>NC_088229.1:37957524-38263581 GCF_036934945.1 Oncorhynchus masou masou
TGGGTTTATTGTTTGTTGTAATTCTTAGTGGGGTTTTTTAGTTATTGGGATTGTGGCTGATTAGGGGTGTGTGTTGCATAGGTTTGGCTGCCTGAGGCGGTTCTCAATCAGAGTCAGGTGATTCTCGTTGTCTCTGATTGGGAACCGTATTTAGGTAGCCTGGGTTTCACTTTGTATTTCGTGGGTGATTGTTCCTGTCTCTGTGTTAGTGTTCACCAGACAGGCTCGGTCACTTTGGATTTTCTTTTTTTTCTTGTATTGGAAGAGAAGAGAACGAGCGCCATTCTCCTTGCGGAGATGGTGCTAAATACATCAACACGGTCGGTCCCTGGGATTGGGCTGGCCAACACGATTAGTTTTGCTTGGAAGGAAAAGGAGTTGGAGCCTTTAGGACGAGAATCTTTTGGAAGGATAATATTGATGGGGATTCTAAAGCTGACGGTGAAGGACGTGTTTTGTTTCCAAGGCAACTCGTTGGAGGGAGCATACGACGTCGCGCTATATACAGAAGAAAAACACGATGATATCCTGAGAAGGGCAAGAGCAGTGGGAGGTGAGAGGCCGATGTGCCACTACGAAATATCAAGCCTGGCGAAGAATAACTTTAGGGTTGTAACTGTCAACATTTACAACCCTTACGTTAAGGACGAAGAGGTGAGGGCTTTTCTGGGGAGATACATGGATAACGTTTCCTCAGCTAGGCACCTCAAAGACTCCCTTGGGTTTTGGAATGGGAGGAGAGGTTTCCAGGCCCTCCTCAGGGAGGACCCAAAGGGACATGGTGGCTACCTCCATCCTCCTGCTATGTTCTCCCTTGGGGCTGACAGGGGGACGTTGTTTTATGCACGTCAGCCCCCATTTTGCAGGCGCTGAGAAAATGCAGATTTTGTGGATCTGAGGATCATGAGGCGAGGGATTGTGACAAGCCTAAGACATGCCATGGGTGTGGCTCGTCAGCACACCTGTGGCGGGGGTGCCCGGCCCGTCAGAGGTCATATGCGTCTGCGGCTGGGGGGGGGGAGCAGGAGCGGGGGATGGGGGAAGAAGAGGAGGGGAAGGAAGCACGCCTCATGACAAGAGTACAAGTCCAGAGGGGAAGGCCACAAGGAAGGAAGAGGAGCAAGAAGCGGTGGATGGAAGAGAGAAGGAAACGGAAGGCACGGGAGTAGGAGAACCAGGAAAAGCGGCGGAAGAAGGCAACCGAGTGGAGGAGCATGAGAGAGAAGAAAGCGAGGGAGGAGTGGTGGAGAAGGAGACGGTGGAAGAGCAAGTGGACTGGGGGAAAGTGACATGGTGGAAGAGATGAGGGGTATGGTGGAGGAGCTGGCGGGGGGGGGTGGTATCTCTCCACTGCCGCCATCACCAAAGAAGAGAATGAAGAGGAGGGTGCGATTGGCCGACAGTGAGGGGAGGGGATGGCCAAGAGAGTGATGGGGGTGGGAGAAACCTCTGGGTTGCTGCTGGTTTCCCCAGGCTCTCAACTTCATTTGGGTGGGGATACACCTAACAAGACTCAGGACTGGGTACAGGAGGAGGTGGGGAGTTTTTGGTTTGGGGACTCCCCAATTTTTTTCCAAACCAGCTGCAACACTGGGGAGGGTGAGGATTGTGGGGGTAGACCCAGGGTGCAGGGCACCCCGGAGCCAAACACTATTCCTGCATCCTGGGATGGTGTGATGGAGGAAGAGGGGGGGATGTCGGAATTACGGATGGTGTTCTCACCGGTAGATATGGAGCAGGGGAGCATCGGGTGAGTCTCCTGTTTTTTTTTTTCTGTCTGGGTTTAGAATTTGAGTGTATTACATGTTTTATTTTTTCATGGAGTCTAATTTTACTTTTGTTAGTTTAAATGTAAGGGGTTTAAGAGATATTGTTAAGAGGAGGGCGGTTTTTAGTTATTTGGAGGGTGTGGGGTTTGATTTTTGTTTTTTACAGGAGGTTCACCTAAGGGATGGAGGGGATGTTAGTAGATTTAAGAGGGAGTGGGACAAGGGAGTCGGTTTGGGGTGTAGGGGGGTGCACTCATCGGGGTAGGGATTTTGTGTGGGCACAGGGAGGTAAAAGTGGAGGATTCTTTTGTGGTAATGCAGGGGAGGGTTATAGGGGTGAATGTCACGATAAGGGATTGTAAATTTAGATTAGTGGTGGTGTATGGGCCACAGGTGGTGGCAGACAGGAGGGAGATGGTGGACTGTCTGACGCCCCTGTGTGTCACAAATAGGAAATTAGTGATAGGGGGGGATTTTAATACAGATTTAGGAAGAGGGGGGATAGCAGTGCAGGCGCCATTGCTAGGCTAATGGCTTGCCATGGTCTGGTAGATGGTGGTATGCACACTACTCCGAAAATGGACGGTCCTACATGGCGTAACTCCAGGGGGGTTGAGCGGAGGCTCGATTATATTTTTGTACCCAGGTCTTTGGGTAAGTTGTCTGGGCGGCTGTTGCCTGTTTTCTTTTCGGATCACGACGGGGTGCTCCTGCAGGTGGGGTCGCCAGTCTGCCTCTTTGGTAAGGGGTACTGGAAGCTAGATCGGGATGTGCTGGAGGAGCAGGCTTTTGTTGACGGGTTTTATGGTTTCTTTAGGAGGCTTGAGGGCCTCCGGTCCATGTGTGAGGGGGTGTTAGAGTGGTGGGAATTAGTTAAGGTGAGGATTAGGGCTTTTATAATAGGGTATTGCAAGAGGAAAAAAGGGAGGAGAGGAGGGAGGTGGATCGTATCCAAAGGTTAATTGAACTCGAATACGAGGCAGGCAACCTCGGCGGGTCGTTTGACTGGGAGAGATCCGCAACCCTAAAGGCGCAGCTCAGGGAGTTGCAGGAGCGGAAGGCTCGAGCTTTCCTGGAGCGTGCGCATAGTGGCTTTCTAGAACATAATGAGACTTGTTCTGCTATGTTCTTTAAGTTGGTTAGGGCAAGACAGAGTAGGAAGATAATGCATGGTGTTAGGGAAGAAAATGGTAGTATAGTTAGAGAACCAGAGGATATGGTCAGGGTGACAACTGATCATTTCCAAGGTTTATTTAAGGAAAGGAAATAGATGTAGAGCAGGGAAATGTGTTTTAGAACACTTGTCCAGGCGGTTGCCGGAGGACATTAGAGAAGTGATGGAGGCCCAGATCTCACTAGAAGAGGTTGAGAGCGCTCTTAGGAGGATGGGAAAAGGGAAGGTGCCTGGGATGGATGGGCTGCCGGCTGAGTTTTATCTCAAGTTTTGGGGTATACTTGGACCAGTGGTCCTCGAAGTCTTGAAGGCCATCCTTGAGACGGGGTCCCGGGGTGATCAATGGCTGTTGGTGTGCTGTCACTTTTATATAAGAAGGGGGAAGTAACAGACCTTGGCAACTGGCGGCCGTTGACCATGCTGTGTGTAGATTACAAGCTACTTGCAAAGGTTTTAGCAGACCGGTTGCGCACAGCCCTTCCCTACGTCGTTCATGAGGATCAGACGTGCGGGGTAGAGGGCCGCTCTATTAGATGGAACCTACAGTTAATCAGGGACTCCATCGCTTGGGTTGAAGATAGAGGACTGCCTTTTATGGTAGCAGCGCTAGATCAGGCGTGAATAGATCCTTTTTATTCAGAGTGTTAGGTCGATTAGGATTTGGGGAGAAGTTTATAGGATGGATTCGTACATTATATGTCGGAGTGGGGTGCCGAGTTAGTGTAAATAGTCACTTGGGTGACGTTTTTGACCTCTCGTCTGGGGTCAGGCAGGGGTGCCCACTCTCGGCTCTCCTCTTCGTCCTGTACATGGAGCCTCTGGGGGCTGCCATTAGGGCAGACACAGGGGTGGAAGGTTTGCTGATCCCTGGAAGTGGTGGACTGCGTGTTAAGATGACGCAGTACGCCGACGACACTTTCTTGCTGTTGTGCAAGGACTCGTGCCTGACAAGGTCCCTTGCCATCTTTGGGGATTTCACTCGAGCGTCGGGAGCAGTTCTGAACCATGCAAAGTCTTCTGTCAAGTTTTTCGGAAGATGGCGCGGTAGAACGGATGTGCCTGGGGGGTTATCTCTCTGTGAGGGGGCCCTGAGGATTCTCGGGGTCCATTTTGAGACCTCCGGCTCAGCGACGCTAAACTGGAACATGCGTATCGCAGTGGTACAGAGGAAGCTAGCAATGTGGAAAGCTAGGTATTTGTCTTTTATGGGCAAAGTCCTGGTCCTAAAGGTGGATGTGTTGCCGTCGCTTTTGTATTTGGCATACATCTACCCATTGCCGGCTTGTCTGAGAAGGCCTCTAGTGAGGCTTGTGTTTCAGTTTATGTGGAGTGGCAGGTATGAGTGGGTCGCCAGGGCACACATGATCTGTCCCATCGGGGAGGGAGGTAGGGGGTTACCACATTTCCCCCTCAAGCAGGACACAATTTTTGTTTCTTTCTTGTTAACGGAGCTTGCTCAGCTAGTGATACACCCGTCCGGTTACCTCCTGCGGGTATTTTTCTCGTATCAGGCGAAGCATAATGGTGTGGTCTAACACGGGTCCTCGGGCGGAACAGCTGCCGTGGCACTTTGGTCATGCGGCCAAGTGGCTGCGTGCGCACCCTGAGGTTGAAGTTGCCCGAGTAGGTTTAGATCATAGGCACCTGTACGAGGAGGTCAGAAAGGCAGAGAGTCCGGCGCCTGTAGTAGGCATCTCGGAAGTGGTCTGGGAGGGAGTGCAGGTGCGGGGGTCTGGACAACAGGCTCAAGGACCTGAATTGGTTGAGCATTCATAAGTGTTTGCCGGTACGTTCCATCTTGTACCGGTATAGTTTAGTGCAATCCCCCACCTGTCCAAGATCCTCTTGTGGCAGGGAGGAGACTGTGCGCCATGTCTTTTGGGGCTGTGCCTTTGCCGGAGTAGTATGGGCTAGGGCACGGGTGTTGTTAGGTTTGGTAAAGGGGGATTTTGTATTGACGTGGGCCAGGTTAGAGAGGGGTGTAGGGAGAGCGAGAGGGACGGATAGGGACAGGTTTCTGCTCTGGCTTCTCATTAGTCTCTTTAAACGGAGGCTGTGGGAAGCAAGGCAGAACATGGAGAAGACAGGGAGAGATTGGGGGGTGGAAGGGATAGTGAGGAGAGTGGAAGGAGATTTGAGGGGGAGGATGAAGAGGGAGGAGAGGAAGTGGGGGCAGCATGCTGCTCGGGAGAGGTGGAAGGGGGGTTTAGGGCTGGGTGTCATTTAGATTTGTAAGAGGATAGATTAGGGACGGGGAGATAGGGAAAGGTATTTTGTAGGGTGACGGGGAGGGAAGATGCTCCCCTGAGGTTTTGTTTGGGGTTTATGTTTAGTTTAATTTAATTAGTTTAATTAAAAATACCATTATTTGAGTATGTATGTAAATTATGAGTTATAAAGAATGAATGGTATTGAAGATAATAAATGATTTTTTATTAAAAAAACAGGCTGTATAGGTTTTTCACGTTCCGTTTGTTGTTTTTGTTATTTCATGTATCGTCATTTGTCTATTAAAAACATGAGTAACCAACACGCTGCATTTCGGTCCGACTCTCTTTCGACAAACGAAGAACGCCGTAACAGAATCACCCACCACACACGGACCGAGCAGCGTGTCAACAGGCAGGAGCAGCCCAAAGAGGAGCTGCGTATTAAGGATTTCTGGACATGGGAGGAAATCCTTGACGGGAGAGGACCCTGGGCTAAACCAGGGGAGTGTAGCCGCCCAAAGGTGCAGCAGGAGAAGAGGAAAGAAACAGGAGCAGCCCAAAGAGGAGTACAGTATGGACTATACGACGTGGGAAGAAATAGACAGGTGGGCGGCCGACCCAGAGAGAGTGCCGGAGCCCGCCTGGGATTTGCTGGAGCAGTGCGAAGAGGGCTATAGGAGAATGGAGTCGAAAGAAAGACACGGCGGCGCAGAGCGAAGCCCCAAAATTTCTTGGGGGGGGGGCTCAGAGGGGAGTGGCTGAGTCAGGAGACAGACCTGAGCCAACTCTCCCTGTTTATCGTGAGGAGCCAAGGAGGAGAACAGAACCGGTGTTGGAGGTGAGCGAAGCAGAGACTGTGAAGGAGTTAATGGGGAAATTGGAGGAGAAAGTAATGAGGGAGTTGCTAGTTTGGTGCTTTAGGTATAAGATTCGTCCGACGGAGCGTGTCGGGGATTTAATGGCACCTGGGTTAGCACTCCATACTAGTCCTGAGGTGCGTGTTAGTTGGCTGGTGAAAAATGTGCCAGCCTCACACACTAGGCCTCCTGTGTAACTACCTAGCCTTGCACGTCCTATGCCAGTCCTGCTCTCAGGCTCTCCAGTACACCTTCACGGTCCAGTCCATCCTGTGGCACCTTCACACACCAGTCCTCCGATGGTAGCTCCTCGCACCAGGCTTCCTGTGCGTGTCCTCTATCCAGTACCACCTCCACACCCCAGCCCTCCGGTAGCAGCTCCCTGCACTAGGCTTCCTGTGCGTGTCCTTGGCCCAATACCACCAGTGCCAGCACCACGCATCAGGCCTTCAGTGCGCCTCGCCTGTTCAGCGCAGCCAGCGCTTTCTCCCTCTCCTGCGCTGTCGGAGTCTCCCGCCTGTTCAGCGTTTCTAGAGCCTTCCTCCTGTACAGCGCTGCCGGAGCCTCCTGCCTGTATGGAGCAGCTAGAGCTGCCAGTCTGCATGGAGCAGCTAGAGCTGCCAGTCTGCATAGGGCAGCCAGAGCTGTCAGTCTGCTTGGAGCAGCCAGAGCTGTCAGTCTGCATGGAGCAGCTAGAGCTGCCAGTCTGCATGGAGCAGTCAGTGTTGCCAGTCTGCATGGAGCAGCTAGAGCTGCCAGTCTGCATGGGGCAGCCAGAGCTGTCAGTCTGCTTGGAGCAGACAGAGTTGCCAGTCTGCAAGGAGCTGCCAGTCTGCAAGGAGCTGCCAGTCGGAAAGGAGCTGCCAAAGCTGTTAGTCTGCATGGAACAGTCAGAGCTGTCAGTCTGCAAGAAGCCGCCAGAGCTGTCAATCTGCATGGAACAGCCAGAGCCGCCAGTCAGCATGGAGCAGCCAGAGCCGCCAATCAGCATGGAGCAGCCAGAGTCGTCAGTCAGCATGAAGCAGCCAGAGCCGTCAGTCTGCCAGACTCTTCCAGATCTGCCAGTCAGCCAGACTCTTCCAGATCTGCCAGTCAGCCAGACTCTTCCAGATCTGCCATTCAGCCAGACTCTTCCAGATCTGCCAGTCAGCCAGACCCTTCCAGATCTGCCAGTCAGCTAGACTTTTCCAGATCTGCCAGTCAGCCAGACTCTTCCAGATCTGCCAGTCAGCCAGACTCTTCCAGATCTGCCAGTCAGCCACTCTTCCAGATCTGCCAGTCAACCAGACTCTTCCAGATCTGCCAGTCAGTCAGACTCTTCCAGATCTGCCAGTCAGCCAGACTCTTCCAGATCTGCCAGTCAGCCAGACTCTTCCAGATCTGCCAGTCAGCCAGACTCTTCCAGATCTGCCAGTCAGCCAGACTCTTCCAGATCCGCCAGTCAGCCAGGATCCGCCAGTCAGCCAGGATCTGCCAGATCTGCTAGTCAGCCAGGATCCGCCAGTCGGCCAGGATCTGCCAGTCAGCCAGGATCCGCCAGTCAGCCAGGATCCGCCAGTCAGCCAGGATCTGCCAGATCTGATAGTCAGCCAGGATCCGCCAGTCAACCAGGATCTGCCAGATTCAACTGCCTGGCTAGGCTTCATCTCAGTACTGGGCTTCTTCTCAGTACTGGGCTTCCTCTCAGTACTGGGCTTCCTCTCAGTACTGGGCTGTCTCTCAGTAATGGGCTGCCCCTCAGTCCCAAGCTGCCCCTCAGTCCCGGGCTGCCCCTCAGTCCCGAGCTGCCCCTCAGTCCCGAGCTGCCCCTCAGTCCCGAGCTGCCCCTCAGTCCCGAGTCCCGGGCTGCCCCTCAGTCCCGAGCTGCCTCAGTCCCAGCTGCCCCTCAGTCCCGAGCTGCCCCTCAGTCCCGGGCTGCCCCTCTGCTCCTCCCAGTTCCCAGTGGGGTTCTGGCCTCAGTCCCGAGGAGCTGCTCCTCAGTTCAGTGGGGTTCGGCCATGGTCGGCGGCGAGGGTGGATCATCCCAGGACGCGAAGGGGAGGAACTATGACATTTATGGAGTGGGGTCCACGTCCCGAACCGGAACCGCCACCATGGACAGACGCCCACCCGGACCCTCCCTATGGTTTTGAGGTGCGTTCGGGAGTCCGCACCTTGGGGGGGTTCTGTCACGCCTTGGTCTTAGTATTTTGTGTTTTAGTTAATTAGTTGGTCAGGCCAGGGTGTGACATGGGTTTATTGTTTGTTGTAATTCTTAGTGGGGTTTTTAGTTATTGGGATTGTGGCTGATTAGGGATGTGTGTTGCATAGGTTTGGCTGCCTGAGGCGGTTCTCAATCAGAGTCAGGTGATTCTCGTTGTCTCTGATTGGGAACCGTATTTAGGTAGCCTGGGTTTCACTTTGTATTTCGTGGGTGATTGTTCCTGTCTCTGTGTTAGTGTTCACCAGACAGGCTGTATAGGTTTTTCACGTTCCGTTTGTTGTTTTTGTTATTTCATATCGTCATTTGTCTATTAAAAACATGAGTAACCAACACGCTGCATTTCGGTCCGACTCTCTTTCAACAAACAAAGAACGCCGTAACAGTTGCAGTATGAAAAGTATAATTAGTATCAAAACGTTTTCTTCAAGCAACAGTACCAGTGGCAATCTGCACGTTTTAAAGTTGCTTTGGTGTTGTATATTTAACGGCTCAAGAGTATTGGCGAATCCAAATACTTCCCATTTAAGCCTTAGGTACCACCATTAAACAGTAATGGTTCAGAAAGTATACATGGTATCAAAACGCTGAATACAAGCAACCTATTCCAGACCAGTCTGCACATTTTAAAGTTTGAATGGCGTTTCTTGCTTAAACAGTTGAAGACTAGTTAAGGGCTACATTTTTTACCATTCAAGTCTATGGCCATTGAAATGCATTGGGATTTATGCAAGTATGGTTGTAGTGTGAAAAGTTGTTTCAAATGCACTGCAGATGGTGAGCCTTTGGTATCGGTAGATTTTACGGTTATGATGCTACATGTGGCAGCGGAGAGAATAATAATAAGAAGTTTTAACAGTTTCTAAAAATGAACATGTAATATTAAGAGTTATTATGCATAGAATAGCCAGATATGTACACAATAGGATCTACAGTATAGATAATGAATGTGCTATGTCAAGTACAACTGTATTTACAAATATAAAATGGGTAGTATCTTGGTTGCGGTGTTGAATAAATAATATATACTAGAGCAGCAGTGTTGTGTGTGTGTGTGTGCCTTCAGAAATTATTTTTTGTCAATGATCTACACAAAATACTCTAATGTCAAAGTGGAAGACAAATTCGAACATTTGTCAAAAATGTTTGAAAAATAAAACACAAATAGCTTGATTATATAAGTATTCAACAGTGATTACAGCTTTGAGCTTTGAGTATGTCTCTAAGAATCAGAGAGATGCGGGGGTCTGCCATAATCGACATCCACGTCTTCAGTGCCCGGAGAACAGTGGGTTAACTACCTTGCTCGGGCAGAACAACAGATTTTTACCTTGTCAGCTCGGGGATTCGATCCAGCAAGGTTGCCTGTATCTTTGTACTGATTGAGTGCATTGATACACCATCTAATGTGCATATAATAACCTGCTCAAAGGGATATTCAATGTCTGCTTTTTCTAAAAATGTTACCCATTTACCAATAGGTGTCCTTCTTTGTGAGGCATTGGAAAACCTCCCTGGTCTTTCTGGTTGAATCTGTGTTTGAAATTCGCCACTTGACTGAGGGACCTTCCAAATTATTGTGTGTGTGTGGGGAACGGGATGGGGTAGTCATTTAAACACGATTATTGCACACAGAGTGAGTCCATGCAACGTATTATGTGACTTAATAAGCTTACCATAACAAAGGGGTTGAATACTTATTTCTCAACAAAGGGGTTGAATACTTATTTACTCAACAAAGGGGTTGAATACTTATTTACTCAACAAAGGGGTTGAATACTTATTTCTCAACAAAGGGGTTGAATACTTATTTACTCAACAAAGGGGTTGAATACTTATTTCTCAACAAAGGGGTTGAATACTTATTTACTCAACAAAGGGGTTGAATACTTATTTACTCAACAAAGGGGTTGAATACTTATTTCTCAACAAAGGGGTTGAATACTTATTTACTCAACAAAGGGGTTGAATACTTATTTATTCAAGACATTTCAGCTTTTCATTTTCTAAAAATGTCTAAAAAAATAATTCCACTTTGACATTGTGTGTAGGTCAGTGACACACAATCTCAATTGAATCCATTTTTAATTCAGGCCGTATCACAACAACATGTAGAAAAAGTCAAGGGGTGGGAATACTTTCTGACGGCACTTTAGGTAACTGCTGTTTGACTTGACATGAAACTAAACTAGAGTATAATCCTGGGGCTGAGCTAGTGCTTGTATGAAATGTGTTTGTAGAATGAAAAAATCCCCTACTGACTGAGGTGAATGAAGCTCAATGGTAGTGGCACATGTAACAATGTCAAATTTTGTCTTTCAAACGTGTAATTATAAAACATTAGTTACATAGTGGAACAAGAAAATGTGTAAAAACATATAACAGAATCTTCAGCAATTGGATGTGTAATTATACATTCCTTGTTCCAATTGTGTAATAACTGATAGCGCTACAACCTTATTACATATAGTTACAGTGTAACACCTATGTAATTACTATGTTGTTACTACAGTTATAACTGTAATTACATAGTAATAGGGGAAACATAAAATACTGAAAATCTCATTATCTGACAGCATGACATGTTTAAAATTAAATTGTGCTGCTAGATTATGAGATTTACAGTATTTTCTTTGCACAGAGCTGTTCTCTTTAAAACATGCTTTTAAAACAGCCTGTTTTTAAAATGTAATGTTTCTTATATAAAAGTAGCATGAAAAGCTTTGAAGAAAACTCTGGGTTTTGGATTGACCCTACTGCTATTTTGACTCTGGCATGAATAGTGTTGTTTTGCCCAGATAAAATTGGTATTTGACTGCCTGATTTGTGACTGTAAAACCTTAACGCATAAATACCTTTGTGTATCAAAACAAAAGCCTGAAAAAAAGAACATCAATGTGTCAATTGACACAGGAATGACATAGTATCCTTTTCTCCCCATATGTTTCATTGCTCATTATTTAAACTGATGTATACATTAACCAGGTAGCTCCTTTGTGCTTCTACCCTTTGTCCAAAATTCTACCTGGACTTTCCTTCTATCTCCTCTTTCTCTTTCAATTCTCGTACATCCCTCTCCTCAATACCTTTCCACCCTCTCGCTTAATCTCACCTGTTCCCACCACTGCTCTTCTCCAATGTCGGGGCCAATGGGTGAATGGTGTCTTTTGATTGGCAGAGACGGTGCGGGCGATGACCCATGTGATCAACCAGGGTATGGCCATGTACTGGGGAACGTCGCGCTGGAGCTCCATGGAGATCATGGTGAGTTGGAAAACGGTTGAAACATGATTAAACCACAAAATAATCAATGACTTATTCCCATCACTGTATTGTTACGATATCACATTGGTCGTCCCTGAGCCTGTTTGCTGCTGTTCGTTGTCTGTCCTATAGGAGGCGTACTCAGTGGCCAGGCAGTTCAACCTGATACCCCCTATATGTGAGCAGGCTGAGTACCACATGTTCCAGAGGGAGAAGGTGGAGGTGCAGCTTCCCGAGCTCTTCCACAAAATAGGTAAGTTACACAGCAACCGTCTGCCTCCCTTCGGTTTGACCCATAAAGGTGGATAGAGGATGCACTTAGTACAACGATAAAAGATGTGTGCCCTCTTTCCATCTCTATTGTTCCAGCGTTTAATAAGGGTAGATCCTGAAAGAGCTGAGGTCTGCCATTTGTGCCACAAACATACTCCATGTGCTGCTATTCATGTTTGGTAATGTGGCTAATGCTAGCCAAAAGTTGTGGTAATTGTAATGTAGCTAATATACACTATTTGTATTTTGAATGAATCACTCTTATGAGATGCTCTCAGTCCAAGTAGCTTGTCAAGGCACATAAAGACACTGGTGAGATGGAAGTCATAAAGGCGGTAAAAGCTGGATATTCATTAGGCACCAAATGGAAGAAAACGGACTGAAACATAGAGGGCCTACCTGAACTTGTCCAATATGAAACGCTTGTTTTTGGTTTCCGTTGCAAAACGTTTTGCTACGGTGTGCACTAATGAATATGATCCCGATGTCTCTGTGCAGGTGTGGGTGCCATGACGTGGTCTCCGCTGGCGTGCGGGATCATCTCAGGGAAGTACGATAGTGGGGTACCCCCGTACTCACGGGCCTCACTAAAGGTAACCTTTGACCCTTGACAAGTGACTGATGCCTTATCCTCTCCAGCCCACATCTGTCACACCCCTTTACCTGTGGTTGTAGTTGGTGTTGCTTCTAATCCTGCCACTCTGCCACCTTCCTTTCTGCTAACAACAGTTTATCCTGATAGTACATTGTTGTAGGACGTTCCTCTGAACTAATGCATGTCAATTGAGGATTGGAGACTTTGAGAGTGTCAGGAAATCCATTCGGTGTATATGGGTCAGCCAGCTTCAGTTGAACATTCCTTGGAGATTCTACACACCTACGCTCAAATGCACACACACACACACACACACACACACACACACACACACACACACACACACACACACACACACACACACACACACACACACACACACACACACACACTGTGCTCTTTCTACAGTATGTGTGATGTACCATGCTGTCTATAGCTCTCCTGCTCTTGTTCAGTGATATCTTTGGCTTAATAATCCTCCAATGAAGGGATCTATGCCACTGATTTCCTATGTCATACACTCCACTGGTGGAAACAGGCTATTTAAGTCCACTCAAGCACACAAATGTGGAAGCACAGAACCAAGGTCTAAGACAGAGGGTACAGGTAGCTGTATGTGTGCGATAACCAGAGGCAGTCAGTTACAGTCTCTGTGTAGTTCACTCACATTGCAGACATCTGCTCTGCCACTGGTGAGAGATCCACACACACTGGATGCGTTATGTGTGATAAATGTATAACTTTCAGCCATTCACAGAAAGGCACCTCTGCACCCCAGAGGTTTCTGGATACTGTAGTCCTGAGCGAGTGTGTGTGTGTGTGTGTGTGTGTGTGTGTGTGTGTGTGTGTGTGTGTGTGTGTGTGTGTGTGTGTGTGTGTGTGTGTGTGTGTGTGTGTGTGTGTGTGTGTGTGTGTGTGTGTGTGTGCGCACGCATGCGTGTGTGTGTGTACTGTGCTGTGACAGGGCTACCAGTGGATGAAGGACAAGATCCTGAGTGAGGAGGGGCGCCGTCAGCAGGCGAAGCTGAAAGAGCTGCAGGCCATTGCCGAGCGACTGGGCTGCACCCTGCCCCAGCTCGCCATCGGTAACACACACCTGCCGCTCTCTCTTTTTCTCTCTGTCTGTCTGTCTGCCTGTCCTGTCCAGCCATCCGTCTGTCTGTGTCTTTTGAGATCCAACGTGTTAGTCAGTCATTAAAGCAGTCTGTCCGTCAGTCAGTCTGACTTATGCAATCTATCTAACAGTGTTCACAACAATGTCAAATTACCAGAGTTAGCAAATGAGCTAACTGTCGTCCATAGTCTGTCTGTCTAGTAGGACCTCAAGTGGGAGGTTGGTCAAGTCCCTGGCAGTCAAATCTTTGATGTGTTGGTTCAGCTTAATGTCACAGTGTCTGAGAATGAGACTTTGTGGTCACCTGAAGTCACTTAGTTGCACTGGACGTGTGTGTGTGTTTCTTCAGTCCTTCTCTGTGCTTTGTGCTTCCACACACATTGTTCATTTTCCTATGTGGTTGTTCCCTCCCACAGCATGGTGCCTGAGGAATGAAGGGGTGAGCTCTGTGCTACTGGGGGCCTCCAGCACAGATCAACTGATGGAGAATCTAGCAGCAATACAGGTCAGAAGTGAATACTCCACACACACATCCACACAAGTACTCACATTCACATATAATGTACTTATGCATGCTTGCTCACATACACATGATCTCTCTCTCTTTCACACACACACACACACACACACACACACACACACACACACACACACACACACACACACACACACACACACACACACACACACACACACACACACACACACACACACACACACACACACAGAGACAGACAATGGGTGTGAACCCAGGTGTGCAAGAACTGACATTCACACATACTTATGGATACTTACTCACATACCACATACGCATGCTCACCCTGTCTCTCCACACACTGAGAAATACCTTCTAAACGAGCATTGTCTCTAAGTGGTAGATACAGTACCTTCGGAAAAAATTCAGACCCCTTCAACTGTTCCACATTTTGTTACATTACAGTCTTACACACACAATACCCCGTAATGACAAAGAGAAAACCGTTTTTTAGAAACTGAAATACCTCATTTACACAAGTATTCATCCACTTTGCTATGAGGACTTGAAATTGAGCTCAGGTGCATCCTGTTTCCATTGATCATCCTTGAGATGTTTCTACAACTTTATTGGAGTCCACCTGTGGTAAATTCAATTGATTGGACATGATTTGGAAAGGCACACACCTGTCTACATAAAGTCCCACAGTTGACAGTACATGTCAGAGCAAAAACCTAGTCATGAGGTCGAAGGGATAGCTCTGAGACAGGATTATGTCAAGGCACAGATCTGGGAAAGGGTACCAAAACATTTCTGCAGCATTGAAGGTCCCCAAGAACACATTCATCATTCTTAATTAGAAAATGTTTAAGATTAATCCTGGAGCTGGCCGCCCGGCCAAACTGAGCAATCGGGGGAGAAGGGCCTTTGTCAGGGAGGTGACCAAGAACCTGTTGGTCACTCCTACAGAGCTCTAGAGTTCCTCTGTGGAGATGGGAAAACCTTCCAGTCGGACAACTATCTCTGCAGCACTCCACCAATCAGGCCTTTATGGTAGAGTGGCCAGACAGAAGCCACTTCTCAGTAAAAGGCACATGACAGCCCACTTAGAGTTTGCCAAAAGGCATCTAAAGTCTCTCAGACTATGAGAAACAAGATTCTCTGGCCTGAATGCCAAGCATCACGCTGAGAGGATGCCTGGAACCATCCCTACGGTGAAGCATGGTGGTGCCAGAATCATGCTTTGGGGATGTTTTTCAGCTGTAGGGACTAGAAGACTAGTCAGGATCGAGGCAAAGATGAGCAATGTACTGAGCAATGTACAGAGAGAGCATTGATGAAAACCTGCTCCAGAGCACTCAGGACCTCAGATGGCGGCGAAGGTTCACCTTCCAACAGGACAACAACCCTAAGCACACAGCCAAGACAATGCAGGAGTGGCTTCTGGACAAGTCTCTGAATGTCCTTGAGTGGCCCAGCCAGAGCCCGGCCCAATCTAACATCTCTGGAGAGGTCTGAAAATAGCTGTGTAGCACCTCTCCCCATCCAACCTGACAGAGCTAGATAGGATCTGCAGAGTTGAATGGAAAAACAGCAAAAACAGGTGTTCCAAGTTTGTAACGTGATACGAAAGAAGTCTCGAAAGGTGCTTCAACAAAGTACTGAGTAAAGGGTCTGAACACTTCTATTTTATATTTCCCACCTGGACAAATGGAACACCTATGTGAGAATGCTGTTCATCGACTACAGCTCAGCGTTCAACACCATAGTACCCTCAAAGCTCATCACCAAGCTAAGGAACCTGGGACTAAACACCTCCCTCTGCAACTGGACCCTGGACTTCCTAACAGGTCGCCCCCAGCTGGTGAGGGTAGGTAGGAACACATCTGCCACGCTGATCCTTAATACTGGAGCTCCCCAGGGGTGCCTGCTCAGTCTCCTCCTGTACTCCCTGTTCACCCACGACTGCATGGCCAGGCACGACTCCAACACCATCATGAAGTTTGCTGACTACCTGTGTCGTCAGCAAACCTAATGATGGTATTGGGTCGTGCCTGATCACTGACAAAGACGAGACAGCCTATAGGGAGGAGGTCAGAGACCTGGCCGGGAGGTGCCAGAATAACAACCTACCCCTCAACGTAACCAAGACTAAGGAGATGATTGTGGACTACAGGAAAAGGAGCACCGAGCACGTCCCTATTCTCATCAACGGGGCTGTAGTGGAGCAGGTTGAGTGCTTCAAATTCCTTGGTGTCCACATCAATAACAAAATAGAAGGGGGCAAACACACCAAGACAGTCGTGAAGAGGGCACTACAAAGCCCCCTCAGGAAACTAAAAAGATTTGGCATGGGTCCTGAGATCCTCAAAAGGTCCTACAGCTGCAACATTCGAGAGCATCCTGACCGGTTGAATCTCTGCCTGGTACGGCAATTGCTCGGCCTCAGACCGCAAGACACTTCAGAGGGTAGTGCGTACGGCCCAGTACATCACTGGGGCAAAGCTGCCTGCCATCCAGGACCTCTACACCAGGTGGTGTCAGAGGAAGGCCCTAAAAATTGTCAAAGACCCCAGCCACCCCAGTCATAGACTGTTCTCTCTACTACCGCAGTTCAAGCGGTACCAGAGTTCCAAGTCTAGGACAAAAAGGCTTCTCAACAGTTTTTACCCCCAAGCCATAAGACTCCTGAACAGGTAACCACATGGTTACCCGGACTATTTGCATTGTGTGCCTCCCCAACCCCTCTTTTACGCTGCTGCTACTCTCTGTTTATCTTATATGCATAGTCACTTTAACTATACATTCACGTACATACTACCTTAATTGGCCCGACCAACCAGTGCTCCCACACATTGGCTAACCGGGCTATCTACATTGTGTCCCACCACCCGCCAACCCCTCTTTTTACACTTCTGCTACTCTCTATTCATCATATATGCATAGTCACTTTAACAATACCTACATGTACATACTACCTCAATAAGCCTGACTAACAGGTGTCTGTATATAGCCTTGCTTCTCTTTTTTCAAATGTCTTTTATCTGTTGTTTTATTTCTTTACTTACCTACACACACACACACACACATTTTTTTCTGCACCATTGGTTAGAGCCTGTAAGTAAGCATTTCACTGTAACGTCTACTACACCTGTTGTATTCGGCGCACGTGACAAATAAACGTTCATTTGTTTACTATTGTTGACATGGATTTGATGACATGTGTAGTGGCATCGAATTTGAATTCCAGTGGGGACATTGTGTTCATTATGTCATTCTCCTTCTCTCACAGGTTCTTCCAAAGTTGTCGTCCTCCATCGTTCATGAGATGGATAGTATCCTAGGCAACAAGCCCTATAGTAAAAAGGACTACAGATCCTAGAGGCTGCCTGAGGAACATTGTTGGGCGGAGGTCAGCATCTTCCTTCTTCCACGTCTGCGACCAACTTCAGTTGAACATGACACCAGGCACCATGGGAAATATATAGCCATTGAACCACTTGGGAAAGTCAATCAGAGTATCTAAATATATATATATATATCTTTCTCCCAACCCAAAGATTTTAGAGGAGACTTGGAGACATTTCCCATCCAAGGAATTGTATTTTCACCATTCACAGTCCTTAAATGCACTTTGTTCATAAACTATTTATTCTAAAACAGATTCTTGATTGAAAAGGTTCAGAATCCAGAATACCTTTGAAATGGTTTTTGTCTTGTATAGGTCCCATAAAATGAATTGATCCAGCACTCCATTAAAGATGCATTGTGCAAAATCACAAAAATTCAAATAGTTCGCTTAATTTCAGTATATATGACAAAACAAGCAAGTATAGTGCAGAGAATCACTGTAACATCTAAACCGCTGTGAAATATGTTCTCCATAACCAACAATATTTTCAGCTGTTTGAAGCTAGTGTGCAAAACTGAAAGTAAGACACAAAACAAAACTTAAGAACAGGAGCACATAGAACAGATCTGCTGCTTCTTAGACTTGCTTTCAATGAGAATGACATATCTTTAACACACATTTCTATGTGAATTTGGTCAGGCCGCCCAAAAAGTTACATATTGCAACTTTAAATAGCTAATACTGAACATTTGTTGAGATTACCAAAGCTGATACTATTCCATGCGTAGGAAATAGAAATAGAATGATGAGTGGACATGATTCTGTATCTGATATAAAGGGCATGTGTCCCACTACTCTGATGATGAGTTGAAAAAGGACATCGAACACTTAAATAGTTAGTATGGTTAAACCACACCCATTCAACTAAGGCAACTTGGGCTGCCATCTTTTCAACTGGCAAAAAGTTGAGATCTTGCCTGCACCCACTCTTTCTTCAGTTTACAGACTGAACCATTATGAGTTATTTCTGAATTTCACCTAGCTACAAGACTGTACATCTGCCAGTCTGTGTGTTTTTTGTTGTTGTAAGCCTACCGAATGGCTGGCTATTCATTGTATTTCTTTACTTATATACCTTTACACACACACTCCCTCCCTCTGCATCAGTGTGAAGAGGGCAGCCATCCCAGCCGTGTACAGTAATGGCTTTTCAGAGAGCACTCAGTGAGAAAACCCCTTGCCTCAAAACTCTGTCACATCCTATTGTGACTCGATCAGGTTAAGTGTTTTTAACTTTTTACTCTCTGTATCGCAGAAGACAGGGTCCCAGGATTGGTCATGCAATTTTCCCAGAGTGCTCGATAAAACAGCTTCCTGTGTTATGAAGTTATGTAACACAAAACAGAACAAACTGGCACCACCAAAAACTACTTTTCCCTTCCCGAAAATATATATGTTTGATTAAAGTGTCATGTTCCATTTTCATAAATGCTTTCAAAGCTACAAAATAGTGAAGGTCCAGTGGGCAGTTATATTAGAGTGTGTGTGTGTGTGTGTGTGTGTGTGTGTGTGTGTGTGTGTGTGTGTGTGTGTGTGTGTGTGTGTGTGTGTGTGTGTGTGTGTGTGTGTGTGTGTGTGTGTGTGTGTGTGTGTGTGTGTGTGTGTGTGTGCGTGAGCTCACTTTACCTGGTCGTGGTCACTGCTGTAGTTGGACAAGAGACATGTTCACTCGTCAAAAGCCAAAGAGAACACCCCAACACACATATTACTGTACTGTATAATACTCATGGCATCTAAGTGGTTTCTGCCAGTCAGAGTGACTGTGGTTAGTTTTGATTTCAGTCTCAATGTCGCTTGAGATTCATTTAGGAATGCTTTCATGCAGCCGAGTCTCCTTTCCTCTGTCATTGAAGATGTGGGAACATGATATTTGGGAAACACAGTTGCAAACATAGTATTTTCTGTGTTTGCAATGTTGCATTTACTGCCTAATGATGTTGTGTCCCTATTCTAAACATTTTTCAAAAGCATTTGTGACCGAGACACACCGGATGTATCTCATTCTAAATGAGGTAGAGATAGAGATAGAAAGAGAGAAAAAGAGAGAGAGGGACATGTCTCAGTCAAAGTCAATGCTGCAAACCTCAGGAGTATCTTTGTTGGGTCTTTGGCGCCACCTTCAGGTCATAAAACATCAATGGCTGCATTGATGTTGATGTTTCTTGTCTGAGAAAACACCCATCCTGTCTACAATTGGTATTAAAACCTGATCCATGCTTCACCTTAACATTTTGAGCTATATATTTTGATTTGATAATGTAATTTCAATTTGGCAAGATAACTTGCCATTATAACGACATGCTCTAACTATGGCAATGGATGGTCGATGGTATGATACCATTTAGTAACAAGACAGTGAAGTCTACAGTAAATACAATTTTGTAACACCTTACCCTCTAGTTTGCATAAGTATCTATACCCATTGGAGTTGTGACACTGAGATAGTTGGCCCACATCAACTCTGCTGTCCAACCAGTTACTGAAATAAATAACTGGGTCTGAAATGACTGGAACTTGAGCGTTAGGTCTGATGATAGTTTAAGGTAGGCTGATGGATGTGTTTCCAGGATAACTTAGCCCGTAGTTCAGCACAACATAGGCCTGCAAGATTTATGGGGTGTCCAGATTTGCAGGACACCAGACAAAAAAAGTGACTGTTTATATATTGCATGGTCACCCACTATAACACTACTCTTTAGCTAATGTTGATACAAATACAGCATATTGTCTGAGTGTAAACCTTCAGCTTTTTTAAAGTTGTATACCTATGTTTTACATGTAACATACCTATGTTTCGTATGCTTAAATTATGTATCTAAGGATTACAACTGGCCTCGCCTGTAAGGCTTTTGGGCTTTCACCAAAGCTCACGACTGAGCAACATATAGGAAACATCTTATTTTAAAGACAGGTTATATACTGTAACCGCTCAAATTGTACAGTTGCATATGTGTGTGAGTGGGTGCATGTGTTCATGAGTGCGATCCTGTGTATGTGTGTATACTAGTAACCAACACTGCTCTCTTATGTTTCGTACTGTGTGTTCTGATGTTGACTTTGTGCATTTCTCTGAGCTTGTGGTCACCAAGCCTGGTTCTACCTAGTCCCAGTGAGCTACTGCACAAGGCATCTCTACATCAGACTGTCACTTAGAAACATTAAGTAAAGGAGTGTGTTGGGAGCTAGCCTGGGTGCCAGGAGAAAGAGATGGGCACCCAAGCTATGCGTGAGCCTCATCCAATGAAAAGTGATTATTTAGCCACAGATCACTCTCTTTGGGTGTGTTTTAAAGTAAATTTACATTATATAACATTTCTATCCTTTCCAGATTGATGGAATGCTGGTCAGACACAAGTAAATGCAGCCCGAGCATCTAGTTAAGGCACGCTATAAAGACACACACTATGTTGTAGATAAGAGCAAACATAATCAACTAAGTAGAGTACGCTACTGTGCATTTCATGTAAAGGGACTAATTCACAAGCTATTTTAATGGTCTTATTTTTACACACACAAATACTGTGCAGCATAGGAATCTGTAATGTAGTCAACTGCAAGCTATTGTACATTTGCAATGTCAAAATACATTATGGATTCACAGATTCTTTCTGTACTGTATATAATCTAAATTCTGTATATACTGTATGGCTGTTAGCTATCACTTTCTGCCTTTGTTTTATCTTCTGTTCATTTTGCAAGCATTGCTTACTGAATTGTGATTGAAGCAGACTTTAGGTGAATTGTGTTTACAGCTTGAGAACGTATAAATATTAAAATAAATGCTATAAATAAAAATAAACGTATTGACTTCATACAGAACATGACTTGACTGTGTGCAAATTTGTTCCCATTGAAGATGAGCAAGTTTGTAAAGCAAAGACACTTAAAGCGGTTTGAATTGTTTATATTTAGTACATATCCAATCTGGAGAAAAAAAAGTGATGATGAAACAAGGGACAAAATTATCAGATTGTAAATTAGTTTGTTCATTTTCAATTTCAATTCATATCAAAATACAATGCTAATGTTGTCTCTTGACCAAGGTGCCCTTGTAAATTACATTTAGATTATTATTATTATGTAACATTTTGATCGCAACACAACACAGGCTGCCAAGATTGATGGAGTGTCCAGATTTTCAGTACACCAAACAGAAAAGTGACTGTTTATATATCGCATGGGCACCCACTATGACACTACTCTTTAGCTAAAGTTGATACAAATACAGCATATTGTCCAAATGTAAACATCCAGCTTTTTTATGTTGTATGGTTAAGAGTGTTTACATTAGTGAGTGGTTACATTGGCTAAATGAGATAATTTCATCTTTAAACACAAAGCATTCCAATACAGGACTCAAAAGTCTTCTCTGAAGGCCAAGATGGATAATGGTTATAAAGGTAATGAATCTGCCTTTAGAATATCGAGTATGAGACGCAGTTTGGGTCTTTGAATGTCAAAAAAGATACACGTCAAATTACAAAATGCTAATTATATGCAAATGCACACGTGGCAAATAAACTTTGATTGGAATCTCGCACGCAAAGCGAGAATCAAATCAAATCAAAGTTTATTTGTCACGTGTGCCGAATACAACAGGTGTGTGTGTGTGCGTGTGTGATGGTAAGTAAAGAAATAAAATAACCGTAAAAAGACATTTGAAAATAAGAGTAGCAAGGCCGTAAACAGACACTGGTTAGTCAGGCTTATTGAGGTAGTATGTACATGTAGGTATGGTTAAAGTGACTGTGCATATAAGATGAACAGAGAGTAGCAGTAGCGTAAAAAGAGGGGTTGGCGGGTGGTGGGACACAATACAAATAATCCGGGTAACCATTTGGTTACCTGTTCAGGAGTCTTATGGCTTGGGGGTAAAAACTGTTGAGAAGCCTTTTTGTCATAGACTTGGCACTCCGGTGACCATTTTTAGGGCCTTCCTCTGACGCCGACTGGTGTAGAGGTCCTGGATGGCAGGCAGCTTTGCCCCAGTGATGTACTGGGCCGTACGCACTACCCTCTGAAGTGCCTTGCAGTCTGAGGTTGAGCAATTGCAGTACCAGGCAGTGATGCAACCGGTCAGAATGCTCTCGATGTTGCAGCTGTAGAACCTTTTGAGGATCTCAGGACCCATGCCAAATCTTTTTAGTTTCCTGAGGGGGAATAGGCTTTGTAGTGCCCTCTCCACGGCTGTCTTGGTGTGTTTGGACCATTCTAGTTTGTTGTTGATGTGGACACCAAGGAATTTGAAGCCCTCAACCTACTCCACTACAGCCCCGTCGATGAGAATGGGGACGTGCTCGGTGCTCCTTTTCATGTGGTCCACAATCATCTCCTTAGTCTTGGTTACATTGAGGGATAGGTTGTATTCTGGAACCACCCGGCCAGGTCTCCTCCTCCCCATAGGCTGTCTCGTCGTTGTTGGTGATCAGACCTACCACTGTTGTGTTGTCTGTCTGCAAACTTAATGATGTGTTGGAGTCGTGCCTGGCCATGCAGTCGTTGGTGAACAGGGACTACAGGAGGGGACTGAGCACACACCCCTCGGGAGCTCCAGTGTTGTGGATCAGTGTGGCAGATGTGTTGGTACCAACCCTCACCACATTGGGGCGGCCGGCAGGAAGTCCAGGATCCAGTTACAGAGTGATGTGTTTAGTCCCAGGTTCTGAGCTTTGTGATGAGCTTTGAGGGTACTATGGTGTTGAACGCTGAGCTATAGTCAATGAATAACATTCCCACATAGGTGTTCCTTTTGTCCAGGTGGGAAAGGGCAGGGGAGTGCATTAGAGATTGCATCATCTGTGGATCTGTTTGGGTGGTATGCAAATCGGAGTGGGTCTAGGGTTTCTGGGATAATGGTGTTGATGGGAGCCATTACCAGCCTTTCAAAGCACTTCATGGCTACGGACGTGAGTGCTACGGGTCTGTAGTCATTTAGGCAGGTTGCCTTTGTGTTCTTGGGCACAGGGACTATGGTGGACTGCTTGAAATATGTTGGTATTACAGACTCAATCAGGGACATGTCGAAAATGTCGGTGAAGACACCTGCCAGTTGGTCAGCACATGTCCAGAGCACGCGTCCTGGTAATCCGTCTGGCCCCGCAGCCTTGTGTATGTTGACCTGTTTAACCTGTAGTGACGCCCAGCCCGTGAACGGGACCGTTATCATCATCTGACACTAATTAGCATAACGCAACGGACATAAATCTTCCTAGAAAATCTTCCTATTCATGAAAATCACAAGTGAAATATATTGGAACACAGTTTAGCCTTTTGTTAATCACCCTGTCATCTCAGATTTTCAAAATATGCTTTACAGCCAACGCTAGACAAGCATTTGTGTAAGTTTATCATAGCCTAGCATAGCATTATGCCTTGCTAGCAGCAGGCAAACTTGTCACGGAAATCAGAAAAGCAATCAAATTAAATCGTTTACCTTTGATGAACTTCGGATGTTCTCACTCACAAGACTCCCAGGTAGACAGCCAACGTAAAAAAATTTGTAGGCGAAATAGCTCCGTTTGTTCTTCATGTTTGGCTGAGAAATCGCCCGGAAATTGCGGTCACCACAACTCCGAAAAATATTCCAAATTAGCTCCATAATATTGACAGAAACACGGCAAACGTTGTTTAGAATCCATCCTCAAGGTGTTTTTCTAATATCTATTCGATAATATATCAGTCGGGACAATTCATTTTTCACTCTGACCGATTGGAGTAATGGCTACCTCTGTATTTTACGTGAGAATCTCTCTCGGAGCCACCATGTGACCACTTACGCAATGTGTCTGCCTACGGCTATTCTTCAACAGAAATGCGTAAAACTACGTCACAATGCTGTAGACACCCTGGGGAATACGTAGAAAGCATAAGCTCGTTGATGGTACATTCACAGCTGAATAGGGAGTCATTGGAATGCAGCGCTTTCAAAACCTGGGGCACTTCCGGATTGTATTTTTCTCAGGCTTTCGCCTGCAACATCAGTTCTGTTATACTCACAGACAATATCTTTACAGTTTTGGAAACGTTAGAGTGTTTTCTGTCCAAAGCTGTCAATTATATGCATATTCTAGCATCTTTTCCTGACAAAATATCCTGTTGAAAACGGGAACGTTTTTTTTTCAAAAATGAAAATACTGCCCCCTAACACCAAGAGGTTTTAAAGGTGTTACTCACGTCGGCTACGGAGAGTGTAATCACACAGTCATCCTGGACAGCTGATGCTCTCATGCATGCCTCAGTGGAGCTTGCCTCAAAGCGAGCATAGAAGTTGTTTAGCTCGTCTGGTAGGCTCGTGTCACTGGGCAGCTCGCGGCTGGGCTTCCCTTTGTAGTCTGTAATAGTTTGCAAGCCATGGCACATCCGACGAGCGTCGGAGCCGGTGTAGTATGATTCAATCTTAGCCCTGTATTGACGCTTTGCCTGTTTGATGGTTCGTCGCAGGGCATAGCGGGATTTCTTGTAAGCTTCCGGGTTAGAGTCCCACACCTTGAAAGCGGCAGCTCTACCCTTTAGCTCAATGCGAATGTTGCCTGTAATCCATGGCTTCTGGTTGGGGTATGTACGTACAGTCAATGTGGGGATGACGTCCCCAATGCACATATTGATAAAGCCAGTGACTGATGTGGTGTATTCCTCAATGTCAACGGAAGAATTCCGGAACATGTTCCAGTCTGTGATAGCAAAACAGTCCTGTAGTTTAGCATCTGCTTCATCTGACCATTTTTTATAGACCGAGTCACTGGTGCTTCCTGCTTAAATTTTTGCTTGTAAGCAGGAATCAGGAGGATAGAGTTGTGGTCGGATTGACCAAATGGAGTGTAAGGGAGAGCTTTGTACGCGTCTCTGTGTGTGGAGTACAGGTGATCTAGATGTTTTTGCCCTCTGGTTGCACATTTAACATGTTGATAGAGATTTGGTAGAACTGATTTAAGTTTCCCTGCATTAATGTCTCCGGCCACTAGGAGTGCCACCTCTGGGTGAGTGGTTTCCTGTTTGCTTATTTCCTTATACAGCTGGCTGAGTGCTGTCTTAGTGCCAGTATCCATCTGTGGTGGTAAATAAACAGCCCAGAAAAGTATAGATGAGAACTCTCTAGGCAAGTGGTGTGGCCTGCAATTTATCACAATATACTCTACCTCAGGTGAGCAAAATCTAGAGACATCCTTAGATTTCGTGCACCAGCTGTTGTTTACAAATATGCACAGACCGCCCCCCTCGTCTTACTGTTCTGTTCTATCCTGCCGGTGCAGCGTGTATCCCGCTAGCTGAATATCCATGTCGTCATTCAGCCACGATTCCGTGAAACATAGGATATTACAGTTTTTGATGTCCCGTTGGTAGGATATTCGTGATCATACCTCGTCTAGTTTATTGTCCAATGATTGCACTTTGGCGAGTTGTATTGACGGTAACGGCAGCTTTCCCACTCGCCTTCTGCGGGCCCGGACGAGGCATCCGGCTCTTCGTCCTCTGCGTCACTTCCTTTTGCGAGTAATTGGGAGATCTGCCATGCGGGGTGTTTGGAGAATATTGTGTGAGTCCTGCTTGTTGTTGTTGTTGTTGAAACAATCTTTGTCTAAACCGAGGTGAGTGATCGCTGTCCTGATATCCAGAACCTCTTTCTCCCGTAAGATACGGTTGAAGAAACATTATGTACAAAATAATTTACAAATATCGCGGAAATAAACACATAACAGCACAATTGGTTAGGACACTGTAAAACGGCGGCCACCTCCTCCGGTGTCATCTTCCAGGGAATCACACCGCTCGACCAACGAGCCACTTTCTAGCGTATATAAGATGAAGAAGACATTATTAACATTCCTGACCTTGGGAAAAGTTACTTCATCCAAGATTAATCTCAGACACCAATCACAATCTAAGCAAGAATCATACACAGAGATAAAGGAGCCCATTTCAGCTGATTCTCTTAAATCCAGCATTGGCTGTGTTTCAGTAAAGACACATTCAGAGAATGGTGGTGAAGGTTTTCACTTAGACTTTACCTTTTTAAAGGGGTCGCAGGACCACTCTCACCCAAAGCGAGAATCATGCGCCTAGACCAACGAGCCACTTTCTAGCGTATAAAAGGCATTACTGATAAATGCGACAGGAAACAGCCAATCTGTCTCTTCAGGAAACTTATTTTTACGGATGAGAAGACTTTATTTACATTTCTAACCTTTGTAATATCGGGTTCATCCAAGATTTGTAGCAGACACCAATCGCACTCTAAGCGAGAATCATACACAGAGTAAAAGGAGCCCATTTCAGCTGCTTCTCTTAAATACTGCTTAAATCTGGTGTTGGCTGTGTGTGTTTCAGGAAAGACATATTCTGAGAATTGATGTAAAGGTTTTCACTTTGACTGGTCCTTTTAAAAAATCTTGTCCCGGGATTTAAACCCGGGACCTCTCGCACCCAAAGAAAGAATCATACCCCTTTACTGATAAAAAAACGGTAACAGCCAATCTGTCTCCACAGGATACTTTTTTTAATGGATGATGAAGACTTTATTTACGTTCCTGACCTTTGTAATTGCGGACTCATCCGAGATTTGAAGCAGAGGCCTAAGCGAGAATCATATGCAGAGAAAAAGGAGCCCATTTCAGCTGTTTCTCATAAAATATTGCTTAAATCTTGCGTTGGCTGTGTGTGTTTCAGTAAAGACATATTCAGATATTTGATGTAAAGGTTTTTACTTAGATTGTTTTTAAAGGACTCGGCCTACGCAACCAACACAAGCTTTAACCCATATTTTCAGAGAAACAGATAAAATGACCTCATTAATCTTCGTGGATGATTCTTGTTTAGAGTGCAATTGGTCTCTGGTTCAAATCTCACATGAGCTAACTATTACAAAGGTGAGAAATGTAAATAAAGTCTTCATCAATCATACATTTTTATATTCAATCTGGAAAAATATTGTCTGTTAATCGTCGTCTTTCATCAGTGATGCCTTGTGTATACTAGAAAGTAGCTTGTTGGTCTTGGGGTTTGATTCTTGCTTCGGGTGTGAGATGTCCTGGGTTTAAATCCTGGATGAGCCCTTTATAACGTGGCAATCTAATTGAAAACCTGTACATCAATTTTTTATATTTAATTTTTGCATTTTCCAATTAAGAATGTTCAAAACAAAAAATGAATAGGTTTTAGGCAACAATATAACAAAGTGACAATAACCTTACAAGACAACAGACAAGCGTCAAATATATATATATACAAAAATACAATAAATAAAAGTCATAATAAGAAAGGAATGAGATATTGGATCATATGGTCACCCTCCGTAGGCTACATATTATACATGAAGTGTTAAACATTACGTGAGAATTATAACGAGATTCAGTCAATGTGATGTGAGAGGAGATTCTCCATATAGTCAATAAAAGGTTGCCAAATACTGTAAAATGTCTCTAACTTATTCCTCAAGCAGTAAGTGATATTCTCCCGTGGGATACAACTATTAACTGATAGCCACATTGCAACTGGCAGGGGGAATCTGATTTCCATGTCAAGGCAATACATTTCTTGGCAATCGCTAGCAATATTTCTGTTAGCTTTATAGTATAGCTTTGCCTAAGATTGGTGTTAGTAAAGTTACCCAGTAGACAGACCTCCGGGTCTAAAGGGAATGCAACCCCGTGAATTGAGGATATGGTATCGCATACCCCCTGCCAGAAACCGTGTAGTTTTGACCACTGCCAAGTGGAATGGAGGAATGTTCCTTCATCTGAGCCACATCTATAACATAGGGAGGAGATATCAGGGTTGAACTTGTGCAGTCTAGATGGGGTGATATGGAGTTGATGGAGGAAATTAAACTGGATCAGTCTGTATCTGGAGTTCAATGTGGATGTAACACCATCCCTACATAGGTCACTCCATAGACCCTCATCAAGATCAATACCCAGATCTTTTCCCCATCTAAGTCGGGGTTTATCTAGCTCAGGCAGTGTTAGTCCTGACATAAGAGCATCGTAAACACGGGAAATGGTCTTGAATAGTGGTTGGTCTACATAGCAGAGTTGTTCAATAGGTTACATCTTGGGTAGGTTCCATTGTCCCTTGAGAGTCACCCTAATTAAATGTCGTAGTTGTAGGTAACTAAAGAAGTCCCTGTTAGACAAGTGTTATTTATGTTGCAGCTGTTCAAAAGACATAAGAATTCCCTCCTCATAACAATGTTCCAGAAGAGTGATATCCTTATCAGACCATGGTCTAAAGTTACTATTCTGGAAAAACATAGGGATCAATATATTGTTCCATAAAGGGGTTTTAGGGGAAAGAAATTCCTCTCGTCTGAACAGCTCATGCAGTTTGCACCATGCCAGGACAGAATGTATGATTAAAGGATTGTCTGTGATGGTTTTTATAGATTTCCTGTCCCATTTGTAAAACAATTCTGCCCAAGTGTCATTATTTACCTCAAACTTTTCAATGTTCAACCATGAGGGAGAAGAACCATTGTCAAACCTCTGAGCTAGAAATCTAGACTGCACAGCCCAATAGTTCCAGAGGAAAAGAATTCTGCGGGCACATGGATAGGGAGAGATTGAAACAAATATAGAAATCTGGGCAGGACATTAATTTTAATTACATTAATTCTACCCAGTAGAGTGAGAGGCAAGTCCATCCACTACAAAGGTCACCCTCCACCTTTTGCAGCAAGCTGGCCAGATTGAGTTTATATAAGTTGTTCAGGTTACCATCTACCATTATGTCCAAATATGTGAAGCCCATAGGCGACCAGCTAAAAGGAAACGTATGCTTGTTGGTATGATGGTCTTGGTGACTAGTTTACAATCTGTGTTAAGGAGAGAGATTGGTCTATAGGAGGTGCACTTTATTAAGGCTTTCCATTTCTTGTGAATTACTGTAATCACTGCTTGAGAGAAAGACTCTGGAAAGCAGTTGTCCTCCCTTGGTTTTTTAAGTATCTCCACAAGGTAGGCGACCAACAGCTCCTTAAATTCTTTATTGAACTCTGGAAGGAAGCCATCCTCCCCAGGAGATTTATCTACTAGTGGAAAGTGTGCAAATCAATTGAGGCGACCAGAGCGCGGTAAACGGATCCAAATTCCAAGAAGATATCAGCAGTTCAGTCCAAGGACAGCACGGATAAGAAAAAACAAACAATAAACTGCGTCTTATCCCAGAGAAAGACCATTGTGAATAAAACGTGTTTCAGTTCTTTGAGAAAAGTGAACACGTCTGCCGGTATGTCGAAAAGATGGCTTCGGCCATTGTACTGAACTTTCATCCGTGCAGGATGAATGAGGTAGCCGGCGATGTTCTTCTCCTTCAGTGCTTTGGCGGCAGGTCTGAACTGCTTGCGAAGTCAGGCGAGATCCGTGCTCATATCCGGGAAAAGGCTGACCCTCTTGCCATCGATGTTGATGTCCCCTTTGGCTCTTGCGAGTTGCAGTATCTTCTCTTTGTTCTGGAAACGGAGGAACCAGATCAGGACTGCCCGTGGGGGCTCATCTGACCGCGATTTCGGTGCTGATGTTCTGTGGGCGCGTTCGATTTCCAGCGGCTTGGTGAAGTTGACTATGCCTAGGACATCAGGGATCCATTGAGTGAAGAAACGGACCGGGTCACGGCCCTCGCTGTCTTCTCTCAATCCCACCACCTTGTTTTTGAGATAGGCATTGTCCTTCTGCAGCTGTATCAGAACCTTTTCATGTTGAGTGACGGTATCTTCAACTGTGCTAATGCGCAACTCAGCCTCAGTTGTTCTCAAAAGGAGATCATTCAGGGAGGATTTTCAGGTCGTCAATGGAAGAATGGAGTTCAGCCAATTTCTTGTAAATTTTCAGAGAAAGACCTCTTAAATTTGCCGGAGGAGAGTAGCAAGTATGCCGGCAGGCTTGTAAGAGGCTGCTGAGAGCAACAGTCTGGAACTGTCATCTGAGTTATTCGGGCTAATGGTAATCTTGCTAGCTGTGGCGTTATTATCTTGGGATTCAAGTAACTTTTGGTCATCCTTCTTGCCTCTCGGTCAGAGGTCCATGGCTCTTTGGGAAGGTAAGTACTTGACAGTTTATCAGCCGATGTTAGAATATTGTTTCAACGTTGTTATTTAGGTAATAATAGGATAACTTTGAAGAGCTCGGTTTGTCAACTTCTGCTCAGCTTCGTGGCATCACGTGCTCGCCAACGCTAGTTGTAACCAATATTTTCAGAGAAACAGATAAAATGGGTTCCTTTATCGCTGTGTATGATTCTCGCTTAGAGTGCGATTGGTCTCTGGTTCAAATCTCGAATAAGCCCGCTTTTACAAAGGTGAGAAATGTAAATTAAGTCTTCATCATAAATACAGTGGGGCAAAAAAGTATTTAGTCAGCCACCAATTGTGCAAGTTCTCCCACTTAAAAAGATGAGAGAGGCCTGTAATTTCCATCATAGGTACACTTCAACCATGACAGACAAAATGAGAAACACATGGGCTGTTAACGGTCGTCTTTCATCAGTAATGTTCTATATGACATAAAGTGGCTCGTTGGTCTAGCGGTATGATTCACGCTTTGGTGCGAGAGGTCCTTGCTTCAAATCCTGGACGAGCCCTTTATATAGCTTTAACCCATATTTTCAGAGAAAAAGATGAAATGGAACCCCCTTCTGGAATATACAAGGCATTACTGGTGAAAAACGAAGGTTAACAGACAATACTTTTCCATAGAAATCATATAACTTCTTAGGTATGATGCAGACTTTGATGACATTTTTCACATTCTTAATAGCTGGCTCGTCCGGGATTTGAGCCTCTCACAACCTAAGCAATAATCATACCCAGAGAAACACTGCTCTAATGAGCCACTTTCTAAAATACACAAGGCATTACTAGTAAAAGACGACGGCTAACCACCAATGCATTTCCATAGAAAACATACCATTTTGGAATTTGATAGAGGCACGCATGCATGTACCGATAGCAGGCATGGGGAGTGAGTAACTCCGGCAAAACTGTGGTTACATGTAGAAGCCAGTCAAAAATGTTAAATTAACCCTCTAAAATCATTAGATCAATTTATCCCCAAATAATTGAGAGATAATGAGTGGCCAGTTATCAGTGCATTCGGAAAGTATTCAGGCCCCTTGACTTTTCCATATTTTGTTACCCCCACCCCCCCTCAATCTACACAAAATACCCAATAAAGACAAAGAAAAAACAGGTTTTACATTTTTTTTTACATCACATTTACAGTTGAAGTCAGAAGTTTACATACACTTAGGTTGGAGTCATTAAAACTCGTTTTTCAACCACTCCACAAATTTCTTGCTAACAAACTATAGTTTTGGCTAGTCCACTTTGTGCATGACACAAGTAATTTTTACAACAATTGTTTTACAGACAGATTATTTAACTTATAATTCACTGTATCACAATTCCAGTGGGTCAGAAGTTTACATGCACTAAGTTGTGCCTTTAAACAGCTTTGGAAAATTCCAGAAAATGATGTCATGGCTTTAGAAGCTTCTGATAGGCTAATTGACATAATTTGAGTCAACTGGAGGTGTACCTGTGGATGTATTTCAATGCCTACCTTCAAACTCAGTACCTCTTTGCTTGACATCATGGGACAATCAAAAGAAATTAGCAAAGACCTCAGAAAATAAATTGTAGACCTCCACAAGTCTGGTTCATCCATGGGAGCAAACGCCTGAAGGTACCACGTTCATCTGTATAAACAATAGTAACCAAGTATAAACACCATGGGACCATGCAGCCATCATACCGCTCAGGAAGGAGACGCGTTCTCTCCTATAGATGAACGTACTTTGGTGGAAAAGTGCAAATCAAATCTGGTCAAGAACTACAGGAAACATATGATCTCTGTAATTGCAAACAAAGGTTTTTGTACCAAATATTAAGTTCTGCTTTTCTGATGTATCAAATACTTATGTCATGCAATAAAATGCAAATTAATTACTTAAAAATCATACAATGTGATTTTCTGGATTTTTGTTTTAGATTCCGTCTCTCACAGTTGAAGTATACCTATGATAAAAAATTACAGATCTCTACATGCTTTGTAAGTAGAAAAACCTGCAAAATCGGCAGTGTATCAAATACTTGTTCTCCCCACTGTATATAGAGCCCTTATTGCATGGAACTTCCATCTCATATTGCTCAAATAAACAGAAAACCTGGTTTCAAAAAACAGATAAAGCAACACCTCACGGCACAAAGCCTCTCCCCTATTTGACCTCGACAGTTTGTGTGTGTGCATTGATATGTAGGCTACGTGTGTCTTTAAAAAAAATTGTATGTAGTTGTTCTTGAGCTGTTCTTGTCTATTGATGTTCTGTATTATGTCATTCTGTAATGTTTCATGTTTTGTGTTGGACCCCATGAAGAGTAGCTGCTGCTTTTCCAAATAAAATCCCCAAATACCTAACTGTTGTTGGGCACTGTTTGTCACCGTTATAGTGCAATTAATGTATTGTTTAGTGTTGTGGCTTTGCTGGCATGCATCCCACTTATTATTGTTTTGCCCCACCAAGATTTACATGCTAAATTTGCCACTGAATAAGACCTATGTATTTACTATGAAATATGTTAACTTCTTTATACAGTAGTATCTGGTAAAATCTTCATACAAATATTTGAAATCTGTGCCTAAATGCAATATTTTCCTACTTCACCATTTCAAAAAATATATAGAATGAGTAAATTACATACTCTTACAGTTTAAAAAAAAATCAAATGTAATGCAAAACTTGTGTGTAGTGAGGTTTATTTTGTTTAATGTTCATAGATTGAAAAATGTATATTTTTTGTTTTTCATTATATTGTCCACTGATAAATACTCCGAGTCACACCCCTGTACATGGATGGAAACTCAATGACAGATACACACCTCTGCTGGTAAAATGTACATGTCATTTTGAGCGAATATTAGATAATTCACTTGAAATTCGATATACAAGTGGATGAAAATCTAGCTATTGCCTTCATATAGTGGAAGAAAATATAGGCCTATGGTTCTGGAAAAAAATAATCTGACCCTTTCTCTCTGTTAGTATGTGTAATCTAGTGCAAGCTTGTTGAAAGTATAATATTTTCTGGGGTCAATTATGCATTAGTCAGTCATAATGACTGTTTACTGTTGTGTGTATATATCAAGAAAGAAATAAACAAGTCAAATACTGCGTTTGTTTATTGTACAAATACGCATATTGCTAGCATTTCAGTCCAGCAAGGGGTAAATGTTTAAACAGGCTTTATAACACTATCATACAAAAACCAAGAAAACAAATAATCATATCAATTGAAATAATACGGACACCAAATCCAGGACAACATCTTTTGATCCTTGTTTAAAAAGGCCTGGTCCAGTTTTTTTTTTAAATCCCAAAACAATCCTGATTTTCATATCATCTTTCTACAACCTCAGATGAAATTAACATTACCAAAGTGTTAGAAATATGGTCAATGTTGTTGGGGGGGGGGGGGGGTATATTGCACTCTGAAGGGAGAATCAAAAGGCAGGAAAATAGAACACTTGAGAGAAAAGAGGAAAGCAATCACATTTATCCTAAAAGATGCTTTCTCCCACATAGGACTAATGCAGATGGGCATCATGATTATGTTTTCTGGTTCATTAAAATATTCATTCAGTTTGGGCATTATTATCCATGACACCATCTACACCTGGTATATGAATAAGATTTCAAATCCAAATGACAGACAATACGATCACTTAGTGTCCACGAAAATGTGTCCATGTCTTCTTTCAACATGTGGTGTATTACGAGATTATGATCCATTTCAAAATGTGTCCAGCATGCCAGCAACAAGTCCACTCCAACATTGGATTTCACACTTAAATAGACATTATAAACTGGGTAGTTTGGGTCCTGGATGCTGTTTAGCTGAAACAGCATTTCAGCCCGGTGTACATCCGACAATATACCACAGTATGATGCAAAAATACTTGTTTACTGTTCTATTTATGAAGGTAACCAGTTTATAATAGCAATAAGGCAACTCAGGGGTTTGTGGAATATGGCTAATATACCACACATCCTGTGGCCTTATTGCTTAAATATACTTCGAGACACCAACTCAACCCATTTTCTGCCTGTCTTCCACATGTCTTCTCTACACCGACAGGTTGTACTACTTCACCTGATGAAGGCATTTTGTGCTGGGTATTGGCATTTAAACTGATATCAACCCCCCTTGTCTGATACATAGCACTTAAACCTGGTAAAATAAGGGTTAAATAAAAAGTACTCGTACAAAATGTTTCAAAAAGGACCCTGTGGTTTTGGTAGGACGCACAAAGGCATACATTTGCCTTGTGAAAACCAACCTTAACGGCTATGCACAAGCTGTTCAATATGAAGATTATTTACTCCGTCAAAAAGACTAAATTAAGATTAGTATCAAGCTCACACAAAAACAAACTAAATCAATGCTACTAAAACAACTTTGAGATAGATGCACTTCCACCTCATTTCCATTGGTACTGCACATGATACCAGGGTAATATTCAATGGGCAAACATTGTGGAACATTGCAGATAGAAATGTAATGAAAGGAGCTGATGTTACTCCCAAGACTTTGAAAGAGCTCTAAATATATATATATTTTTAAAAATCTATTCCTGAAGTGTACTTTTTGAAGGGGAGGCTTTTCCATGAATCCAACATTGTTCTACATGTCAGAGGATTTTTGTTCTACATAATATATTTATATCTGAACGTGCCACAATGTTGTGCCCTGCTGAAAGTGGGCAATATCATTCACAGCAAAATGTTTCACTTCAAGTGTACAGCTCGACCAATTAATAAATTCTAGACTAACATAATCCTTACTTTTTATGTTTCCATATATTTATAACCATTCTCCTACACCCATGATAAATCCTACTCTAATCAAATATTTTAGCACCATATAGTAGCTATGTACAATGTATCCATCCCCTATGATCATAGGGCCATTCATGATCAGGACAAATGCATAATTTGTGCAATGTGATATATTAAACAGTTTGATCGACTGAATGATCCATTGATTCATTAAACCCCTGAATAGTAAAACATTCCCCTTAATATAAAGTTCAGTTCATAGCAGTTATATGCGATCTAAAAGTAAACAAAGGCAACAGAGAGAAAATGCAGAAACTGGCCATGAAACTACAGTACTGAAAACCATTCATTTCAGAAAAGGCCTCTCCCAATATAACTTGTCTTTGCCGTTCAGATTCCTATACAGCACACCATACTTCATAGTTTATTTGGAAAGAATTTAATCTCACCTTGATACTGCAAATGTGACCTTGCAACGCAAAATCATATACAGTACTGAAATGATTTTGATAGAAAAGGTAATGATACTAGAGGTGATCAACAGTATGCAATTATAACATTTACAAAACTCAGTTATGTCCTCATAATCACAATGATGGGATGTGTACGGTCAAATACAGGCATATTTGACATTCTCAAGAAGAGGGCATTTAAGGGAATCACATGACTCATTCACATTTTTCTATAGTTCCAATGGCAATTTCCAACTGCCCCCTCCAACGGCAGCCAAGTCAGGGAATAGAGGGGCTTAAAACCAGTAACCACACACACTGCCGTTAATGAAGTCAAGACTAGCAAAGTGGCCGTGTTGGTTCTTAGCAGTGTGATCACACAACTACAGCTCTTTGGTCAAGAAGACACAATTCTGGCTTATCCAATATAAGGTTCTAAACAAAGTTACCTTTTGGCAACATGTGATAAATGTGTCTAGCCCTTGGCCCTCATTAGAAGTAAAAAAAAATAAAAAAAATAAAAAATGTGTTTGAAACGTCTAATTATCCCTGTAACTAAAAGAGACGGCAAAAATAGAACATTGTGAAACAGTAAAAACTTGATGGAAGCATGAGGACTTGTTGATTAGAGGAAATGGAGAGAAGAGCAATACTGACAGCAGGGAAAACTATCAGCATTAACTTTCAAGTCTGGTATGGGTGGAGAACTAAATGAGATGAGCAACGATAATGGGACAAATGGCTAGAGTACGCTAGTGCTATCTGGCCAATTCTTCAAACATTGATTTGACGATCTGGTCAATTCATTCATAATTCTACTTCTCAGAGAGAGTTCAGTGTGTCGGAGGGCCTGTTGTCTGGACATCTGGCAGTCTATGGGGGTGCCACAGGGTTCAATTCTCGGGGCGACTTTTCTTTGTATACATCAATGATGTCGCTCTTGCTACTGGTGATTCTCTGATCCACCTCCATGCAGATGACACCATTCTGTATACTTCTGGCCTTTCTTTGGACATTGTGTTAACTAACCTCCAGACAAGCTTCAATGCCATATAACTCTCCTTCTGTGGCCTCCAACTGCTCTTAAATGCAAGTAAAACTAAATGCATGCTCTTCAACTACTCTGGACGGTTCTGACTTAGAATTTTTATTTGACCTTTATTTAACTAGGCAAGTCAGTTAAGAACAAATTCTAATTTTCAATGACGGCCTAGGTCCCAGTGGGTTAACTGCCTGCTCAGGGGCAGAACGACAGATTTGTACCTTGTCAGCTCGTGGATTTGCACTTGCAACCTTACGGTTACTAGTCCAACGCTCTAACCACATCTACAAATACCTAGGTGTCTGGTTAGATTGTAAACTCTCCTTCCAGACTCACATTAAGCATTTCCAATCCAAAATTAAATCTAGAAATCGGCTTCCTATTTCACAACAAAGCATCCTTCGCTCATGCTCCCAAACATACCTCGTAAAACTGACTATCCTACCGATCCTTGACTTCGGCGATGTCATCTACAAAATAGCCTACAACACTCCACTCAACAAATTGGATGCAGTCTATCACAGTGCCATCCGTTTTGTCACCAAAGCCCCATATACTACCCAACACTGCGACCTGTATGCTCTCATTGGCTGGCCCTCGCTTCATATTGGTCACCAAACCCACTGGCTCCAGGTCATCTGCTAGGTTAAGCTCCGCCAGCTCACTGGTCACCATAATAACTCGCCTGTAGCACACGCTCCAGCAGCTATATCTCACTGGTCATCCCAAAGCCAACACCACCTTTGGCCGGCTTTCCTTCCAGTTCTCTGCTGCCAATGACTGGAACGAATTGCAAAAATCACTGAAGCTGGAGTCTTATATCTCCCTTCCTAACTTTAAGCGTCAGCTGTCAGAGCAGCTTACAGATCATTGCACCTATACGCAGCCCATCTGTAAATAGCCCACCCAACTACCTAATCTCCATATTGTTAATTCTTGTTGTTGCTCCTTTGCACCCCAGTATCTCTACTTGCACATTCATTTTCTGCACTATCACTCCAGTGTTTAATTGCTGAATTGTAATTATTTCACCACTATGGCCTATTTATTGTCATACCTCCCTAATCTTACTTCATTTGCACACTATATATAGACTTTTCTATTGTGTTATTGACTGTACGTTTGTTTATTCCATGTGTAACTCTGTGTTCTTGTTTGTGTCACACTGCTTTGCTTGATCTTGGCCAGGTTGCAAGTGTAAATGAGAACTTGTTCTCAACTGGTCTACCTGGTTAAATAAAGGTGAAATAAAAAAAGACAACATTTTAAATCTGTGTAATGCAAGTGTGTTGAGGAAATAGTGACAGAAGTCAAGAGGATGGCGAGAGGGAGACAGGTGACGGGGAAGGTATGGTGTCAGCCAGGTTATAGGTGGAGTTTGGGGAGGATGGTTGTGGAGATGACAAAGGGGTAAAAAGAAGCCTGGTGGCAGAGGGGGGCGGGGAATACAGAGCAGCAGTGACTGTGGTGGGTGAATCCGAGCTGACCTCATCCCCTTCCTCTGAGTCCCATACCTCACTCTGCAGGTAGTCTGCAAACAAGGCCTTGGCGCGCTGCAGCACCCTGCCCAGATTGTGTCGCCGAACAAGGCGGTCAAAGTGCATAGCCAGCTCGTTGTAATCAAAGCCGTTCTTTATAATGTGGTCCCGATGCTCCAGCAGGATCGACAGGCACAGGAACAACATGAAAGGATTTCCTTTGCCAAACTCTTGAGGAGGTGGCAGGGAACAAGGTTTGGTGGTATTCTCTGGTTTGGTTGAATTTGGAGTGTGAGGCGCAGTGCTAAAAGCTCTGCTGCAAGGAGATTGAAGGTTACTAGAAAAGGACTTGTTCACCGGTCCAACGGGCAGCGAAGGAAGAGCTCTTCCAAAGGACAAAATTGGAGAGGAGAGCAACGCTCGAGACAACAGCGGAGAGGAAACTAAGGACCTCCCTGTGTGTGTAGCGGGTGAGTTGGCTCCGGTTCCATTCGGCACCGCCATCCTTCCGTTGGGTAAAATGGGAGAGGTGAACTTTGGTGACGGGGTATCCGGGGAGGCACCTCTCCAACTTGAGGGGGAGGGAGTGGAGCCTGGAGACAGAGAGGAAACGTTTTTCCAGTTTGGCAGACCAGGAGGAAACGAGGAGACCGGAGGGGCTATTTGTCCATTTGGGGAGCTCCTCACCTCTGTATCTGGGCTGGAAGACTTGTTAATGTCCTTTATAAGAGGCGCCCTCTCCCATGGGTGTGAGGCGGCTTCCATCTCAACAGGACCCACTGGTGGGTCTGTCTGCTCGAAATCAAAGCTGTCTTTGTTCCGTGCACTGTAGTATTTGAACTCGCCAAAGCTGGTCTGCTTCTCGAAGGAAGGAACAGGCACGTTGTTGTGAGCCTTCTCCTTTCCCACGTCAGGCATGTCAAAGTTCCCCTCACCCTCGCTTCTGGCTCCTCTGTCCTCCCTCTCTCTATCCTCCATTTTGATCTTTCTCCCCCCATCTGCCTCCTCTCTTGAGGGCCTCAACATGTGTCGTCTCCGCTGCTTCTCTTTCAGCTCCCCTTCATTTCCATCATCCCCTGTAATGGCAGGCCTCTTTTCAACACCACTCTCACATGTCACTATGGTTTGGTCTGTTTCTAGCGGCGGCCCAAGAAGCTCCACTTCTGTTTCGGGAGGGTCAGGGGGCAGGGAGCTCCAGGTGACCTCCAGCATCCTCAGGGCATCGTCGAAGGCAAACTCCCGTTTGAGTTCCAAGAGCAGCCAGCGGTAACAGAAGAAGAGGTCATCAGCTCCGCGGGACACCAAATAACAGTAGAACTCGGGGTCTGAGTACTGCAGTAGCAGCTTCAGATGCTGGAACTTGACAGACATGAAATGGCCATCCGGACGGAAGTTGCCCTCTAGGCGTTTCATGATGCCACAGAAACAGATGAATGCATGTGCCTCATTGTCCATGACGGCAAGTATCGGAGAAGCAATATCACTCATGCCTTGGCAGTACGACACCTATGAAACAAAGAAGTTAAGATAAATTAAACGCAGCAAAAATATACAGGGCTACAGACAAACAATTCTCCCTGGTGCCACTAACTTTTAGTTGATGGCACCAGCCCAGCTTTAATAAAGCACTGTGAATGATTACGAGGTGTAAGTAGACTACTGAGATTATATTCAAGAAATAAGTGGTTTCATCAAACATGTCCATGCAGGAATGCATGATTATCTTTATATGCATGATTATATTTTGATGTGCAACCTAACCCAGTGATTGTCATAAATTGTGTTGACAATTAGGATATTGTTCTTGTATTTTACTGTTAAAATAGGTCTCCAGAATTGTATTTTGTTCAATAGAGATTAATTTGCCAACATCTTTATGTGCATTAATATCATATGCTAATTTATTTGTGGCTATTTCACCACCTGAGTAAGTGGAAACTCAAAACACATTAGCTAGATCGCCAAAGCTAAACATAATACCCAGATGACATTAGTGGTAGGTGGATTGTTTGCCCAGATCTGTAAATCGGCTAACCAGTAACCATACCACACCAAATCATTCAAAGCCGCACCAATTTTCAATATAAATCCACAAGAACAAAGAGGAATAGCTGATAGGCAGTGGAGAGGCCAGGTGCGTCAATGTGCATGAAAGAACATGATACACGCTGCTCAAAAAGCTCCCCTATTGAACTTGTTAAGGGACAATACAATTATCCTACAACAGCAAAATGCATTGAATAATTGCATTATTGTTTAAAAATAAGTACAAAATTCTACTCTATGCTGTAAAGCGCAGTGAATGGCATTTGAATAACAGTGCTAAAGCCCTGTGATTTGAATGTTTCATTCCGAATTAACTGCATCTTTCCAAGGCAACCATTTGGATCAGCGGTGGGTCTACTCGACAGGTTATAGGACTGAAACATTTAAATACATTTGGAGGAGCGCGTCTTTGGTAACCCAGATGAGAGGCACTCTTTGGAAATGAGGATGGACACTTGAAGAAAAATTAAGTATGCAGGTAGGCATGTTTTAGAATGTGCAGTACATTTTCAATTCAAGGCACTCTCAGGAATGGACCATTTAAACACCTTTTGTGGATAGGCTACTTGGCTGCAATGCCGGGATAAAAAAGACACACCCCGAGACATATTGCTGTTGAACCAGACTCCGTTATAGTAGGGTAAGGTTAGCCTACTGAGGGCTTGACTTTTAATCAAGTGAAACGGAAAACAAGCAGCTATTACATTAAAGTAAATGAAATGTTTAAAAAAATTAAATAAAAAAATAAATCACTGCACGCACTGGCATCATCTAATTTCTCGTTTCATGATGGGCATATATGGAGGGGGATTTAAGCACGTCCAAAATAGTAATAATGAGCTGGCTAAAATAATGCACAATGCACAGATCAAAAGAGGGATGTCTGCTCACTGTTTTGCTGCTGCCAAACGTGATAATTTAATAACGCTTTGGTGATTAAGTTTTATTTCAAAAGGAGTCTCACGAGCCAAAGCCTTATAGGACAAGAAAGGCACAGTAGCAGGCCAGTCTGGCTGTATTCTTTCTTCTGATAACGAGACGTGCAGTCTGTTGCGGTTCATCATTCTCCCAAGTCGTCCTATAATAATGTGGCCACATATGCTTCCAGCAAGCCCAGTTATTCAGGAAAGCTTAATGCACGCTCTGCTTCCTCCATGATCCGAGAAGCTATTCCTCGTGCACTTAGAACCTGACGTTTTAACTTAGAAAATGCATGGTCTTTTATATGCAACATAAACACAACCAGTTAGTGTTTTTATCTGATCAGAATTCTAAAGTCTCCCGTAGCATACTTGCGCACGTTCGTCCACTCTTAGTAGAATTCCAGCATCCAAACAGAGCCACGGGCAACACCCATTTGATGAATGGGAAAAAATATCAAAAAGTTCTGACATTAGGAGATTGTCAAGCTAAGCCTTCGATACAAGGTCAGGAGGGATGTATTTACTCTTTGTCGAGCACGACAGTGTATAATTGTGGTGTTAAAAACGCAAAACATGATGTTGAAGCGCCCTATTCTTTGCTTATTGGTTGCGTGGTGCATAGACACAGACACCGGTTGGTGATTTGTTGAATATATTTTATACCATTAATATATCAAGTAAATGTGAAAAGTCTGATGCACCCCTAGATGATTATTGTCTGCAGCCGGCTCTGACCGTAGTATAATGAAACGGGCAGGGATAGTGAACTCATCTGTGGTGGCCGGAGAACACTCAACCTTCTGGCCCATAGCCCTGCATGGCATCGACTGTGCCACAAAAGCATGCGGAATTCCACCCCCCCCCCCGAACGATCCCTAATCTAATAGTATATGCAATGTCCTGAAAAAAAACATTAAAATTAGGCCTCCACTCACAATGGCCAATGCTCATTTAGTATCATAAAGCCATTTCAAATATATTGGCAGTAAAATAGTTGCTATATAGCTCAATATTAAGAGTCAAGAATTACAAATTGTACCTACAGAAAGCTGATAATCTCTTATTTTCAACAGTGACAAGAGTAATTGAAATGTTATAGCCTACAATCAGAACAAATGTTTTTCTCCCAGAGTGAGGGGGAGAGGGAGTGCCTGGCTCGCTAAACACAGCAGAAGGCCCCAGCGAAACAGGCACAGGGCAGAGTCTTTCATTACAGGAATCATGAGGATCATGCACATTACTGTTTGACCAAATCATGATTTTAGTAGCTTAAATAAAATAGGATGTTTAGAGTGAGGTGAGCATGTAGAATATACAGATCGCATCAATGCGACCAATTACAAATATAACTCGCACAGCCAAATCAAAGGGTTGCAAGATGCGACTAAATGTTCGCAGTCTGGAGCCCTGACATATGAACACCAACAACTGGACTTACATATCACTCACTGCAAGCAGACTGAGGTTACTAATCATAACTCACTCAATAGAAAATACACAGAATCTAAGATGCCAAACACCAGTGTTGAGCATATCATTTGTTCACTGAACTTAACATCACACCCCTTTGCATGTCTGTATGTCAAGGAATTTAAAAAGAAAGCAAAATACATTTTAAAAAATAGATCCTCACACCTGTGGATGTGTAATGGCAAAGGTGGTGAGCAGGTCGGTGAGAGCAGTGAGGTGGGGGCTGTCCTCGGAGCCGGCGTAATAGGGATGGGCCCGGTCGGTCCTCAGGACGTCCTTCAGTACGTTGCCCCTGATGAACTCCAGGTCCTCTGGACTGGCCCTCGCTGACCACTCCCCCTTCAGGTGGTCATACTCCCTAGTCTTGCCCTTCATGTAGTCCATTCTCTCCTGACCAGTCAGCCCATCGGGGTACACGTTCAGGAGGTATCGCCAGACAACCTGGGCACAGAGGTAATGGTTTTTGACATACAGGATATCTCTATAAAGTCTCTGCGTTCATACAACACAGTAATCTAAAACTATAGCTCTCCTACCACCAAATGGCATTTCTTTGTGCCATTTGTTCTTGTTCCATATTGAATGACCTACATAGATAGTCTGTTTAGATTCCAAAGTACAACAAGGATACACCCAAATGCTCTATTCCCACATCTAATCCACATTTTGGAAAATAATTAACATCCAAAGAGCATAAGTAAACACTTTCCGCCAATGTTTTGGAGACCATAAGTCCTTCTCAATCGCAACTCAAATGTTGGCGCAAATCTCCCATTCCCCTATCCTTGCAATGATGTCAAAGTTTAAGATACACACACTCAAGTTAGGATTCAGCCCCATGTGATTTGATATTTAAGCAATTTCAATTATATTTGTAGCAGACTTGCTGTTGAAATCTCTCAGTGAATGTACAATTACCTTGCGTAGAGAGGGCTCCACCCCACCATGATAGATACGTAGCCTCAGTTCCTCTGGCCGGGACAGCTGGCCCTGGCCGTTAAGGTAACTGTGGAACTCGGCATCGCTCAGAGGGGGCTTGAAAGGCTTCACCTCCTCCCCATACGACCAGCTCAAGGCCTGCTGTACTCTAGACAGCGTTCGACCCATCATCTGAACACAGAGACAGACAGTGAGAGATTGAATCCCAAGTGGGTCATTGTAAGCAACACAAACCTAGTGGACATATTTAGCATTAGCAGAAGGACCTGACTCAAGGCAGCACTGGCTGGTAAAAAATGTGTCTGACAGGTTGAAGAGTGAGAGCATCATCAGTAACCTGTGAGAGCAGGGACTGTGTGAAAGGAAGGGCGGCAGCAGCCAAAGACCTCCTATCCCCAGGAAGCTGGTCAGAACCAATCACATCTTTGGGGCTTATTATGTCCCAGTCTTCCATAACGGGACCTTAAGGGAATAAGAAAGTGGGGGGAAAAAGGTGATCAATCAATGGAACTGTATGATGGAGAGGCCCACAATTCAATTACAAAAAAAGTTAACAGGGAACAGATGCTCTGTACAAACGACAAATGCAAAGATTTTAGATAGTTCATATATATAAAAAATAAAAAAAATAAAAAATAAAAAAAGGTCAATTTAAATAAATTAGGCCCCAATCTATGGATGTCACATGACTAGGTAAACAGATATGTATTTGTTGGTCACAAATACCTTAAAAAAACAAACAAAAAAAACAACATTTTTTAAAGAGGTGTGGATCAGAAAACAAGTCAGTATCTGGTGTGACCATTTTCCTCAGGCAGCGCGACATCTCCTTCACATAGAGTTATTCAGGCTGTTGATTGTGGCCGGTTGTCCGACTCCTCTTCAATGGCTGTGCGAAGTTGCTGGATATTGGAGTGAACTGGAACACGCTGCTGTACACGGTGATCCAGAGCATCCCAAACATGCTCAATGTGTGATATGTCTGGTGAGCATGCAGGACATGGAAGAAGTGGGACATGTTCAACTTCCAGGAATTATGTACAGTTCCTTGCGGCATGGGATCGTGCATTATCATGCTGAAACACGAGGTGATGGTAGTGGATGAATGCCACCAAAATGGGCCTCAGAGGATCTTGTCACGGTATCTGTGCATTAAAACTGCCATCGATAAAAATGCAAGAGTTCATTGTCCGTAGCTTATGCCAACGCATAACATTACCCAACATTCACATCAGCAAACCGCTCTCCAACACAACATCGTCCTCACCAGGGTCTTGACCGGACTGCAATTCGGCGTTGTAACTGACTTGTGGGCAATTGCTCTCCTTCGATGGCCACAGGCTTGCTGGAGAAGTGTGATCTTCACTGATGAATCCTGGTTTCAACTGTACCAGGCAGATGGCAGAGAGACGGATGAGCTTCCCCGCGACAGTTTGACAGTTGTGCAGAAATTCTTTGTTTGTGCAAACCCTCAGTTTCATTAGCTGTCCAGGTGGCTGGTTTCAGACGATCCCACAGGTGAAGAGAGATCCCACAGGTGAATGCTCACTAATAGGGATGTAAACAAATCTGTGCCCAAAATTTGAGAGTAATAAGCTTTTTGTGCATATGGAAGATTTATGGAATCTTATTTCAGCTCATGAAACCATGTTTTGTTTAGATTTTTGTTCAGCATAATTTAACACATATCCCCCAAAAATATACAGAGCAATAAGGCGAATACTGAAATCACACACACACACCAAATCAACGACTGAACTAGTTCTTAAAGTGGAGACCCAAAGGAACACAAACAGAGATAAAAATAAACAGAGATTAGCTTTCACTAAATGACCTAAAATGGTTATACAAGTGAACGTCTGCTTACTGTCTTCGGAGAGATTAATGTCCATCTTGAGCTGTAGATAAGGTTTAGCTGCACTGACAAAAGCAGCTTCTAAATCCCAGTCAGAAAGGAGAGAGAGATACACTTCCACACCTCCACGGTCCTGGGACAGGTAACTTATCCCAAAGTTGCGTTTGCTAAGTAGGAAACAAGAAAAAAAAGTCATATCTATTCTGGAAAGCATGCCAATCCAAGGCACCCCATATACAGCGAATTCAGACCCCTTGACATTCCACATTTTGTTATATTCAAGCCTTATTCTAAAACAGAATACTCCATAATGACAAAGCAAAACAAGTTGACATTTTTGCAAATGTATTAAAAATAAACTGAAATATCACATTTAAGTACTCAGACCCTTGACTCAGTACTTTGTTGAAGCACCTTTGGCAGCGATTACAGCCTCAAGTCTTCTTGGGTATAATGCTACAAGCTTGGTACACCTGTATTTGGGGACCTTCTCCCATTCTTCTTTGCAGATCCTCTCAAGTTCTGTCAGGTTGGATGGGGAGCGTAAGGGCACAGCTATTTTTAGGTCTTTCCAGAGATGTTCGATCGGGTTCAAGTCCGGGCTCTGGCTGGGCCACTCATGGACGTCTTTTCTGTGTGCTAAGGATTGCTGTCCTGTTGGAAAGTGAACAGTCCCCCAGTTTGAGGTCCTGAGCGCTCTGGAGCAGGTTTTCATCAAGGATCTCGCTGTACTTTGCTCCGTTCATCTTACCCTCAATCCTGATTAGTCTCCCAGTCTCTACCGTTGAAAAACATCCCCACAGCATGATGCTGCCACTACCATGATTCACCGTAGGGATGGTGCCAGGTTTCCTTTAGACGTGACGCTAGGCATTCAGGTCAAAGAGTTCAACCTTGGTTTCCTCAACCCAGAGAATCTTGTACTGAGGAGTGTCTACCGTCTGGCCACTACCATAAAGGCCTGATTGTTGGGGTGATGCAGAGCTGGTTGTCCTTCTGGAAGGTTCTTCCATCTCCACAGAGGAACTATGGAGCTCTGTCAGAGTGACCATTGGGTTCTTGGTCACCTCACTTACCAAGGCCCCTTTCCCCCCCGACGGCTCAGTTTGGCCGGGTGGCCAGCTCTAGGAAGAGTCTTGATGGTTCCAACTTTCTTCCATTTATGAATGATGGAGGCCACTGGTGGACTCCAATCAAGTTGTAGAAACATCTCAAGGATGATCGATGGAATCAGAATGCACCAGAGCTCAATTCAGAGTCTCATAGCCAAGGATCTAAATACTTATGTAAAATAAGGAATGTTTATTTTTAATACATTTGCAAAAATAAATACAAACCTGTTTTCTCTTTGTCATTATGGGGTATTGTCTGTAGAATGATGAGGGAAAATGTGTATTTAATCCATTTTAGAATAAGGCTGTAACGTAACAAAATGTGGCAAAAGGGAACGGGTCTGAACACTTTCCAAATGCTATGCATGTCCCTCTTTGTCATTTCTTTTTTAACTTTACTGTAGGCAAAACTTTCTCCCACAATAATACTTTCTAATATTTTCGGAAGAATGGTCGAAGTTGCATGAAGATGGTGGAATTCAGATATGCTGTCATCGTTTTAGCATTATCCATGAAGTGTTTAAACTACGGCACGCAACATGGTTCAACGCACCAATAAAATCAGCACAATCTACTATTACGGCTTTTCAAAAAGCCGGCATCTTGGAGCTAAAATTGGGATCATGTATACGGTGCTAATGCTAGGGCTGGCATAATTACCCTTTAACCAAAGGTTATGGATGAAGACCATAAAATAAAACAAAAAACGCCCAGAATTTGCGCAGTTGAGTCCATTTCTACAATTACATGGTTTAACTTGAAACTCTGTTGCTCCTTGCTGAAACAAGCAAGGTGTTGAGGCAAACAATGAATAGAATGGGCTTGGTACCTCAAACCCTGGTAATTTGACTGGTAAACTCATGGGTACACTCGCAATGGCTGCCTGGTATTGTGATGCAATCATTTCTATGGTATTGAGTTCTGAAAATATTAAATATACTTCTTCATGTCACTGAGGGAGAGAGGGGAATGTATAAGGTTAACATTGTGTCCGGATATGTTATCGTTAGCCATTAGGGATCCTATGGGAGGAAAAGAGTCTGGTACGAGTCAACATGACAGCCGTGAGTTGGGGAGGAGTGAACACTTTGGGGCAGAGGTCAGATCAGATGAAGTGACAAAGAACAGATATCACTAAGGTTCTGTCAAGCAACAGAGATGCATTGACTATTCAGATGTGTGGGAGACTTAGAATAGGAGAAAGGGTTAAATAGCTGTGCTTGTGTGAATAGGTCTCGTCTTATGCAGCTGTATTGACCCAATGGGTGAATAAACTTGGTCTAAGCTAATCGTCCGTGAAATTTTATAAAGGTTAATTTTAGTGATGCACGATATCGATATCCAATATTTTCCGTTCCATCGATATTTAACATTTTAGAGGCCTTAAGCATTATAGTACAGTTAAATAGTTCACACACACACAGCAGTCTAAGGCACTGCAGCTGAGTGCAAGAGGCATTACTACAGTCCCTGGTTCGAATCCAGGCTGTTTAACATCGGCCTTGATTGGGAGTTCCATCGGGCGGCGCACAATTGGCCCAGCGTCGTCCGGGTTTTGCCGGGGTAGGCAGTGATTGTAAATAAGAATTTGTTCTTACTTGACTTGAAAAGTTAGTTACACACACCAAATTATTTTGTTTGCATTTACATTCAGTACTGTGTACACGTTTTAGGCAGGTGTGAAAAAAATGCTGGAAATTAAAAAAATAGACACGTTAATAGATTATATTTATCAATTTACTAAATGTAAAGTGAGTGAACAGAAGAAAAATCTATATCAAATCAATATTTGGTGTGACCACCCTATGCCTTCAAAACAGCATCAAATTCTTCTTGGTACACTTGCACACAGTTTTTGGAAGGAACTCGGCAGGTAGGTTCGCCCACATCTTGGAGAACTAACCACAGTTTTTCCTGTGGATTTAGACAGCATCAGGTGCTTCGCTCTCTTCGTGTAATCCCAGACAGACTCGATGAGGTTGAGATCAGGGCTCCGTGGGGGCCACACCATCACTTCCAGGACTCCTTGTTCTTCTTTACGCTGAAGATAGCAAAAAAGCATTAAGAACTGTATGTTTGGGGTCGTTATCATGCTACAGAATAAATTTGGGGCCAATCAGATGCCTCCCTGATGGTATTGCATGATGGATAAGTATCTGCCTGTATTTCTTTCTCAGCATTGAGACCATTCATTATGACCAAATCCCCAACTCCATTTGCAGAAATGCAGCCCCAAGGAACCTCCACCATGCTTCACTGTTACCCGCAGACACTCATTTGTGTACCGCTCTCCAGCCCTTCGGTGAACAAACTGCCTTCTGCTACAGCCAAATATTTCACATTCTGACTCATCAGTCCAGAGCACCTGCTGAAATGTTTCTTCACCCCAGTTCCTGTGTTTCTGTATATAGTTGAGTCGCTTGGCCTCGTTTCCACGTCGGAGGTATTGCTTTTTGGCTGCAAGTCTTCCATGACGGCCACTTATGACCAGACTTCTCCAGACAGTAGATGGGTGTACCAGGGTCCCACTATTTTCTGCCAATTCTGAGATGCTGGACAGCTTCCGATTGTGATGGGAAGTAAGCATGATGTGTCTTTCATCTGCAGCCGTAAGTTTCCATGGCCGACCACTGCCTCTACGGTCCTCAACGTTGCCCGTTTCTTTGTGCTTCTTCAGGAGCGTGGACAGCACATCGGGAAACCCCTGTCTGCATTGACATTTCTGCCTGGGAGAGACCTTACTAATGCTGTATAACTACCTTGTGTCTTGTTGCTGTGCTCAGTCTTGCCATGGTATATGACTTGCCAGTAAACTGTCTTCAGCAACCTCACCTTGTTAGTCGAGTTTGGCTGTTCCTCACCCAGTTTTATTCCTCCTAAACAGCTGTTTCGGTTTCAGTTAATGATTGTGTTACAAAATCCTTATTGATGATCGTTAGCACGTGTTTGGTATAACTGTTCAATCATACACCTGACTATATGCCTACATAATCTCAGACTTTGGCAAGTGTACCTACAAGAATTGAATTGACAACGACCCCAAAACATACAGCGAAAGTCATTAAGAACTATCTTTAGCATAGAGAAGAAGAAAAAGTCCTGGAAGTGAAGATATGGCCCCCACAGAACCCTGATCTCAACAGCAAGTCTGTCTGGGATTACATGGAGAGAGAAGCACCTGAGGCTGCTTAAATCCACAGAAGAAATGTGGTTAGTTCTCCAAGATGTTTGGGCCAACCTATCTGCAGAGTTCCTTCAAAAACTGTGTGCAAGTGTACCTAGAAGACTTTGATGCTGTTTTGAAGGTAAAGAGTGGTCACACCAAATATTAATTTATTGTTTTTTCTTCAATTCACTCACTTTGCATATAGTTAATTGATAAATATAATCTATTAACATGTCTATTTTTGAAAGCATTCTTTCTTTACAGCATTTTTTCACACCTGCCTAAAACTCCTGCATAGTACTATATGTCCCCATTACCAGTAAAACCTTTTAAAAACAATTTAACTTACTTGCTGTGCTGTTTCGTTGTTCAGTCGTTTAATTCTCAACCAGGACTTCTGATACTATGGAACGCTGTTAGGGTCTTTGCGTGTCAAATAATACAGGACCTGAATATGACTGCACGTCACATAATAATTTAATGCCTTCATTTTCTACATAGTCATTACACTACCACTCATTTTTCATATGTCACGATTCATCGATACGTATGCTATGCTGCTGGTAAAGTTGTCTTGCGCACCTACAGTGCTGGTCATAAAAAAAAGCTGAATGCAAACAATGTTCTTCCAAAAAACATAGTAAAATGACAATGTTTCAGTAGCGAACTACATATCTAGTTTTAACCTTAAAATAACCCTAATTTATGAGACAGTTCTTATTTGATTAATAGTGGTCGGACCGATCTATGTTAAGATAACCACTATAAGGATTAGCCACAAGTGGAGTTTGCTGTTAGCCTTGTTGGGGAATAATCAGAATTAGGTTGGTAACATAGGTAAGATGTTTTATATTCATCATATGTTTGTAAGTTACTTCTCATCAGGATGTTATTTTTGTATCATAGGTGGCGGGGTTGCAGTATCTGTTCTATGTCAAGACTAAGTTGCTTGGGCCGGAGAGAGGTCAAGTGTGTATCTCTTGGCTCCACAATGTCTGTGTGCCAGTCAGTGTGTCTCTGTGATCTTGTCAAGATAGGATGGATTTGATATATGCCTGTTGATATGGAGGATTGGTTTATGGTTCTGAGTTTGAGAAAGGAGACAAAGCTGAATGATGCCGATGCTGTCTTATCCTGTGTGTCTTTGCTATAAATGTTCTCAGTTGCAATGTGGAAGGGACTCTCAGAGAATTCAATGATAGACACTGAATTGATCTGAGAGTCACAGGGTTTGTGATAGAGCTCATAATTAAAGATGGACTTTGATAACTAACTCTGACGTTTGTGTGTGGTTTGCTCCCATGATTTGGTAAATAGAGGAAATTTCCACGACAGCCTTCAAAATAAAAGTGTCATTGACAGTGATGCAAATTAATACAAATAGTAGAATTATGCCATAATTGAATAGATCATGCTAAACGGGGTTGGAATGTTATATAAAAAAATAAAAAAAATACAATAATTTGTTAATTTGACAAATCTGTTGAAATCACACTGGATGTATACTATACTTTAGAATTGCATTGGGGGCATACTTATTTCACTGTACAGCCTTACCTATGGATTGTGGATCAATGACATGGGGTATCAAGTCTACTCAGTGACACGCAGAGAACATTAGCGTAGTAGCTCTTATTGCGGAACTCTGAAACAACTCAATTGAGCCACATTTATTATCAACCTGTGTGTATTGAACACTATTCCTGAGGAAAAACAATACTGCATGGATGATTAAGTCTGATAACTCAAAGGAGGATGTTGGGGAAAAAAATCTCTTGGGTATTGAGTAGACTGATACCCCATTTCATTGATCTCCAATCCTTACATGCTGACCAGACCGGACACTTCACCTGCATCGCAAAATACATTTAGAAATCCATGTTATTCAATTATTGCACCCACACTGCTCGCGAGCGTCTGCGTTGCCAAGGGCTAAAATAGAAGTCATTCCTATTTCTGACACAGATTGCACTGCAAGTCCTGCCTCTCCCATATCCTCATTGGTTTATAGAAACAGGTACCCACGTGCTATCTCCATTGGTTATACCCACGTGGGTGATTGAAAGCCTAAATGTTTTGCTGGTTGTCGTGGTAATACTATGAAAGTGTAGATGACAATCACCATATAGGTTTAAAGATTAAAAAGCCTGGAAGGAGGAGAGATGACGAGACACGATTCGGTTGGCCGTTTTGTGTGTGGATTAATTGTTGGAGTAGAGGACCTTGTGCATTTCAGGTAAAATAACAACTCAATGTTTATATCCCAGGACAAATTAGCTAGCAAGTGCAAGCTAACTAGCTAAATTGCCATACATGTTTAATGCTTTACGACCTGTCCCCAAAACAATGTCATTGGTTCAGAGTTTGTTTTGATATTTTAACCTGCGTGTCGTGATCGCCTTTGGTGTGGGGGGACAAAATAAATTTATGCGCGATGGCGCACGCACGCAGCTGGTTTGGGTTCCGTGTTAGGTAAAGCTGTACAGTGCAATATGAATGTTAACACACACAATAGGCTGACTGGGGAGGTGATTTCACACAGTCACGAGATAAGAGCTACAATGCTAATATTTGTGTAAACTCTTCACAGTTGGGTTCTGTGGGTGTCACCGAGAAGACTGATACACCATTTCATTGCTTCACATTTCAACCTTGTTTAACATTATCTAGTCTGAATATGGCATGATTCCACCAATTGAAATCTTCTGCATCACTTTCAAAAGAGGAACTTATATTTTGAAGGCAAACCGTATATTCCAGTATTGTGTCTAATCCTTATTGTGGCTAGCTTCACAACACATAGCCCAGTCCGGTCGAGCTTCACTAGCCAGATGAAGCTAGCTGACTGCTTATGACGTTAGCTTTGGGCAACAGGGTTAAGTAGCTGTCTAGCCATTTATTCTCATGAACTAAAGCTCAATTTCAATAGGCGGACAACAATACGTACTCACAAGGATTCCTAAATCATTGCTAAGAATAATAAAAATGACTGCAGTTTCTACTGGTCATTGTTTTCAGGCTGGTTGTATTGGTGCAATATATGTACCGGTGTTCGACCAGTCGGCTAAAGCCAACATCACCCACGACAGAGAACGGTTGATTGTCAAGGGCAATGAATTCCATTATCTTGGCGTTAATGGATTTTGCCTTTGAGTTGTCTCGCTGAAAATGTCTTTCAAATGACTGCTTGACTTGTTGACTGTTCGGTCCACACAGCAGACATTGTAGGCTAGGTTAGGATGGCTGTGTTGCATATGTAGTGCTTGTCAGCTTTGACATCGGTTTTGCACATGGGCGTTAAACTAGACATCGGGCCGATACCGATGTTGGCATTTTTAGCTAATATCGGCCGAGTCTAATATGTTCACCGAAATATCGTGCATCCCTCGTTCATTTAGAACCTGACAGCGGTATTGTAGAATATTAATTCAAATGAGGACTTAGAATACTGTAAGTTAAGAGAACCTCTGACTCTTTGTAATAACAGTTGAGTTGAATCAACAAATCACAGCACATATTGATGGTTTTTACTTCCTGCTTTTATTTGTAGCCAAGGGTCCCCTAGGAAACACTTAACTCCTCCCTGGAATTTTAATTAGTTGTCATCTCAAACACTGTAATCAAAGTGCCCACTATTATATTCTAACTATAGAATAGTCATTCTATTTCTATGATTCCAACAGTTTTGCTCTGATTCTCAAGTCAAATCGTAATTACAACATTTGGTTAAAAATAAGTCTTGGATTATTTGCCCATATCATGCAGCCCTACGTGGCAGTGTGGAAATTCTCAATTGAGCAGTGGTGTAAAGTACTTAAGTAGAAATACTTTCAAGTACAACTTCATTTGTTGTTGGTATCTGTACTTTATTTTTGACAGCTTTACTTCACTACATTCCTAAAGAAAATAATTTTTACTCCATACATTTTCCCTGACAACTAAAAGTACTCGTTACATTTTGAATGATTAGCAGACCAGGCAAATGGTCAAATGCACTTGTCAAAAGAACATCCCTGGTCATCTACTGCCTCTGATCTGGAGGACTCACTAAACACAAATGCTTCATATGTAAATTATGTCTGAGTGTTGGAGTGTGCCCCTGGCTATCTGTAAATTTAAAATATATCTACATTTACATTTTATGTATTTATTTTTTAATGGTGCCATCTGGTTTGCTTAATATAAGGAGTTTGATATGATTTACACTTGATACTTGATAATTAAGTACATCAATTACATTTACTTTTGATACTTAAATATATTTAAAACCAAATACTTTTACTAAAGTAGTATTTTACTGGGTGACTTTCACTTGAGTCATTTTCTATTATGGTATCTTCACTTTTACTCAAGTATAACAAATTGGGTACTTTTTCCACCACTGCAATTGAGTGCAGGAAATACTGAAATGATAAGTGCTGAAAATTGTTTGGTTGAAGTTGAATTGAACAGTATAAAACAAACAGAATGGAGAAAGACTTATTGAAATCACTTAGAATGCATGTGTTGCCACCCTACGATCACTCACTACTCATAAAGCAAATGAATAACTTTTATTATTCAAAAACAAAAAATACCGTCAAATACCATCATACCGTACAATTTTTATAATACTGTGATATAATATTTTGGCCATAACGCCCAGCCCTAGGGACAACGACATCACGGCCGGCCAAACCCTCCCCTAACCCGAACGGCGCTGGAGAAATTGTGCGTCGCCTCACGGGTCTCCCGGTCGCGGCTGGCTGCGACACAGCTTGGTACTGAATCAGGATCTGTAGTAACGCAGCAAGCACTGTGATGCCTGGGGCTGCCCACTTCTGCACCTCCGATATTCTGCTTTCCATGTCAAACAACAACACTGTAGACATTATGATGTTGATGCTCCTCACCCATTTAACTCAAAGGCTCGGATGAGGATGTGCTGTAGCACCTCTAGTGATGTTATCTGAGGATCCACAGCAAACGAGCGGAGCTCCACTGGCAGCATCCCCTCCCACTTCTGAGGAAGGTGAGAAACAATCACAAACAATGTAACCATTAAGTGTAGGCACATTTTTTAACATCTGTAAATCAAATTTTATTAGTCACATGGGCCAAATACACCTTACAGTGAAATGCTTACTTATGAGCCCCTAACCAACAACGCAGTTCCCAAAACAATATGGATAAGAATGAGAAAAGTAACAAGTAATTAAAGAGCAGCAGTAAAAAACAAATGGCGAGATTATATAGGGGGGGGGGGGGTACTGATATGGAGTCAATGTGCGGGGGCATCAGTTAGTTGAGGTAGCATGTACACGTAGGTAGAGTTTAGTGACTATGTTGAGGAGCAGTGGTGTAAAGGGGGGGGGGGGCAATGCAAATTGTCTAGGTAGCCATTTGACTAGATGTTCAGGAGTTTTATGGCTTGGAGTAGAAGCTGTTTAGAAGCCTCTTGGAACTAGACTTGGTGCTCCGGTACCGCTTGCCGTGCGGTAGCAGTGAGAACAGTTTATGACTAGGGTGGCTGGAGTCTATACATTTTTAGGGCCTTCCTCTATACCAGGCGGTGTCAGAGGTCCTGGATGGCAGGAAGCTTGGCCCCAGTGATGTACTGGGCTGTCCGCACTTCCCTCTGTAGTGCCTTGTGGTCAGAGGCAGAGCAGTTGACATACCACTGCTCTCAATGGTGCAGCTGTAGAACCTTTTGAGGAATTGAGGACCCATGCCAAAACTTTTCAGTTTTCTGAGGGGAAATAGGTTTTGTCGTGCCATCACGACTGTCTTGGTGTGCTTGGACCATGTTAGTTTGTTGGTGATGTGGACACCAAGGAACTTGAAGCTCTCAAGCTGCTCCAATGCAGCCTGTCAATGAGAATGGGGGTGTGCTCGGTCCTCTTTTTCCTGTAGTCCACAAATCATCTCCAAAATCATGTGACTGAATCAATGTCATTCTTCCTTTCCAATCAAAAGGCTAGCCTGGGTTTCAGACTGATAGTTTAGAAATGTATTGTAACTAAATTCTCAGTTTAGAACCCAGGCTACCAGTCTAAAACCAAAAGGCAACAACAAAATGTGAATGTCATGCATGGCAGACTGACCTTATAAAATCTTTTTATTTTGTACAATGAATGGGTTGTATACCAAATAAGGCGTAGGCTGTGTGTGCCACAAGACAGCAGAAACACCCACTTTTAACTTACTAGCTGATGTGTCACTAGCTTACATCATAAAGTTCTCAATGGAGTCGAAATGCGATGAGTATACCGCCGACTTGGCCTACATCGAGTCGGTAACCTGTTGTCTTTTCTTTGGGTGCTGCAATCCGTAGTTTGATAAAAACGTTATTCTGTGAACTCTGTCAAATTGCACCGGCTAATCCACTGTTTTCCTATAGAGTACAAAGTTAGCGACTTCCAAACCTGCATTACCACTCGATACATTTATAAATAATTATTTATGGCTTACTGTGTACCTGTCCTTGTCATAGAGTTGTCAGTGGGAGTTGGAATGCATAGTTTTTTTATTTAAAGAATTGCATTCTATGCACCCCTTACACTTAGGCTTCTACCTTCAGTTTACACATCTTACAGACACAATCTATTTTACAATAGTAATATTTTGTTTGTTTTTAGTCCTTCCTCTATTTCTGATGTCCATCCAGTTTGATTTCTAACTGTGATATTTCACCATTTCTGAACCTATATACATTTTACAGATCCCATACATTTTACAGATCCCATATGTTTTACATTGGTTATCTCAGTCCCACCTTTCAGCTCCATTCAACCCCTCCAATCTATCTCTAAACATCCATTTAGGATTTCTATTTGCCATATATTTTTCAACTGTGCTGTGATGCGTCTCACAAAAGTACTGAACCTTTTTATTCTCATAGCTTCTACAGATGGTAAATTAAAAATAAACATTTTTGCTAAAATAATGATATTATTGATTGACTATGGCTTTTCAAATCACCCAGTATTGCTATCTGCAGCTTAGTTCTAGGCAAATGTTGCAATTCTTCAGCCATTCCTGTACCTGTGACCTCTCCTCGCTCCTCCCTGGGCTCGAACCAGCAACACAACGACAACAGCCACCATCGAAGCAGCTTTACCCATGCAGAGCAAGGGGAACAACTACTAGAAGGCTCAGAGCGAGTGACATTTGAAACGCTATTAGAGCGCGCTAATTAGCTAGCCATTTCACTTCGGTTACACCAGCCTCATCTCGGGAGTTGATAGACTTGAAGTCATAAACAGCACAATGCTTGACGCACACCAAGGAGCTGCTGACAAAACGCCCAAAAGTGCTGTTTGAATGAATGTTTACACGCCTGCTTCTGCCTACCACGCTCAGTCAAATACTTAGATACTTGTATGCTCAGTCAGATTATATGCAACGCAGGACACGCTAGAAAATATCTAGTAATATCATCAACCATGTGTAGTTAACTAGTGATTATGATTGATTGTTTTTTATAAGATAAGTTTAATGCTAGCTAGCAACTTACCTTGGCTTACTGCATTCGTGTAACAGGCAGGCTCCTTGTGGAGTGAAACGAGAGCGAGGCAGGTCGTTATTGCGTTGGACTAGTTAACTGTAAGGTTGCAAGATTGCATCCCCTGAGCTGACAAGGTGAAAATCTGTCGTTCTGCCCCTGAACAAGGCAGTTAACCAACCGTTCCTAGGCCTTCATTGAAAATAAGAATGTGTTCTTAACTGACTTGCCTTAACTGACTTGCCTTAAATAAAAAGTATTTTAAATTTAAAAAGGCAAATCGGCGCCCAAAAATACCGATTTCCGATCGTTATGAAAACTTGATTAAATCGGTCGACCTCTAGTTACTACACCTAGTGTTGCCAGCACTGCCACCGCCTGGGTGGGGGCGCCCCACCGGCGAGGTACAAGGTCGTCAAGGTTCTCATTAGCAGCTTTGAGAATTTCCTTGTATATTATGCTCTCCCTTTAGGGGGCTTTGGCTTTGCAGGACCAACCCTGCCAAGCAGGCTCCGAATCTTGAGGGGGCAGTGCTGCTCTGGTGGAGTGCTTCAGAGATGTTTAATTTCTCATTACAAGAATAGACTGACGAGTTTCAGAACAAAAGTTTTTTGTTTCTGGACATTTTGATCCTGTCGAACCCACAAATTCTGATGCTCCAAATACTCAACTAGTCTAAAGAAGGCCAATTTTATTGCTTCTTTAAATCAACACAACAGTTTTCAGCTGTGCTAACACAATTGCATAAGGATTTTCTAATGATCAATTAGCCTTTTAAAATTATAAACTTGGATTAGCTAACAACGTGCCATTGGAACACAGGAGTGATGGATGCTGATAATGGGTTGTTTTTTTTTTTAATCAACCCTTTCCCGCTACCATAGTCATTTACAACATTAACAATGTCTACACTGTATTTCTGATCAATTTGATGTTATTTTAATGGACAAAGAAAAAAGCTTTTCTTTCAAAAACAAGGACATTTCTAAGTGACCCCAAACTTTTGAACGGTAGTGTTTAAATGCAAAAAAATGGGAAAAAAAGTTTCGCTTTGTCATTATGGGGTATTGTGTGTAGATTGAAGAGGAATAAAATCAATTTAATACATTTTAGAATAAGGCTGTAACGTAACAAAACTTGAAAAAACTCAAGGTCTGAATACTTTCCCAATACACTGTATTCACCAGTATTTACCCACCAAAGCTTAAATGCTAATTAGCTGCTTATGTGCTGCGAATCATAAAGAACTACACATGCCATGACGATCTGGAGGAGATCTCTCAATGAACTCTCTAATGTTAGCTTTAACGTAGTAATGAATAAATTGGCTACATTTCTTTAAAAATTGACAATTCTGTGAACAGTCTTGTGCACGTTTTAAATTGACAATACCTGTTAACAAAGGTGTCAGCTAGAGATGACGTGCAGGAGCTTTCAGGGATTTTTAGTTTTGCATGATGTCTACTTTGATGCGAATTAGCATTCGAATCTGAGAGTAAATAAAGCCAAACATATTGATAAAAAGTGACCTTGTCCGAGAGACACAAGGGTAAGCCTACACGTAACACAGCCCTTATTTCAAGTGTCTCAAATCTCCTATGCGAAAATGGAGTGCGAAACAAGACACTTGTCTAATGAATCGCACTCCACACTGCCCTTTCCCACCAGGACAAAAGGAACAATTTGTCCCCAAAAAATCGTTGCAAAACGATTACAGTTTAGAGTAAACGGCTTCCGCTGCAAAAACATTTAGCAACGGAAACCGGATAATGAATACATTAAGCCGAACTCTGGTTTGTGTTTTCCGTTTGCGAAAGTTTTGCAACAAACCGTTTTCCAACAGACTAAACTTTTTGAAAACAGAATCGGCGTAATGAATACACCCCTGGAGTGGTGATGTTTACTAAATTACTTGTACCAAAAACCATTTAGCTAAAGTTATATAACCCTGTCACGTTACTGTGGAGTTCTGTCTCTGAATCACTGAATTAATTATTTGGAATAACACAATTAACCTACTAGAGAACTGTCAAGACTTGCTCAACTCGGTTGACTCACAATTCTGCTTTCTATTATTTTCCTAGTGCATGACCACAACGCATCACATCAGCAAGTAAGACCATTGTCAATCACCAAATATTCCTAATCTGTTTAGCTAGCTTTATTTGTCTTAAATCAATGATTTACTTTTTATAGTCAGAAGATCCAAGAGTGTTGATAGATTATGTTAGAATAATGCCGCGTTCAAGACAACTGGGAACTCAGGGGGGAGAACGAGCTCAACAGGAAAAATGTTTTGAACATTCATAAAATTTGGAAGTCTAAATCGGAAACTCGTGCATCGTTCTTGAGCTCAGACTTTCCGACCTGAAGATCACTGACGTCAAGATTTGACCCCCCCCTCCTTGTCTTCAAAACACCATACTGTACACTTTGCTCATTACTATAGACGTTAGCAACTGTAGGCTCAATGCTAAAAACAACAAAGCACTGGTCTGGACTAGGCAGATGATGTGGATAGCTTAACAGTTCCAACATCAAAGCAGGCTAGCTCCAAGCTACCGCAAATGTCATGTGAAATGGCTCAAATAGATCGGCCACAGTCATGATAATAGCTTGCTTACTATCTGGAAATGTGATACCTGGCAAAATACGCAAGGGTACATCAACTAGCTAGCCGCTGCTATTCCATCATTCACATATTCCTCACCTTGACTTTGACACGCACGACGCCCCTCTCCTCCTCAGTTGTCATGTTTAGGAGTTTACTGAACACACGACAGTTCTATTCAATTTGTTTTTATATTATAGCCATTTGTATAACGAGAACTATCGCGCCGACCCGTATTTTTTCTGTTGCCGCTTTGTCCAGACTTGTAACTCTGCGAGAATAAGAGATCTATTTCCTGTTTGACGGGAATCAGCTTTCAAAATAAAAGCGCTTCTCAAAAATTTGCAGAACTTCACCGAAGCTAATTTGTCAAATTATCAATTCTTATTTCCGTTAACATGTTTTGAGTACCAGAAAACAGATATAATGTACATATTTACTCAAATATTTGTCAAAATAGCTTTCTTGGTCACAAATGGGGACTTTTAATATTGCCAAAAATTATTGAAGTTTAAACTTTTACGAATGGAAATCAGGATATGACGCTCATACATATTACATCTTCAGTGATGCTTCTGAATCTTTTTTTGTGGTTGTTGCATGCAGAGGAATGTTAAATCACCAGTATTTTACTTCGGTATGATAATTAGCTGGAATCTACAATTTATCATTATTATATGGTCACGGTTAGTGTGACATGATTGCGCTCAATTACATTTTAAATTAGATTGGAAAACAATTTTAAAAAATAAATATATATTTTTTTTCTCACCTTTATTTAACCAGGTAAGCTAGTTGAGAACAAGTTCTCATTTGCAACTGCGACCTGGCCAAGATAAAGCATAGCAGTTCGACACATACAACAACACAGAGTTACACATGGAATGAACAAAGCATACAGTTAATAATACAGTAGAAAAAAAAAAAGTCTATATACAGTGAGTGCAAATTAGGTCAAATAAGGCAATAAATAGGCCATGGTGGCGAAGTAATTACAATATGGCAATTAAACACTTGAATGGTAGATGTGCAAAAGATGGATGTGCAAGTAGAGATACTGTGGTGCAAAAGGAGCAAAATAAATAAATACAGTATGGGGATGAGGTAGATAGATGGGCTATGAACAGGTGCAGTGATCTGTGAGCTGCTCTGACAGCTGGTTCTTAAAGCTAGTGAGAGAGATGGGAATCTCCAGCTTCAGTGATTTTTGCAGTTCGTTCCAGTCAGTGGCAGCAGAAAACTGGAAGGAAAGGCGACCAAAGGAAGAATTGGCTTTGGGGGTGACCAGTGAGATATACCTGCTGGAGCGCGTGCTTACCTAGCAGAGACTTGTAGATAACCTGTAGCCAGTGGTTTTGGCGACGAGTATGAATCGAGGGCCAGCCATCGAGAGCGTATTGGTCGCAGTGGTGAGTAATGTATGGGGCTTTGGTGGAAAAACGGATGGCACTGTGAAAGACTACATCCAGTTTGCTGAGTAGAGTGTTGGAGGCTATTTTATAGATGACATCGCCAAAGTCAAGGATCGGTAGGATGGTCAGTTTTGCGAGGGTATGTTTGGCAGCATGAGTGAAGGAAGCTTTGTTGCGAAATAGGGAGCCGATTCTAGATGCTTAATGTGAGTCTGGAAGGAGAGTTTACAGTCTAGCCAGACACCTAGGTATTTGTAGTTATCCACATATTCTAAGTCAGAGCCGTCCAGAGTAGTGATGCAGGATGGGCGGGCAGGTGCGGGCAATGATCGGTTGAATATCATGCATTTAGTTTTATTTGCGTTTAAGAGCAGTTGGAGGCCACGGAAGGAGAGTTGTATGGCATTGAAGCTCGTCTGGAGGCTAGTTAACACAGTGTCCAAAGAAGGGCCAAAAGTATACAGAATGGTGTCGTCTGCGTAGAGGTCGATCGGAGAATCACCAGCAGCAAGAGCGACATCATTGATGTATACAGAGAAGAGAGTCGGCCCGAGAATTGAACCCTGTGGCACCCCCATAGAGACTGCCAGAGGTCCGGACAACAGGCCCTCCGATTTGACACACTGAGCTCTATCAGAGAAGTAGTTGGTGAACCAGGCGATGCAATCATTTGAGAAACCAAGGCTGTTGAGTCTGCCAATAAAAATGTGGTAATTGACAGAGTCGAAAGCCTTGGCCAGGTCGATGAGTACAGCTGCACAGTAATGTCTCTTATCGATGGCGGTTATGATATCGTTAAGGACCTTGAGCGTGGCTGAGGTGCACCCATGACCAGCTCGGAAACCAGATTGCATAGCGGAGAAGGTACGATGTGATTCAAATGGTCAGTAATCTGTTTGTTAACTTGGCTTTCGAAGACCTTAGAGATGCAGGGTAAGATATATATAGGTCTGTAGCAGTTTTGGTCTAGAGTGTCTCCCCCTTTGAAGAGGGGGATGACCGTGGCAGCTTTCCAATCTTTGGGAATCTCAGACGATACGAAAGAGAGGTTGAACAGTCTAGTAATAGGGGTTGCAACAATTTCAGCAGATCACTTTAGAAAGAGAGGGTCCTGATTGTCTTGCCCGGCTGATTTGTAGGGGTCCAGATTTTGCAGCTTTTTCAGAACATCAGCTATCTGGATATGGGTGAAGGAGAAGTGGTGGGGGCTTGGGCGGGTTGCTGTGGAGGGTGCCGGGCAGTTGACCGGGGTAGGGGTTGCCAGGTGGAAAGCATGGCCAGCCGTAGAGAAATGCTTCTCAATTATAGTGGATTTGTCGGTTGTAACAGTGTTTCCTAGCCTCAGAGCAGTGGGTAGCTGGGAGGAGGTGCTCTTATTCTCCATGGACAGTGTCTCAGAACTTTTTTGAGTTTGTACTGCGGGATGCAAATTTCTGTTTAAAAAAAAGCTAGCCTTAGCTTTCCTAACTGCCTGTGTATATTGGTTCCTAACTTCACTGAAAAGTTGCATATCACGGGGGCTATTCGATGCTAATGCAGAACGCCACAGGATGTTTTTATGCTGGTCAAGGGCAGACAGGTCTGGAGTGAACCAAGGGCTACATCTATTCCCGGTTCTACATTTTTTGAATGGGGCATGCCTATTTAAGATGGCGAGGAAGGCACTTTTAAAGAATAACCAGGCATCCTCTACTGTTGGGATGAGGTCAATGTCATTCCAGGATACCCCGGCCAGGTCGATTAGAAAGCCCTGCTCGCAGAAGTGTTTTAGGGAGCGTTTGACAGTGATGAGGGCTGGTCGTTTGCTCGCAGACCCATTACGGATGCAGGCAATGAGGCAGTGATCGTTGAGATCTTGGTTGAAAACAGCAGAGGTGTATTTGGAGGGTGAGTTAGTTAGGATGATATCTATGAGGGTACCCGTGATTACGGATTTGGGGTTATATCTGGTAGGCTCATTGATAAATTGTGTGAGATTGAGGGCATCAAGCTTAGATTGTAGGATGGCCGGGGTGTTAAGCATGTCCCAGTTTAGGTCACCTAGCAGCACAAGCTCAGAAGATAGATGGGGGGCGATCAAATCACATATGGTGTCGAGAGCACAACTGGGGGCAGAGTGTGGTCTATAGCAAGCGACAACGGTGAGAGACTTGTTTCTGGAAAGGTTAATTTTTAGAAGTAGAAGCTCAAATTGTTTGGGTACAGACCTGGATAGTAAGACAGAACTCTGCAGGTTATCTTTGCAATAAATTGCAACACCGCTCCCTTTTGCAGTTCTATCTTGTCAGAAAATATTATAGTTAGGAATGGAAATTAAGATTTTTGGTGGTCTTCCTAAGCCAGGATTCAGACACGGCTAGGACATCCGGATTGGTGGAGTGTGCTAGGGCAGTGAATAAAACAAACTTAGGGAGGAGGCTTCTAATGTTAACATGCATGAATCTAAGGCTTTTACGGTTGCTGAAGTCAACAAATGAGAGAGCCTGGGGGATGGGAGTGGAAGTAGACACTGTAGGGCCTAGATTAACCTCTACATCACCAGAGGAACAGAGGAGGAGTAGGATAAGGGAACGGCTAAAGGCTAACAGAACTGGACGCCTAGTACGTTCAGAACAGAGAGTAAAAGGAGCAGATTTCTGGGCACGGTAGAATATATTCAAGGCACAATGTACAGACAAAGGTATAGTAGGATGTGAATACAGTGGGGGTAAACCTGTGCATATAGTGATAATGAAAGATCGCATTTAAACCAGGTGATGTCACTGTGTATGTGGGAGGTGGAACTAAATTGTTAGCAGAGGCGTGTTGAGCAGTGCTAGAGGCTCTACAGTGAAATAAAACAATAGTTACAAACCAGAACAGCAATCGACACGGCATGGTGACGTTAGGGAAAGGCATGCGTAGCCGGGTGATCATACAAGTCCAGTACGTGGCTTCAGGTAGCTAGCGGCACGGGGCTAGCAGGCTAACAGAAAGGCCTTAGAGGGATGACGCAACGGAGGAAAGTCTGTTGTGGCCGCCTCGTGCAGTTACATCAGCGGACGGATCAGCAGGACTCCGTGTGGTAAACCAGGCCAATTGGCAAAATATGTATGGTGGCCGAAGAACTATGTCCGAAGGGCCTCTTAAGCCAGCAGTCCAATGTGCTTTAGATAGCTAGCAGGCCGCAGATTAGTGGCTGTGCGTTCAGGGGTCGTTAGCTGCTATATCCCCTTGGGTGCGTCCTCAGTCCCCTCCTGTACTCCCTGTTCACTCATGACTGCACGGCCAGGCACGACTCCAACACTATCATTAAGTATGCTGATGACACAACAGTGGTAGGTCTGATCACTGACATCAATAAGACAGCCTATAGGGAAGAGGTCAGAGACCTGACAGTGTGGTGCAAGGACAACAACCTCTCCCTCAACGTGATCAAGACAAAGGTGATGATCGTGGACTATAGGAAAAGGTGGAGCCAAGCCTGTAGCGTCATACACAAGAAGACTCTGCTGTAATTTCTGCCAAAGGTGCTTCAACAAATTAGTGAGTAAAAGGTCTGAATACTTATGTAAATGTAATATATTTTTATTTATTTAATAAATTAGCAAACATTTATTAAAAAAACAAACAAAAAAAGTAGTTTTTCCTTTGTCCTTATGGGGTTTTGTGCATAGATTGATGAGGGGAAAAAATCAGTTTTAGAATAGGACTAACCTAACAAAATGTGGAAAAAGTCTAAATACAATGTCAAAATACTTGTCAAAGGCAGTGGGTGTGTGTGGTGTGTGTTTATATATATTTTTCTCTGTTTCAACATTTCCCTTAAATTCGCGAATGTCACCGGAGAAAGCATCCAAGAGAGCAAAACAGCTCTATTCGTCTCTGTATGTGTTGGCCATCTATTTAATGCTGTCTGGTCCAAATGAGTATTAGATTGTTGCCACCCATAGCATTGAATGCAAGGGAAGCCTGTAAGCATTTGGCCTCCCTTGATAAAAAAACTTTCACAAAATAGTAGCCAATCAGTGTTGAGCTAAACTGAGTTAGCTCAACTTTGAATGGTCCTGGCGCACCCAAAAAAAGTGTCAAGGAAACCAGTTTTGATTTGGCTTCACTCCAATCACAACACCTAGATTGTATACATCATTGATAGAAACTCATTATGCATCTCGTTGTGTTGTTGTCCTCCGGTGGTTAGCTAGCTAAACTTGTCCCTTTCCTAAATAAACCATGAATGGCGATGGGGATTTGGACTTTAAGTTTTACTTAATTCTCCGTACTGGCCAATGATTATAACAGCAATTCTGATCCCACCATGAGTTCATACATTGTGCCCCTGGTCTGAGAGAGGATGGAAGTTCAATATGTAGCTAGATGTAGGCTAGAAGGCTCATGCTAGCTAATGTTTCCCTTGAAAGGAAGTTATGCTAGCGAGCAAGCATTTTGCCAGGTAGTTTAGGACAACAACAAAAAGTTTGTACTGTATGACACGAGTGATATACTCTTTTGTCAACATGAAAGAGGAGGAAGGCATTGACATTTCCCTACAAGTAGCTTGAGTCAACATGTTTTTTCTACTTGCACGCTCACAAATCAGAACCATGGACAGCCACATCATATTTCGCTTTGATTGGAGTAAATTGTTTTTGTTATCTTTTAGTTGTCATTGTATTAGACTAAGCATAGGTGATTTGATGATATTGAAATGTTTAAGTCGAAATGGTGCTGGAATAGTGGAGGCAGCTCCTATTTTCTATGTGACTTGCAGTAACTCTCTGTGGTTCTAAATCAATAGTTTAGTGGTCTGAAAATGTCAGAAACATTAACCTACAACATGGTCAAGCAAGTTATGTAATGGTTTGTTACATGCAATATGCTTTGTGGACTTCACCGGACATAGGTTGCTCTCCGATTTTGTATGAAACAAAGGTGTGGTTGAATTTATTCTGCCACTGTCTTCTTATTGTCTCTGCCTTAAGCCTATAGATCAGGGTCGCAATGCATATGAACTAACTTAGAGCAAACAACTCAATTATCACAACACATACAGTACCAGTCAAAAGTTTGGACACACCTACTTTGAAGGCAGTCATCAATGACCTTGGACCACAGAAGGTATTTGCATTGTCTGGTGACAGACAATGCTGCGAACATGACGGCTGCTTGGTCTAAACTGGAGGAGCCCTACCCTCACATCACACCCATTGGCTGTGCTGCTCATGCATCGAATCTGCTCCTCGAGGACATCATGGCACTGAAAACAAGGAATACACTCTACAAGAGAGACAATGAAATGGCTAGGTATGTGAAGGGTCATCAACTTATAGCAGCAATCTACCTCACCAATCAAAGTGAGAAGAATAAGACCACCACATTGAAGCAGCCCAGCAAGACCCATTTGGGTGGTGTTGTCATCATGTTTGACAGTCTCCTGGAGGGGAAGGAGTCTCTCCAAGAAATGGCCATATCAAGAGGATCCTCCTGGATAATGTATTTTGGGAAAGAGTGGTAAGCAGCCTGAAACCTATAGCAGTAGCCATTGCATGGATTGAGGAAGACAATGCCACCCTGTCTGATGTTCAGACTCTGTTTGTAGATGTAAGAGTAGAAATCCATACTGCCCTGCTCATTTCACTGTTGCTCCAAGCAGAGGGAACTGCAGTGCTGAAATACATCAACAAGTGTGAAGACTTCTGCCTGAAGCCCATAAGGAAGTACACTTCCAAGCAAGGGCTTTGGGATGGAGATGCAATATGGCAGTCATGCCAACATATCTCATCTTGTGGAAGGAACTTTGTGGATCTGAGGCTCTTTCCCCTGTTGCCTCCATCATCCTCCAAATCCCACCAACATCAGCCACCTCAGAGCGCAACTGGTCCTTGGTTAGGGAACACACACACCAAAACACGCAACAGGCTGACCAATACAAGGGTTGAAAAATTGGTGGCCATCTGGGCAAAACATACTTTTTTTTTGAGCCTGACAATGAGCCATCCTTAACAAGGTTGGAGAGTGACAGTGAAGATGAGGCCTCAGAGTCTGATGTTTAAGAGGTGGACATTGAGAAGGTCCAGGGAGAAAACATGGAAGCCTGAGAGGAAGACAACCAAAGCTTTAGTTTCTAGACTATCATTTTACAGATGTATGTTGAAAACGTTTTTGGGAGATACGATGGATCATTGGAGATCATTCAATATTCCCTTTTGTTGTTCAGTGAAATCATCCCATGTGAAGAGTCAACTCATTTTAATTAGTTAAAGTTCAATTCGTACCTAAATTGTTTATTTTATTTCTATTGTTAGGATTTAATCACTTGCAATTATGCCTACTGATGAGGTAAAAGGTTTACGTTTCTGTCTCCATATGATGTGGTAAATATATCCAATGCAAAAAAACATATACATTTAAATAGTATTAATAATAATTTGTATGTATTCCAGTTAAGTCCCATGGAAAGTTTCCACCTCTGAATAATCCCTGAAATGTGCAACCTAGGTGGTACTAAGTCAGAACAGTAGGTACAATTATTAGTGTGAGGCACATGGGCTACTAACAGCTTACTACAGAACATTCACTTAGTATTACTTTCTTAGCTACAGTATGTATACACATCTTATTATTACATAATTATTACAATTTATGCAGCAGCATACAATACATTTCTTTGGACTCACCTTGTTGTGCTGTGCTCATTTGAACAGGAAGGTGGCGCAGCAGTCCTTCGTGGGGAAATTTTGTCATCAAACTTTGTCATCAGTCTGGAATTCTCTGGATTTATGGTGCTTTCAAGACAAAAAAAACAACAAAAATAAACAAGGTCGAATCATGACGTCAGTGATCTTCAGGTCTGAGCTCTAGAAAGAGGCCCAAATTCTCGACTTGCAATTCCGAGTTGGATGACCATTCAAAACTTATTTTCCCAGTCAGAGCTTGAGTTCCCAGTTGTCTTGAACTCACTGAAGTTAGATTTCCCAGTTCCAAGTTTCAAGTTGAGCGCAGCAGAAGTCAGCATGGCCAATGTTGAATGTTTATCCTTTTAAGCTCGGAAAAGAGACCCTTAAACCCAAACTTGTGACCACACACCCACTCCACTGAATAGCAGACTAGTGATTGATTTGCAATGCTTGCAGTTCGCCACTAACTCCTTCCAAACCACTCATTGTTGAATTTGCGATTTCCAACTTGTTGTGCAAAGTTTATGTCCAATGACTGATGAGCACCAATACATTCTATTATTTCTCTTCATATGACAAGAATTAAAAAGCATTTGCCATTAGATTGTTGACTTGATTCATAATGACTGCTAGCTAAGATTTTGAAAGTCTGATGTTGACATGATCAGTCCAATCAAAGTTACTGTAGATATGTGATTTGATGTAATTTTATCTGTGGCCAATGACCTATTTTATTTAACTATGCAAGTCAGTTAAGAAAAAAAATGTATTTACAATGAAGGCCAACTCTTGTGTTACAGCCTGGAATCGAACCAGGGTCTGTAGTGATGCAGTGCCTTAGACCGCTGCGCCACTCGGGAGCCCTTGAGCCTGCTTTGATGGGCACTTCTAATGTGACTATGGCAGCACCTAAGGGGCTTGAATTTAAACTTCACCATTAGATATGGCAGAACACTGAGCCAATCACAGCGCAACTAGAAAACATTACCCAATCACGGCACAACTCAAGAACATTACCAACCCCAACGCTCCGTATTTTCTACTGGCTGCCCCACCACCACAGAAAACACTATGCTAAAACACCTGCATTTGAGCTGCCTTACTCAAGAAAGCAAAAAATAGACCATGTTTGTATGCAGCTTTATTAACTCAATGATTATTATATATATATATTTTTTACAATGTTTGCAAAGTGATAGGTGACATGTAATTACATGCAAAACAGGCTAAAAGAGTGGGGCTTAAACATGTGGGGCTCTCACCTGCCCTGAATGACGGGTCGTCACTGGCTGTCCCACAGAGAAAGACAGACTGAAACCATTACCACACATTTGACAGCTAAATTACACTTTTATATCATATAACTTAACTCTAATTTATGTGAGGGAGATACCCTATTTGTATTGTTGTTTTTGTTGTTTCAGCAGTCATATTTGGTACTCTTAAATCATTTATTACTTTGAAGTGACACAAATGGATAATTAAGCTTTTGAGCAACAAAAAATGTGATATTTAATTTGAGACTTAAAGGTTTTGCAGTATGAATGACTTGCATTAGCCTATATTGTATTATTGACAAACAAAAACATGTATGATGTGTAACTATTTGCCATTTTAAAGTGTTAACTCATGGTTGCAAAAGTGCCACCGATTCAAGATTGACCCAAAATAGATTTCTAGTGACTGCAACAACTTAGCTTGCCCTGAACCATACTACAATGTGAATAGTCGTACTCAAATACAGTAACAGCCAAGACTATACACCAATAAACTTAAGATCCATTACTCATAACTCCAAACTAATGAGGTCATTAAATCAGTCTGTTACAGTGAGGAGGCTACATGGTTAAAATGAGAGAGAGAAAAAAGAGAAGAGTTATCAAGTAACAGATATCCGCACCATGTACAAACAGTTATTGTCCAAATTGTTTTGGTTTTTAATTACAAGTTGCAACCTCAACTTAACTATCCTAAAAAGTAACGAAAGGCTTGACCCATTAAATGTTCTTGCCAACCAAGTGATGTTGGGTAACTTGAATAGCCAGATATTCAGATAGTTTACTATATGCTGGTTCAGAGGGGTTGGGTTAAATACGGAAGACACATTTCGGTTGAATGCATTCAGTTGTGTGACTGACTAGGTATCCCCTTTTCACTTTACCTACTGGCATACAACAACCCAGGAGGTGGCACTTATGATCTGTGCAACATGCCCCAATTCTCCTTACTCCCAGCATAGCTTCAGTTCCTGCCTCTTTATATCAAGTTTGAGGTTTGAGAAACCTCGGAGCGGCCCTCAGCGGATGTGAGCCATCTCCTCCAGAAAGGGAGTCTTCATGCAGCCAGTGCAAAGCTGGTCCATCCACAGGGGCGCCTCGTGCTGCAGGGGGGTGCGACGAGGGTAGAAGGTGTAGGAGAGGTCGTAGTTGAGCAGACAGCTGATGGATGCCATGTAGAGGTCAGAGAAGCGACACAGACGTCGGGAGAAGAAGGTGGGGTTGTGGCAGGTGCGGAAAATGCTGCCAAAGTGAGGGTTGAACAGGTTCTTGGTCACAGCTCTGAGGGGGAAAATGAAAGAAAGGGCCGAAGGAAGCTCATAGGTCTGTACGAAGCTTGCCAAGTCAAAATTACACAGAATCCTTAAGGTCTGACTAGCTGTCCGACGGTTTTGATAAATTAAGTACAATTGATCTACTATAACTAGACTCACCGAAGCTCTTCTCTTTCCTTCAACCAATCCTGTAGAACTTCCTTTGACTTTGGATCTCGATGTACCTGCACAGGTTCAATAAAAAATGTTTCACTTGAATAACTTCATCTCAACATTCAAGAAAAACATGGTGTCAAGTGTCTCCATTCTCAATTGCATGGCTGATGGGTAGAAAAATCATAATATTAGCTTGTTGTAGTCATGTTTTTTGCGTGGGTACAATTATTGGGAATACATCCCATAAAGGCAAGAGACCCGTCATGGTAAATGCAAGCCGTAACTTAACCTATTGCTTTGATCTCACAGTTTGCTGAGTTCTATGTGGTAAAATGCCCAATAGTGTACCTGCATGCGTTCCAGTAGACCGGTGAGTGCCTGCAGCCAGGTGAGGCTTTGTGCATACTGCTCCGTATTCACCACCCTGGTCTCCACCTCCAGCTCTGGTACTATGGCCCCTGTCCGCCAGCCATGACGCAGCATCAGGTCCTGCAGGAGAGCATGAGCAGTCAGCCCAGCACAACGATTAGCCACAGCATGCCACAAGTTATTACATTGTAAGCACAACAATGCGAGGCACAGTCCTTGAAACACAATCAATTCATGTGTGTATTTCTTGTGTTCTGAAATCACATTTACACTGCCTGTATCAGTAACCAAAAATTCTGACATAATATAGTATGACTCACTGCCAAGTCACTGTACAGATGATCTCCAAAGTAGAGCACCTTGGATCCCCTCCATCCTGTGAGCCTGAGAAAGTCAAACAGGTTGCCCTACAACAAGGAGACAGCATAATGAATGTCACTAGGAAAGATGATTAAAAAGGTCCAATGCAGAAATTTTGATCTCAATAATCAAATCAAATTTTATTTGTCACATACACATGGTTAGCAGATGTTAATGCGAGTGTAGCGAAATGCTTGTGCTTCCAGTTCCAACAATGCAGTAATAACCAACAAGTAATCTAACTAACAATATCAAATCATTTATGGGTAACAATTAAGTAACTTTCCCTGATGGTTAAAAAAAATATATATAAAAAGCTTTTTACCAAAGAGCAATTTCTCAAGCAAGAATTTAGATTGACCACTGAGACAGTCCTGAATGGGGAGGGGAAAACGAGAAAAAAATTACGTATTGGCAGAAAGGTTTGGAACACTTTCTAATTGGTCTATGAACAAATTTAATCGCCTGGCCTACCAGGCAGGCCAAAACCACATCCCACCAAAAACAGGCAAAAATTTCAGGTGATCTTTTCAGATAGCTCTTACACTAAAAGGGCATTATCCTAATTTTCATAATTTTATTCCAATCTCCTAGTGTGGACATATACACTGAGTGCAAAAAACATTAAGGTCACCCTCTCTATCGATGACAGACCAGGTGAACCCAGGTGAAAGCTATGATCCCTTGTTAAATCAACTTCTATCAGTGTAGATTAAGGGGGAGAGACAGTTTAAAGAAGGATTGTTAATCCTTGAGACAATTGAGACATGGATTGTGTATGTGTGCCATTCAGTGGGTGAATGGGCAAGACAAAAGATTTAAGTGCCTTTGAACGGGGTATGGTAGATGGTGCCAGGTGCACCGGTTTGTGCTGTGTTATTCATAATTAACAGTTTTGTAGACCAAGAATGGTCTACCACCCAAAAGACATCCAGACAATTTGACACAACTGTGGGAAGCATTGCAGTCAATATGGGCCAGCATCCCTGTGGAACGCTTTCAACACCTTGTAGACTCAATGCCCAGACAAAATGAGGCTGTTCTGAGGGCAAAAGGGTGGAACTCAATATTAGGAAGGTGTCCTTAAAATGTTTTGTACACTCAGTGTATATGAAAACACACATTTTTTTTACTACACTGGGCCTTTAAGTTGTAATGCTTGAAGTAAAAACGGGAGGAAATAAGGCAAAAAAAGGACTGTGGATTGGCAGAACTATAACATGACTAATGAAAATTAATATAAAGATGTGGTCTTCCACCAAATTCTGCTGAGGCCTTAGCAGCAGAAAACTATTGGCCTTGACTGTGGGCCAATCTGCCAATGATGTTGGCAGTGCTCTTAGGGAGAGAGGAAAAGTACTGCATGGTTACCATGTCCTACTGTGGCAATTAGGGTTGCAAAGCTACTGGTAATTTACCAAAGTTAACATAATTAACAGGTAATCTATGTCAGTCTATGGTAACTTCAGTAATTTAAACTTGAATAACAAAAAAATGTATTCATATATTGAATTTTTTTTAAAATCTGTGTCCATGTGTTTCTAGTGGATAGACCATATGGTTCAAGAGGAACTATTTACTTTTTTTACCAACTGCCACCAGTTTGGTGAAAAAACATTTACAATAAAAGACATAGTAAAATAAATGTGTGTAAAAAAGTAAGGATATTTTATGCAGAAACCCTCATTAAAACACCAATGGTATTCACCAAGTTGATAGTTTAGATTTAGGATAATGCTTTACAGTTGTCATTCAAATGTTTAGTTTAAAATCATCTTATTTGATTATTTTATATTTACATGTGACAAGACCACACAGAGGGCCAGAGATAATTACAGTAATCTGAAGTACCCAAAAAGGCCACACAAGATATAATCTGATAAAATACAAATAAAAACTTTAAAGTCACCCAAATTCTGGTAGTTTACAGGCAAACTTTGTTATTGTCCAGTAATATACCCTCCATTTGCAACCCTAGAGGCAATACATGTCACAGCATCAAAATATAATCCACTTTTCACTAAACCTGATCCATTTCCAGCTACAACAGAAACTAACTTCAAGGACAAGACTAACATCTTTGCGTAGACTTCAAAGGCCATCTTTGTAAGACCAGCATTACTCAGACTAGGGACATTTGATTCAGGTTGATTAAATAGTAACTTGGACTAATGTTCCACACATCAATAGTCTTGCAACACCAAGGTTGTGGGTTCAATTCCCATGGGGGACCCGTGCGCAAAAGTACGTAAATGTACTGTAAGTCGCAATGGATAAGACCATCAGCTAAATGACTCAAATGTAAAAATGTCATGCCATTCCAATCATGTCATTAATTTCCCACAGTAAAAGGATCAAATGCGACATTGACATTGTGAATCTCACAAATGACCACTACCTGAAACGCAAGTCCTGGTAAGTCCAGCAACTGAGTTAGTCACTTTGCAATTCAAATGGACAAGTTCATAATTTACAAGCTGGCATAGAACTTTGGCCCACACTCTCACGTATCATTTTGCGTATATATACACAGCGGATTTGAAAGTATTTAGACCCCATTACTTTTTCCACATTTTGTTACATTACAGCCTTATTCTAAAATTAGTTTTTTTCCTCATCAATCTACACACACTACCAAACGACAAAGTGAAAACAGGTTTTTAGAAAATTTAGCAAATGTATTTTAAAAAAGAATACCTTATTTACATGCAGTAATTATTCAGACTCATTGCTATGAGACTTGAAATTGAACTCAGGTGCATCCTGTTTCCATTGATCATCTTTGAGCCGTTTTCTACTTGATTGGAGTCCACCTGTGGTAAGTTCAATTGATTGGACATGATTTGGAAAGGCACACACCTGTCTATATAAGGTCCCAAAAGTGACAAGTGTATGTCCGAGCTAAAACCAAGCCATGGGATCGAAGGAATTGTCTGTAAAGCTCCGGAACAGGATTGTGTTGAGGCACAGATCTGGGGAAGGGTACCAAAATATTTCTGCAGCATTGAAGGTCCCGAAGTAGAGTTGCCTCCATCATTCTTAAATGGAAGGTGTTTGGGACCACCAAGACTCTTCCTAAAGGTGGGCGCCCGGCCAAACTGAGCAATCAGGGGAGAAGGGCCTTGATCGGGGAGGTGACCAAGACACCGATGGTCACTCTGACAGTGTCACATCTGGAGGAAACCTGGCACTATCCCTATGGTGAAGCATGGTGGTGGCAGCATCATGCTGTGGGGAGGTTTTTCAGCGGTGGAGACCAGGAGACTAGTCATGATCGAGGGAAAGATGAACGGAGCAAAGTACAGAGAGATCTTTGCTGAAAACCTGCTACAGAGCGCTCAGGAGCTCAGACTGGGACCAAGGTTCACCTTCCAATAAGACAACGACCCTAAGCACACAGCCAAGACAACGCAGGAGTGGCTTCGGGTCAAGTCTCTGAATGTAGCTTGTAGCTTCAAACCTGATATTTCAGGGGGGTTTTCTTCATATATTTGCTAAAATCAATTTTTGTTGCTTTATCATTATGGGTTGTGTGTAGATTGAGGGGAAAAAATTGATTTAATTCATTTTAGAATAAGGCTGTAACGTAACAAAATGTAGAAAAGGTCAAGAGGTCTGAATACTTTCTGAATGCACTGTATAAAGTAATATTTCTGGGTAATGTCTCCGCTCCTACCTGTTTGTAGATCTGGCCCTTATCCAAGCTCTTGATCTTGTCCCACTGAAGGTCCCCGTTGCCATCCAAACGCCTGAAAGGTCTGCAAGTAGAAAATATGATCAGGTCACACAATGACTTGAACAGTATGTAGAATGCTCTCATTTTCTGTAAATTTATGTAAAGACCAAGGTTATAGAATTTAGACACTTCTTGGTTGGGAGTATAAATATATAGAGTATCAGACTTACTTGCCACAGTTGTTGAAGAAGTGTGGTTTGTCAGCTTGAACAATGACAACATCAAAAAAGTCCCTCCAGTCCTTTCCTACCATGTATTTCATCCCTTTGTCTCTAAATAAAATCGGAAAACAGCTGGTTAGTGAACAACCATGAAATGTACAGTTACTGTTGAGCTGAAAGTGCCCACAGATGGCACATCCATAAGGTTAACAATTTTTACAAATAAAAGCAAAGCTTCCCCCGAAAGTCAATTGAATTAAAATTGCCAAAATTATATAACCTACTCCTGTGTATGCAGAAATAAATAAAATCATTCAAAATAGGCTACTACACCAGAAAGCATGATTTGGCCACGGAGGAACATTAGCGTCTTTAAAATAAAATAAATAAGCTGTGGATTGTTTAAATCACATTGCCTAAAGTCGTAAGGACCCGCAATTTGGGCAGCGTGCGCGGCAAATACCAAATAGATGATTGTTACAACTGTCAGTGAGAGGTAGAGAGCCCCAGCCAGGCATATCGCAATATTTCAAAATACAATCGTGAGAAAACGTACTTTGGAAGGCAAATGGCTATATTGCTGTAAAGATAAGACAATAAAAATCCTCATCTGTCTTTTAGTTATCAAAATTCTCAACTAAATTGAGCGACCAGTATAGCCTATTTTATTGGCACCAGAAGAGAGCACAGGCCATATCCCCAGAGAGTGCGCATATTCACTCTCTATCATTGTTGGGTCAGTGCCACATGAGTTTGTTTTTGGACAATAATTTTCTCCTCCAAGTTAGATGGACATCATATTGTATGTGTCTCCCCGTCTCATAGGCCTATTCTATGGATCAGGCAACGTTGTTTTTATTGATCTGTTTGTCAGCAGAGTCAGCTACACTGTAAGTTGATGTATGAAAACATTCTGCTAATGCCTCTAGTCATATAAAAGTGTAGTAGGATGGCATGAAATATGTTTATAAAAAAAGGCCAAATTCTTCCCGTGCAAAGAAAGGATAATCTACAATAGCATAGATCTCCTCTACAACACGCTCAGCCTCGCATTGAACAGTATTTTCTTGCGAACAGTGATCGAGTTATATCATTAGCCTACATTATGACTATCCAATCTACTCATCACATTACAAATAGTAGGCTCTCTTACATAAGTCTGCAAATGCGAGGATGCATGGAATAATTTATTATAAAAGGTGCATTTTTATGGTGAACATGCGCTTACCCAAATAACTTGAAAGCGCACGCCGCCACCTTTGCCTGAATGTACAGCACCAGTCAAAAGTTTGGACACCTACTCATTCAAGGGTTTTTATTCATTTTTACTATTTTCTATATTGTAGAATAATAGTGGGGACATCAAAAACTAAGAAATAACACATATGGAATCATGTTGTAACCAAAAAAAAAGTATAAAACAAATCAGAATATATTTTATATTTGAGATTCTAAGTAGCCACCCTTTGCCTTGACAGCTTTGCACACTCTTGGTATTCTCTCAACCAGCTTCATTAGGTAGTCACCTGGAATGCATTTCAATTAACAGGTGTGCCTTGTTAAAAGTTCATTTGTGGAATTTCTTTCCTTCTTAATGCTTTTGAGACAATCAGTTGTATTGTGACAAGGTAGGGGTGGTATACAGAAGATATACTGGTATACAGAAGAGCCAGTTTCATCATAGCGCTTGGTGGCTCATGTGGACCACCACAGGAAAGGAAGATCCAGAGTTAAGTGGATAAGTTCATTAGAGATACCAGCATCAGAAATTGCAGCCCAAATAAATGCTTCAGAGTTCAGGTAACAGACATCTCAACATCAACTGTTGAGGGGACTTCGTGAATCAGGCCTTCAGTCTAATTGCGGCAAATAAACCACTGCTAAAGAACACCAATAAGAAGAAGACTTGCTTTGGCCAAGAAACATGAGCAATGGACATTAGACCGGTGGAAATCTGTCCCTTGGTCTGATGAGTCCAAATTTGAGATTTTTGGTTCCAACCACGGTGTCTTTGTGAGATGCAGAGTAGGTGAACGGATGATCTCTGCATGTGTGGTTCCCACCGTGAAGCATGGAGGTGGTGGTAATGGTGCTTTGCTGGTGATACGGTCAGTGATTTATTTAGACCACAATTTATTTAGAATGCCATCCCATCTAGTTTGTGCTTTGTTTTTCAACAGGACAATGACCCAACACACCTCCAGGCTGTGTAAGGGCTATTTGACCAAGAACGAGAGTGATGTGTGCTGCATCAGATGACCTGTCCTCCACAATCACCTGACCACAACCCAATTGAGATGGTTTGGAATGAGTTGGACCGCAGAGTGAAGGAAAAGCAGCCAACAAATGTTCAGGATATGTGGGAACTCCTTCAAGACTGTTGGAAAAGCTTTCCATGTGAAGCTGGTTGAGAGAATGCCAAGAGCAAAGCTGTCATCAATGCAAAGGGTGGCTACTTTGAAAATATAACATTTTTGCTTAACACTTTTTGGTTACTACATGATTTCATATGTGTTATTTCCTAGTTCTAATGTCTTCATTATTTTTGTACAATGTAGAAAATAGTAAAAATAAAGAAACCCTTGAATGAGTATCTGTATCCATACTTTTGACTGGTACTGTATATCTCTGATTTATTTAACTGTCAGTTTGATTTGGTTGAGGGTGACACTTACACAAAGCTAAATGGGCTGTTGGTTATAAGGAAGAGCTTCTTGCCATGGCTGGCCAGACGGTGCAGAACTGCATATGTCTCATCTCCTCTGAGAATATATTTCTCTGTGGGAGGGAGATGAAAGGGTCAATTCAGACAGGAATATCCCCTTCCCTTGAGTATTTCTCAAGTATGTAAATATTCCACTTCCGTCAGAACGTGTTGTCCCTTGGAAGAAACTGATAGCTTTGTCCAGTGGGAAACAGTCATGTAGCATTTAAGCAAAATACAAAGGTATTTAAAGTAATTGTGAGACTGTGGTACCGCAGAGTATAAAGATACATTTTATACTGTCTTCAAATGCCCTCTCCTCTCAATTCCTGACAAACCTGAACTCCGTAAACACATCTTTAAACAAAACATATTAACATTATAAATTGTCAAGGGTACAGTCATTATTTTGCACTCTAAAGTATGTTTGCAATATTTGATCAATTATCTTGACTTACCCTTAGCAATGGTTTTGGAAGAATCAGATTTAAAATACTTGAAAAATATTAGTACTTCTTATCATAACCCCAAAACTATTATCTGCAGGGCAGTTAAATTGCTTTCCTGTTTATGTTTTCAAATACAGAGAAATAAACAGTGGATCAAGACAACACTGCTTTTTATTTAGGGGATTTTAACAATGTTCTGTTTAAAAGAACCTGCAATCTGGGCATGGGTGAGATGGGGAGCATCCAATACAAACAAATGAGATATAATGTCTAAAACCAAAGATGAAAAAAATAAAAATAAATAGTACATCTCACCCAAGTCTTGCATTATCCACTTGTACATGTAGCCTTTGATATGCACCATTCCAATGGCATCCTAAGGAAAATTAAAAGAGTGTGGATAAGCTCAACTTTCACTGAGAATGTTTGTATACAGTTGTCTTGCTCAAGGTCTAAAAGACATTTCTGACCGAACACTTTTGTGGGCTTACTACTCCCACCTAAAAGGACATTTAACCAGCCATGTTTCTCCTCTCTTGGGAGAGATCCATTGAATGTTTGCGGAGCGTGCTGTAAAGATCTAGCATTCCTGGAATCTTGCCACTCACTTCTGTAACTGGAAAGTACAGTTTGTTTAGAATCAATCATAGAATCAATCATAGAATCAGCAACTTAACAAAACAAGGCCTGGTTCGATGTGGGTGTGTTATGTTCGCTATATTAATATATATTTGATGTTTTTTTTGCAGGGGTGGTCTTAGTCACACAATTTTACATATTGGTAAGATGCTTGGCGTAGTACTTTGAAGTAGCTGCACTCGGGACTGATTTCTGAGAACATGTCTATAACTTCATCGGCAAGTTGTAAAACTATCGTAAATAATGCACAAGCTACATGCTGTTTCATCAAATCAAATTTGATTTGTCACATGTGCCGAATTCAACACCTTAGTGAAATGCTTACAAGCCCTTAAATCAACAATGCAGTTAAGAAAAATACCTAATAAAAAAAGTAACAAATAATTAAAGAGCAGCAGTAAAATAACAATAGCGAGGCTATAATCAGGGGGTACCGCTACAGAGTCAATGTGCGGGGGCACCGGCTTCGAGGTAATATATACACATGTGGGTAGAGTTATTAAAGTGATTTATGCATAACAGAGCGTAGCAGCAGTGTAAAAGGGGGGGGCAATGCAAGTAGTCTGGGTAGCCATTGATTACATGTTCAGTAGACTTCTGGCTAGGGGGTAGAAGCTGTTTAGAAGCCTCCTGGACCTAGACATTAGCGCTCCGGTACCGCTTTCCATGCGGTAGCAGAGAGAACAGTCTATGACTGGGGTGGCTGACAAGTCTGACAATTTTACAGCCTTCCTCTGACACCGCCTGGTATAGAGGTCCTGGATGGCAGGAAGCTTGGCCCCAGTGATGTACTGGGCCGTACGCACCCCCCTCTGTAGTGCCTTGCGGTCGGAGGCCGAGCAGTTGCCATACCATGCAGTGATGCAACGAGTCAGGATGCTCTCAGTGGTGCAGCTGTCGAACATTTTGAGGATCTGAGGACCCATGACAAATCTTTTCAGTCTCCTGAGGAGGAATAGGTTCTCTCATGCCCTCTTCACAACTGTCTTGGCGTGCCTGGACCATGTTCATTTTAGATGTGGACACCAAGGAACTTGAAGCTCTCAACCTGCTACACAACAGCCTCATAGATGAGAATGGGGGGGGGGGGCACTTGGTCCTCCTCTTCCTGTAGTCCACAATCAGCTCCTTTGTCTTGATCACGTTGAGGGAGAGGTTGTTGTCATGGCACCACACGACCAGGTCTCTGACCTCCTCCCTATATGCTGTCTCGTTGTTTTTGGTGATCAGGCCTACCACTGTTGTGTCATCTGCAAACTTAATGGTGTTGGAGTCGTGCCTGGCCATGCACAGGGAGTACAGGAGGGGACTGAGCACGCACCCCTGAGGGCCCCCCATGTAAAGGATCGGCATGGCGGATGTGTTGTTACCTACCCTTACCACCTGGGGGCGGCCCATCAGGAAGTCCAGGATCCAGTTGCAGAGGGAGGTGTTTAGACCCAGGGTCCTTAGCTTTGTGATGGGCTTTGAGGGCACTATGGTGTTGAACGCTGAGCTGTAGCCAAAGAATAGCATTCTCACATAGGTGTTCCAGGTGTGAAAGGGCAGTGTGGAGGGCAATAGAGATTGCGTCATCTGTGGATCTGTTGGGGTGGTATGCAAATTGGAGTGGGTCTAGGGTGTCTGGGCTAATGGTGTTGATATGAGCCATGAATGGCTTTTCAAAGCACTTCGTGGCTACAGACGTGAGTGCTACAGGTCGGTAGTAATTTAGGCAGGTTACCTTAGTGTTCTTGGGCAGGGTCTATGGAGGTCTGCTTGAAACATGTTGGTTTATAGACTCAAACAGTGAGAGGTTGAAAATGTCAGTAAAGACAGCAGAGTACACGTCCTGGTAATCGGTCTGGCCCTGAGGCCTTGTGAATGTTGACCTGTTTAAAGGTCTTACATCGGCTGCGGAGAGCATGATCACACAATCATCAGTTGGTGCTCTCATGCATGTTTCAATGTTACTTGCCTCAAAGCGAGCATAGAAGGAATTTAGCTCATCTGGTAGGATTGTGTCACTGGGCAGCTCTCGGCTGTGCTTCCCTTTGTAGTCTGTGATAGTTTGCAAGCCCTGCTACATCCGACACTGTCTGTTTCATGGTTCGTCGGAGGGCATAGTGGGGCTTCTTATAAGCTTCCGGGTTAAAGTCCCGCTCCTTGAAAGCGGCAGCTCTACCCTTTAGCTCAGTGCGGATGTTGCCTGTAATCCATGGCTTCTGGTTGGGTTTGTACAGACAGTCACTGTGGGGACGACGTCGTCGATGCACTTATTTATGATGTCAGTGACTGATGTGGTGTACTCATCAATGCCATCAGAAGACTCCCTGAACATATTCCAGCCTGTGCTAGCAAAACAGTCCTGTAGTTTAGCATCTGCTTCATCTGACCACTTCTTTAAAGACCGAGTCACTGGTGCTTCCTGCTTAAATTTTAGCTTGAAAACAGGAATCAGGAGGATAGAATTATGGTCAAATTTTCCAAATGGTGGGCGAGGGAGAGCTTTGTACGTGTCTCTGTGTGTGGAGTAAAGGTTGTCTAGAGATTCTCTCTCTCTGGTTGCATATTTAACATGTAAAACGGATTTAAGTTTCCCTGCATTTAATTCCCCGGCCACTAGGAGCGCCACCTCTGGATGAGCGTTTTTGCTTATGGCAGTATACAACTCATTGGGTGCGGTTTTAGTGCCAGCATCGGTCTGTGGTGGTATGTAGACCGCTACAAAAAAATACAGATAGAAACTCTCTTCGTTGATAGCGTGGTCTACAGCTTATCATGAGATGCTCTACCTCTGGCGAGCAAAACCTTGAGACTTCTTTAGATATACGTCCTTTTAGTTCATCCAATTTAATTTCCAGGGATTTTATGTTGGCCAGTAGCAGCAACTTTATGTACAAAATAAGTTTTGAAAAAATGAACAAAATATCACGGTTTGTTAAGAGCCCATGAAATGACAGCCATCCTCTCCGGTGCCATCAAACCATTATCATCACCCAAAACCACTAGCTAGCCAAGTTCCATCTGTGTTTGTCAATGAAGCTAGCTAGCAGGCACATTGAGCAGCAGGCCACGTTAACTAAATCAACTTATCAAGTCACTGACGAGTGGCAAAGAGCTTCGGTGACGTTTTGTTTTGAACGTTCTCACTATCTATTACCGGAGTGAGAGGCTGTCTGGCAGTGCTTAATAGTAAATCATGTTACAAAACAGGTTGTGGTGAGACACAAGGGGGCCATACTTGCCAACATTAGAAAAGTTTAGGTTTAACTTTCTCTCAGTCTTAAAATGGGCATCAGTCAATTAAAATCATTGACGTAGTTGCATGTGATTAAATGCTATTCTCATTACATAACCTGGCACATTTAGCCCTATGCTAACTTTAGCAGGTCACAGTGATTATTTTCTTGTAGCAAATCCTGCATCAGCCGATCAAAAATCTTAGACGTTATATCCACCAACCAATGGCATTTCTTAGAATAGGTCAATGTGGCCACCAGAGGGCTATTTTAAACCTTCAAATTCAAGGTTTACTTTTGTTCCGCTTGGTCCTTCTCGTGTGTTTGAGTGCCAATATTGCATGATGCCTCGTTGACCTGACAAAATTCAAAAAGGCACATTTTCATATATGACAAAATCCCACATTGTTGCTCATCTGTTTCACTGTGGTTTTCGAGTCAAAGCGGTTGACTAAAACCAGTGCACATTAACCGTGGGTTCGAGCCCCCTCGCATAAAGCATATTTGTTAAAGAAAACACTGTTCACTGCTGGTACTCGATGCTCGATTCAAATAACATGTGACAACGTGGATGATTACAAAAATGCATATGAAACATTGTACATGTAAACTAGCCTACACATCTATGCAATTTGGTGACCAAGTTTAACTATTTTAAGAAATGGCATTTGTTGGTGGATATAAAGTCTAAGATATTTGATAGGCTGATGCAGATATTGATGATAAAAAAAGATCGTGGGGGCTGTTTTGTTTGACTTCAGTTCAGCTTTTGACATTATTGATCAGTCTGCTGCTGGAAAAACCTGTGTGTAATGGCTTTACATCCCTTACTATATTGTGGATAAGGAGTTACCTGTCTAACAGAACACAGAGGGTGTTCTTTAATGGAAGCCTCTCCAAAATAATCCAGGTAGAATCAGGAATTCCCCAGGGAAGCTGTATAGGCCCCTTACTTTTTTCTATCTTTACTATCTTTACTAACGACTTTTGAGTAAAGCCAGTGTGTATGTATGCGGATGACTCAACACTATACACGTCAGCTACTACAGCGACTGAAATGACTGCTACACTTAAAGAACTGCAGTTAGTTTCAGAATGGGTGGCAAAGAATAAGTTAGTATTAGTAATATTTCAAATTAAAAGCATTGTATTTGGGACAAATCATTCACTAAACCCTAAACTTAAACTAAATATTGTAATAAATAATGTGGAAATTGAGCAAGTTGAGGTGACTAAACTGCTTGGAGTAACTCTGGATTGTGAACTCTCATGGTAAAAACATATTTATACAATTGTAGCTATGCTAGGGAGAAGTCTGTCCATAATAAAGCACTGCTCTACCTTCTTAACAGCACTATCAACAAGGCAGTCCCTACAGGCTCTAGTTGTCGCACCTGGACTACTGTTCAGTTGTGTGGTCAGGTGCCACAAAGAGGGACTTAGGAAAATTGCAATTGGCTCTAAACAGGGCAGCACTTCTGGCTCTTGGATGTACACAGAGAGCAAACAATAATATGCATGTCAATCTCTCCTAGCTCAAAGTGGAGGAGAGATACACTTCATCACTACTTGTATTTGTGAGCGGTGTTGACATGTTTAAAACACTGAGCAGTCTGTTTAAAAGCTTAGCACACAGTTCAGACACCCATACATACCTCACAAGACATGCCACCAGAGGTCTCTTCACTGTCCACAACAGACTATGGGAGGCGCACATTATTACATGGAACACTATTCCACATCAAGTAACCGATGCAAACAGTAGAAATACACTTTATGGAACTGCAGGGACTGTGAAGCAACCCAAACATAGGCACAGACCCATGCATACATACGTACATATGATAACATACACACACACACACAGATTTTGTGTTGTAGATATGTGGTAGTGGAGTAGGGGCCTGAGGGCACACACATAGTGTGTTGTGAAATCTGTTATGAATGTATTGTAATGTTTTTAAAATGGTATAACTGCCTTAATTTTGCCAGACCCCAGGAAGAGTAGCTGCCTTCCTTGGTAGCTGCCTTGCTGCCTTGGCAGCAGCTAATGGGGATCCATAAGAAACAAACACATTCAGTTAGCAGTGCCAATAGCCTGTGAATCAGCCTGCAAGAGGAACTCCAACAAGAAACCCCTAATTAATTGTATTCATAATTTCCAAGGTTTTTGCTGCATTTCAACACACAAACACAATAAATATAATTCTACATTTCAACGGGGAAAACGCATGTAAAATTGGAACCCTTGCTACAATCGGCAAGAAAAAAACAAACATTATCCCATTAGCAAAAATACATGAAACTTTAGAAGCTATTTTGAATACATTTTCTTCCTAGAGACAGCATACATTAAGGGGATACTGCTTTGAATAAATAACCAAATTAAAAAAGGCTAAAATGTTATCAGACAGCGACGATATGTAAACAAGTCTGAGGCACTGCGTCATGTGGGCAGGTCTGTCTCACTGTCTGTTGATTCTGCCACACAGTTGGATAGAGAGCAATCAGCGCAGTTTTTTCTCCATGCATGACAATTGTCCCTAGGTTTTACCATCCCATGATAGATGGCATGATCGAAATCAAAATACAACCCTCAAATATCCAATGAATCTAGGAATGTAACAGCTTCCCTAAATCTCACAAAAGTGTTTTGGAAAATACTGACTATGACCAAATTTGTATTTTTTTAACATTAAAATCAATGTTAATTTCAAATATCGAGTTCAGCAGCTAATTATAGTCAATGAGAAGATAAAATGGTATGCGACTTTTGGGTTCTCAGGACACAGATGGGGAACTTTTCACTATGTCTTGACAGCATTTGAACAGACCACAACACACTGGTAACGTGGCAGGCACCAAAAGCTACCTCACCGACGTAGATTGTCTTTCTTGAGCCCAACCTTTTCCATTTAGACACACTAAGCATTAGTAAGTGGCTCCACTTGAAGGGGAGGGAGGGAGAGGAGGAATAAAATAGCTTTTGGCACACTGACTGACACAGCATGAAAAACAAAGTTAGCCCACATTCTCAACTGCCATGCACAATGGTAGACAACAGGAAAATTCACAGACATTGACTTCGGTGCAACAACTCAGGAGTCAGGGTGCAGCAATTAACTAAGTTTTTAGTTAAAAGCCTTGTATTTTCAGAACCAGCTATTTGCCCACATTTGAAAAACTGGTCCTACTTTGATGTCTGAATTAAAATAAAGTATTATCTTTGGATTCATGTTTAGTTGCTGAATGCACTCACCGAAACATCTTTGTAGAGATGACCAGGGTCATATTCAATGTCATTGGAGATGAAGTAGTCATTGGCAGCTGCCAGGAGAGTCATCTCTGGGATGGAGAAAACATCCATGAACTGCTTCATCACTGGACCCTGTAAGATAACGTTAGCCCAACGGGATAGAAGACACACCAAGTTATACATATTCATGCACACCAGTCAGTTAATAGATTTTTATTCCCGTAGTATAGTATGAGAACACCGACCATTTGGTTTGGAGGGTATTTAATCAAGTGGGCAAATAAACTCAACTTCTCCCAAGGCACTGAGAGAACAGAGCAATAAATGAGTCCGACCATGTCTATTTCTCCAGGAGCTGGCCTAAAGTCTCCATAGGATTCTTTGTGGTTAAAAGAAAGAATGTGGTTTAGAGCAGGTCACGGACATGGTAAGACGTGTCTTATAGTTACTGACATTGCAACTAGAATTAATTGCAATTGTGAACTATTTTACTTTAAAGATCATCACTTTTGCATGCTTTTTCAACATTTAGGCCTGTAGGTCAAATATGTTTATGCACAATCTCCGATCCTTGTCTAGCTCATCATCTAGCTCATCTGTTCAGGAAGATACAGGCAAGTGATGTCAAAGAATGTGGTGAAGTAGTGACCTTTCCATAGAAGCCACTGACTTCCTGAAGAGGGACATGGTGAGTTCCACCATAGAGCTCCAAAACCTCATCATCTGGAACAGGCTTCAGACCCCTGTGGGAATTAACATCTCTTTCACTATGGTCTCTGGACTACAGTATTTAATCCATGACATAGCAATAGCAAAGAGTATTGTTATTAGAAAAAAAAAATTGTTTTCCATATATTCACCGAGCAAGTAACTGACCTGTATACAGTCCCCGGCTGGATGTAATGGAAGGCATCTATTTTCATCAACAGTCCCTGCACAGAAAACTATTTTATTAGTTCAACTACCATTTCACTCTAGTAAAAAAAATTGTAAAACTATTCCAGCTAATTTCAAACTTTTCCTGTTGAATGTTTATACTATTAGCTTTTATACAGGAAAAAAGCACTTACCTTCTGAATGTCATAGTGGAGACCACGTGCAGCGAAGTTGGGAATATAGTCATACTTGCTAATGCCCTCTGGATACTGTTTGGGGAGTTAAAAGAAACAATTTAACAAATTCAAACAAACGTGCATCGTGAACCTTTGTATGAGAATATGAGGCAAACAGCATCGCATTTCCATCAGACACACCTTGTAGTGTTTGACAAGGAAGTCTCGAGCTGTGTTGTAGATCATTGTATCAAGAGTGTTGGAGTACAGAGCGAGTGTGTAGTCATAGTCAAAGCCATAGATGTCCACTTCGTCCAAGTCAACCTCATTGTTGGCATAGATGGTGGAGGGGTTCAGTAAGTTACAGACACCTGGAGGAATCAGATCTGCAGAAAAGGAGGGGGGACATTAAACAAAATACCATGAACAGTCTTCATGAAACGTCTTCAATGCATTGTGTGGGTAAACTGAAGTCTGGACAATTTTGGGCAGTAGGGGCCTTTAGTTAAAAATGGCCAAAGATGTACTTCATTAGGTTATGAACATTTCACTCACAGTTAGCACATCCTTCAGAGTTTATTACAGACATAATAATTTGAATGGGAGGGGGGTGTTAATATAAAAGACTAGGTTTATTGGTCAATCTGATTCTAATCAAGGGGGGAATTTTGTTACTAAAATGACAAATTAGAGGTTGAAAGGTTTCCAGAGTGTAGCAATAATAAGATGATATGGCAGGAGTCTAACATTTGTCAACTGACAACCAACAATCTATCTGGTATGGATGGAAAAACAGTATTGACAAAAGGGAAATGGGTTAGTGATTAAAAAGTTTCAGTTGGCAAAACAAACTAACATATTTTAGGCAAACTTTAACATTTACATAAAAACATCTTACCGTGCACAAGCCGTTTCATTTCATTATATCTTGACCAAAGGTAAGTCTTGGAGTCAATCTGGAGTCCTGTAGTGAATGCCCTTTCAGACAAGGTAGGCGACACCCTCTGGTTGTTGCTCGCTACGTGTCTGTGATTTGCGGGTGATGGAGAAGTTGGGATGGCTGTGGATCGTACAGGCTGGATACCTAAATCTGATCCACAACTTTGTTCATCTTCGCAGCATTTCCCTATTTGTGTGGTCGGACCTGTAGATGCCACGCTACCACAAGAAGCCACATAAACTTTGCAAAGCGACGTTGACTTACTTGTCTGCCATAACGCATGGCTAAACATTCTTATTTTTTGACAGGACATTAGTACTTGGCATTTATCAGAGTATCTTCAGAACGTTATCTCACCCACAAAATATGTAGTGAATAGCCTACAATAGCCACTGAGTCTGATGCACAAGTAAGATCCAGTGCATATTCGACACTCTCATTGCCGGACAGATTTTGGGGCGGAGTCAGCTCTCTCGCTTCGCCTCTTCCTCTGTGGTATCAACATCCTCATCGAATCACGAGCGGTGAGACGATGACTGATTTCACGTTCAGCCTATTATGGTGGGAAAGAATGCAGTCTTCCCAAAACGTGTTTCCCATGCACACACAGTTCGACCTACGCCTGCTACGTGACTGATCTAAGCTTCCAGCTGGCAGAAGCATCTCATGTTTTATTTCATGGATGAAATATTTATAAAACATGGGAACCATAATTTCATTAAATTTGTGTTTTATTCTAATAATCATATTTTAATAAAATTGTTTGTGGTGAAAAAGTTTGGTAAAAATTAGCGTTATTAGACGCCAATTGATTCAGCAAGTGGTTTCCCGCAGTAACAAGTTACACATTGTACGGTTGGTAGCCCATCTAGTGAATATTACGAGATCAACCGTGTCCAGCGTAACTGCATGACTACAGTTTGGAACACATCAATTTATATTCAAATATTGAAAATATATTAATACATGCAACTCAATATTGCAAGTACATTCTTGAAAATAGCAGCATGATGGATCCGAGAGAGGTGCATGTGTGGATATACTAATGATTGATAATGGATATTTGTGCCTGATGCAAATGTTCCAAAAACAAGAAGCCTTGTTTACATGAGTTATGTGAGTTTTGTGATCTGATCCAGGTGATGCATCTACCCAGCCACTGTCCACATTATGAACAGATTAGCTGGAGTCTCCCTGCATGCACATTTTTGACAGATATTCTTTCAAAACAACATGAAGGTATTTATTTTAAGACAATTGCTGATGCCATAAGTCAATGGTGCTCAGTGTCAATGATCTTAGAGGCCAGTATGATGATTTAGTTTGACCATCATGATCTGTTATCACTTGACTGATATCCAGCCACAATGGCGGTGCTTACACAGGCAGCATAATACTTGTTTCCCTAATTGGCATTTTGACCAATCAGATAAGCTCTTTTGTTAATAAATGGGTAAAAGATCAGAATTTGACTGCCTGTGTGAACACAGCCAATGCGTGCCTGACCACCTCCCGAGGTGATCAGGAAGATCTGATCAAAGAGATCACAATGTGTCTTTTAATCATCTACACCCGCCAAACATGTGGCACAATTGGAACGTTGACAAGATCAGGACAAAGGACATATGTTGGCACCAGGTATAAACAGGGCTAAAGAGCCAGTACAACAGGCATTCCCACAGGATCATGGAAAAAACGCCAGAATACGAACGTGATGCAAAAAAAACGTTTCAGCATTTCAACATTAACTAAACCTTAACGTGTGAAAGAAAACATAGCACAGGACATTCATTTAAATGTTAATTTGCTGCTGACTAACATTGTTGTATCATTTTTAGACAAGTTTTGCATGAATCATTGTAAATCAATGTAGTTTATTTGTTATCTAATCTTGGCCATTTCAGGAGATCAATGCCCAAAAGGCAAGGCAATTTACCCTAAGCCAAATAATACTCAGCAAAAGAGACAAAAGCAGCATTTGATTTCAAGGCATGAGCATGACCTAGAAAGGACAAACTTAGTAATCTCCTTATCAATTCCAGTTTGTAAGACAAAATATGGCATGTATTTCTTTCTGCACAAGTCAACGGTATCTTAGGCCATACCTAGCCCTTGCATTTGTCTGTGGAATGGGAGGGAGGGGAAATGAAGAAATTTACCTTATCACATGGAATTGCATTTCAAAGTAGTATCAAGATTACTTGGAAGTATTGTACAGTAAAAAAAAAAGAAGCTTAAAGCTGGTCATTTGTACAGCAACCATTACTCAGGGGGATTGTGATGGTGCATGTTACTTCTGAAACATGGTGCACTTTGAGGGAACATAGACCTGACATTTTCAAAGCACACTAACCTCACCAGATTCAGCAGAATCACTTACAATCACGAGGTTTACTAGTCTAGGACTGGATGACATTCAACAACCTCGTGAGTTCTAAATCAATCATTCATTTCCAATGACTGGTCTAAGAATGTAGGTAATGATTGATGTACTCAAATTCATAGAGCTGTAAATCAGTGCTTGTGTAATTGTACCTCGATCATCAAGACATTCACTTGATGGGTCAATCAGAACTACTGCAATTGAGATAAGATCTACTACACATTTCTAATAGAAAGTATGAGAGCATCATTTGTGCAGAACCTATTTTTTGATTGTGTGGAATCAATATGGAATCAGTATGGGACACCAGGGATGCAAGGCAAGTATAATTAATTCATCACTGTTTTATGCATCACACAACTCTTTTCTATATCCTGCATGGATTTTGATCAGCCAAGGTTTGTACATAAAAAATTAAGTATTTTCAGTACAAAACTCAATCTCCGCTCCCCATATGCTGTCAGTGCTCCCAGAAGGCAAAACCAAAAGTGACGGAGGAAGGAAAGCGTTGAAAGTCTTGAGACGAGAGTGTGCTTTCTTGGTTCCACACACACAGGACAGGCAGTCTCGAGGGCATGCTACATACCGGTCAGTTTGACCAGCAGACGAGTCAGGCGGCCACTACGGTGCATCATGCTGTGGAGGGTCACGTCAGGCCTCTCTGATCTTGGCAGCCAGAGCAGAGTTCTCCTGGCGAATGGCTTTGTAGTCCTCCAGGATCTTCTCCAGGTTGCTTACAGTCTTTTTACCATTCTCTGTGTCAATCTATGGAGAAACGGGAACTTTAAAAGTTTGCTTTACCAAGCCAGACCTATATCGCTATGCCAAATAAAATCACAAACTATGCCTGATGTTGTACAGTAGCAGTGCAAGTTAGTGGTTTGGTATAAAATAAGAGGTCCATATATACCTGTTCCTCCAGGTCTCTGATCTCTCTCATGATTGTGCCAGTGTCCTCAATAGTTTGGATCAACTGAGTGCAGTTCTATACCAGGAAAGAGAATCAAGTCACACAACTAACCAATATAGTTATAAGGCCCTAAAATTACCACAGTGCACCACACCCAAGGATATACACATTGCTCTTCAGTTTCTAAGAAGGATATATTCTGCCAACAAGCTCTTACCTCATGCAAGGCTGCCAGGTACTTGTAGGATTTGCGGACAGATTCGTCTTTTTTCGCATCCTGCACAGTATGAGGAAAAGTAATATTAGGCAATTGAAGAAAACTGTGGTATAGAGAACAATTGAAATAAAATTCAGGTATTCCTTTGACCTCTAATTGAAAAAAAGTAAAATCATGGAGTTCTCTTGCTAGGTGTTCTACCTTGAAGACCAGCTCATCAGTCACAGCGAACGTTCGGTCCAGTTTTCCAGTCAGGCTGTTAATCTCTTTTTGCAGCTCCTTAGTGTCAGACAGAATCTAGAGAAAAAGGGGACACACAAACACCATACTTAAAAATCACTACTCAGATTCAAATTTTGTTTTAATTACTTTGTTTTTAAGGAGATACTCAGGACTGTATTGATGCGAGGTGTCTCAGACAGTGTACCTTTGTAATTTCTTCCTTCTGTTTCCGGATGTTACCAACGATCTCCAGGATCCTGGCAGTGTACGCTGAGCGGGAGATATCTTTGGAGAGATTCTCAAACTCTGTTATCTGAAGGACAAATCCGATTTCCCAAAACTGGTGTTAGACAAAATGCTTGGACAGGAACCAAATTAATACACAATGTGGAAGTAAAATCATCCCAAATACATTTAATTAGTTTTAATACCAGTTGTTTATACAGTCCCTCCTTCTTCTTGGCCTCCTCTGCAGATTGACTGATTTTTTCATGAAGCTCTTTGATTTCAGATAGCTTTCGGGTGGACTCCATCTAGAGAAAAGAATGGAAGTTGAATTAAGAGTTTCTTTCGGTCACACACTTCAAATCAAATCTTATCTGTCACATACACATGGTTAGCAGATGTTAATGCGAGTGTAGCGAAATGCTGGGGATATCTAAGGAGCTGAACACTACCTCTTGGTTGCTGCAGAGCTCCTTGAGCCTGCGGTGCTCATCGATAAGTGGAGCTCTGTGTTTCTCCCACTGGGCGGCCAGGTTGACCACTCGCTCGGCACTTCCCTCCACTAGGGCCTGCAGCTTGGCCAGGTTGTTCTCCCCGTCCGGCAGCAGGTATATGGTCTGCTTCTTTACCCGCACAGAGTCCTCCTCCTCCGTGTTGCTCAGCTCTTTCTGCTTCAGCTCATCTGACACCTGCACACAGATGAGAGACAAGTGTTGCAGGGTGACTATGTCTTACATGTCATAGTTCATTCCACTGTGGTAACTCTGGTCCGAGGTCTACGCAAATACACAGTTTGTCTATTTTGAATAATAGAGGCTCCAATTACCTGATGTATGGACACAGTGAGCTGCCTCATGTCTCCGTCCACCTCCTCTAGGCTGAGGGAGAGCTGCTGTAGCTGCTGCTGCAGGGAGGCCAGCTCCTCCTGCTGTCGGGCCTGCAGATCCTCCTCCGACTGATGTGAGCTGGGGAGGGAGTTGGCCGCTGCTGCCATCTGCTTGGCAGCTTTCTCAGGCTCCTGACAAACACACAGAGAGAGGCATGGACCGGTTAGAGAGAAACAAAGGCTGGATTCAGATTGGAAATCAAAAGGGGGAACATTTGGAGATCTTGCTCAATGTCTTTGGAGCAGGCTTTGTTTAACCCATCATTCACCTCTGTGAAAGTAAATTTTTCAGTGTGGGTGAAGCGGGTGCCCTTGGCGAGGATGTCACCAATGAGGGGAGAGCCCGCGAAGGACTGCAGCAGCTCTGTGAGGTCAGAGCCCGACCCGTGGGCACCGAGGGTGTCCGGGCGGGTCTGGGCCGCAGTCCGCAGCTGCTCTTCGATCCGCTTCTGCAGACGAGCACGCTTCCTGGAGCGATATTCCTGGGTGGACACGAGTTCACAGATGAAAACACTGCATTGAACACAGAAATATTATTATTGTTCTCAAATTCAAGTCAAAAACTTGAACTATCCCTTAAAGAGCATACCTCGGGTGTGAGGCGGGAAAGGAGGCCTTGGCTGTTCCACTCGTTCTCCCACTCCTGGGCGGCACTGAGCTCCCCTGCATGCTGCTCCAGCAGGGAGGCCGGCACTGAGGCATGCTGCGACGGCTGCGCAGTTACAGGGGGAAGGAAGTCCATGTGGTAGTCATTTTCCTCTGAAGAAGGGGAGAAAAGAATGACGTGGTATACTGGTATTGAACTGTCACCATATGCTCTCATTTATTGGCAAAGAAGATCTTGTACCAAGCCTAATGTAACACCTGCTTATGTACAGTACCAGTCAAAGATTTAGACATCTACTCATTCAAGGTTTTTCTTTATTTTTTTATTATTTTCTAGATTGTAGAATAGTGAAGACATCAAAATTATGAAATAACACTTTGCGCACTCTTGGCATTCTCTCAACCAGCTTCTTGAGGTAGTCACCTGGAATGCTTTTCAATTAACAGGTATGCCTTGTTGAAAGTTAATTTGTGGAATTTCTTTCCTTCTTAATGCATTTGAGCCAATCAGTTGTGTTGTGACAAGGTAGGGGTGGTATACAGAAGATGGTATTTTACCATATAGGGCTAAGTCCATATTGCAAGACCAGCTCAATAAGCAAGAAAAATGACAGTCCATCATTACCTTAAAACATGAAGGTCAGTCAGTCCGAAAAATGTCAAGAATTTTGTTATGATGCAACTGGCTCTCATGAGGACCGCCACAGGAAAGGAAGACCCAGAGTTACCTCTGCCGCAGAGGACAAGTTCATTAGTTACCAGCCGCAGAAATTGCAGCGCAAATAAATGCCTTACAGAGTTCAAGTGACACCACCTGACCACCACCCATCAACTTTTCAGAGGAGACTGCGTGAATTAGGCCTTCATGGTCGAATTGCTGCAAAGAAACCACTACTAAAGGACACCAATAAGAAGAGACTTGCTTGGGCCAAGAAACATGAGCAATGAACATTAGACCGATGGAAATTTGTCCTTTGGTCTGATTAGTCCAAATTTGAAATCTTTGGTTCCAACCGCTATGTCTTTGCGAGACGCAGAGTAGGTGAACGGATGATCTCTGCATGAGTGGTTCCCACCATGAAGCAAGGAGGAGGTGGTGTGATGGTGTGGGGGTGCTTTGCTGGAGACACTTAGTGATTTATTTAGAATTCAAGGCACACAACGAGCATGGCTACCACAGTATTCTGCAGCGATACGCCATCCCAACTGGTTTGCGCTTAGAGGGACTATCATTTGTTTTTCAACAGGACAATGACCCAACACATCGCCAGGCTGTGTAAGGGCTATTTGACCAAGAACGAGAGTGATGAGTGTTGCATCAGATGACCTGGCCTCCACAATCACCCAACCTCAACCTAATTGAGATGGTTTGGGATGAGTCGGACCACAGTGTGAAGGAAAAGCAGCCAACAAGTGCTCAGCGTATGTGAGAACTCATTCAAGACTGTTGGAAAAGCAGTCCAGGTGAAGCTGGTTGAGAGAATGCCAAGAGTGTGCAAAGCTGTCATCAAGGCAAAGGGTGGCTACTTCGCAGAATTTAAAATATGTTTAACACTTTTTTGGTTACAACATCATTCCACATGTTATTTTATAGTTTTGATGTCTTCACTATTATTCTAAAATGTAGAAAATAGTAAAAATAAAGAAAAACCCTTGAAGGAGTAGGTGTGTCCAAACTTTTGACAGGTACTGTATATAGGCAACTCATTCAGAATCCTACACAACTGGAAGAATTGGATTACAGAATGATATGCAATGACAGTAAGTTACGAGGGTCCTGTGTATTCTGGGGTTTACCTTTCAATTGCTTTTTCCCAGGCACTTTGAGGCAGTGGGGTAAACTAAGGGTCTGAGAGTGGAAACTGTGGGACGGTCCTGGGTTCTAAAAAGAAACGTGAAGTGAGAACGCATACAACAAGAGGGAACACTGCTGACACAAAGACACATAGATTCAAATAGAAAGTGTGTATAGATTCAAATTGGAAGTTTCTAGTTCTGGGGAATATTGACTTGAGTAAATATCCACGAAGCCATGAAAAACAGGATGAACATGAGTCATTATTGCCTCACTACTTTCACTAGGAAAGCCTTAATCTAGCTTCCTTCATGATCTAGGAAACCCAAAGTTATTTATCAGTGTATATTAAACTTAGCAGGCCACGTCATTGATAATGCTTTGTAGCATAGCAGGACGCACCTGTGTTTTACAGAGGAGGGGTAGTCTGCAGGATGGAGAGAGCCAGGGCAAGGCCAGCTGAGCTTTAATCTGGGCAGCTATGGATTTCTGGAGGAGGGCCGATTTACCTGTTAGGGGATACAATGTATGAGACAAAGAAATACTTTCAGATTGTCATTTTTAGAAGTTCACAAACATTCAATGTCTTTTTATTGATCAGATTACAGTTCAGAAAGCAAAAAATAAAACCAATTTATAAGGGGAGAACTAAAGCTAAGGGATGAATGGTATTTATTAATGACAAGAAGTACAATGGTGGGACATTGTACCTGCTGGTTGGTCCGAGGCCTCAGCACTTTCTCTGGGCAGCTTCTCCACTAGGAACATGAGCAGGGAGCGGATCTCTGGCTCATTGCTGTACAGAAAGGTCTGGTAGCCAATCTCTCCCTTGTAGCCAAGGTCCTGCAAATAAAAACGCATGTCAACCTCGTTATGGAGTCTGTTCATACACAGGTCATTGACCTTAGTATAATGCCTCACCCTCACCATTTAGAACATGAGGGTCATTCCGGGTAAGAAATGGAACGAGAAATGTCTGAGATTTCCATGAACATGTCCAATGATGTAGCCTGTTTCACAAAATGATCAAACCAAATGTATTCACACTTGGCAGATTCTAAATCTTGTAAGTAAACTGTTAATCTCAGGAGATCACTCAACCGAAGTTACGCAAGCAATTGGGCTATTCAATAGTCAATCAAGTGAGGAAACAAAAACAGTTCAAAACAATGCTCAATGAGATGGAATGGCATTTGTCTATATGACATCACTTCACATTGTTGCAGGATGTCAAATTGGTTGCTGAATGACTTCTTTTCAGACATCAGTGGTCCAGACTGCATGCATGTAGTTGGGACCATGAAAAACTGAGCTTGATCTAATGACAGTAAATTAATTTCAGAATACAAAAAAAAAAAACAGGACTGAGTGTCAAGCAAAGGGGGGTATAGGTCATATGGGTACATCAATAAGTCATGCATGGTTATCCATTTATAGCCAACAATATCTTAATCTTCATGTGATCAAAAGAAGGAGTGAGCCCCATACCGCAACAGGAGGGGGAGCACTATAACTATCACTTTCGACCTCTCACCTGACAGGCCTGTGCCAGGCTCATGCCCACACGGAAGCGGGCAGACATGCCTGGGGGTAAGGAGGGGCACAGTCCGCTTCCCAGGGCAGGGTCGATCACTCGCAGACATCTCACCACCGCCTCCACTATCAGCTCACTGGAGAAGTGCTTCACACTCTGCACATCCTTCCCCACGTCCCTGTGCAAACAGACACAGCATGGGTTGCAGGTGCACAGGGTTAACTTCCCACTTGTGTCACACCCACTTCTCACTAGTCATGTGATCAGTTAAACTTTCAAATGACATTTAAAGTTCCGTGGTGTAACTAACATGCTAGATAGAAAGATAGACGAATTCTGCTCATTACACTATCGAACATATTTTATTATTGGCAGAGTGAAAATCAAACAACTAGGTGTTAGAACAAAATAAGCACATGTTAAACGTTTGGATGAATGTACCCATGATTTGCGCTCTACACTTCAACAAACGTTCACAAGGAAAATATTAGCTGATATGAAATGGCTCTGGTGAGTGAGTGAATGTAGATCTGGGTATCAGTGGCAATCAAATCAAAGACAAGAGTTAGCCAAACTCACTACAGTAGACACATAAGCTAGCAAACGTTAGCTAACTAAATTGCAAGCTAGCAACAACAGGTTATTTATTGATAATGTTAGAAAGTAACTTTAGCTAGCTAGATACTTACGTGCCAGTCTGTCTAAGCGAGTGAATTAAAATCTTATCAACTTCATCCATCACTGCAAGAAGTGCCTTGAAATGTCTTTTAGAAAAAAATCTTCCCCTAAATTACATATAATTAGGCTTCTGTTGGCTAGCTAGAAAGCGGTTTAACAGGCTTGTCCATTGGAAAAAGCTAGCTAGCGAGCCTGTGTTAGCTGGCGACCTAGGTAGCTAAACTAACGTTATCACTCCACAGCGCATGAACAAAAGGCACTGGCTATTTCAGCAACCGTTCCATTTAAAAAATGCTGTGTTTCCCTAAATGTCTTGCAAATTGCTTTTCATTTTACGAAAGCCAGCTAGCTAACACATTCGTGTAATATAAAATTGTGCATATCTAAACTAAAGGCAGGAAGTCGTATGGGAGGAGTACATGGTAGCAGTGCTTTATGGGATGCTGAGTTTCAACAATCTTCTGGAGAGCTGGGCAAGTAAAACTCTGATTCCCAGCAAGCCCCCACTAGTCGTTTAGTGACAACCCATGACTGGCAACTGCGATTTGGCACGTGCATTTTGGAAATTGAATTATTTTAGACGTGTGCCTGTTTTCAATGGGATGTGTATTAATAGGACTTGTTCATCACACTTTAAATATTGTACAACTTATTTCAGACTTATTATTATTTGGTACAACATTTTTTGTACACTGTTTAAAGGGGCAATCATTTGCTACATCCATTATTTTTCTTTATAAACTAATGATATGTACCAATTAATACTTGAAGAATATAATTTATAAATGCCTCATGAGCTTAGTTCATCTATCATAAGCCATCATAACCCCAAATATAAGCTTGTTTTACTCCAAACTTTGTAAACAAAGTATATGTAAACAAACACTATACAGCCTCAAAACATGGTTAAAACTACACTGTTGATATCATGGATAGTCAGTCCTTGCATCCATAGCTGTATCTATGAATTTGAGAGTGGTTACATTTCTCCAGCCCCATCCCTCAGCCTTTTACCAAAACTGGGGTGAGGAGCTCACTATGGTTTCAGCTGGAAACATAATTCAAACTTTAAAATGTGTAGACTGGTCAGAACCAGTGTGCTTGTATACAATTTTTTGATAACATTCATACTTTTTGTCCTTCATCCACATTAATGGGATTTCTTTAACATTCTAAAGCTCCCATTGTTGAAAACTCCTGTTCATTCCAACATTCTATTGACTGTAAAGAATGTAACTTTTGACACAAACCTGCTACTTTGACCACTTTCCCAACAACTTATGAAATCTTGGTCTACTTCCTGCTTTTCAAATCTGAAATCAGAACAGTGTACCAATAAAACGATGCAGCTGTTTTTGTAACCACATCAAATAGGGGCGTCGGGTAACATGGCGGTTAGGAGCGTTGGGCTAGTAACTGAAAGGTTGCTGGGTCAAATCCCTGAGCAAGGTAAATAACCGTAATTGCTCCATGGTCGCCATCAATAATGGCTGCTCCCCTGGCTCTCACCCCACAGGGGAAGTGGGATATGCAGAAACACATTTCCATTTCACACCTCACACTTGTACAGGTTACCCATTTGTACATACAGTAAAACAGGACTATATAAGCACCCTCTAATTATATTTACTATAACTACATTTCATCTCAACTTTTACAAACAACTGAACTTTCTCAACAACTTACATAAAAACTTACCTACCTATTCACTATTACACTATTACTGCTACAAGTACTTCTGGGCTACTAACTATTAAACAAGTCAACATTTTTCAACACTAACAAACGTCTAAACTTCCTCCACTAGATGCAACATCATATAGCTCTCCCCAAATAATTTATTTAACTATGACTATATATTCACTGCTTCACTTTAAAGGGGGCAATCTGTGATTGCTACATCCATTTTTTGACTTTTAAATTGGTGATATGTACCCATTGATTCTTGAAGAATATAACGTATTAGTGCTGAGTGATTAGTGTTTTTTGAGGTCGGTTCTGTTTTGGAAAAATAATAATAAAACATTTGATTTCTGTTTGGATAAAAAAATGTAAAAAAAATAATACATTATGAAATATGACATTGAAATCATTTTAGAGCTATTTCATTGAAATTCCAAAGCCAAATATTGAGAACATTAATTTGCCAAAACATTGAAAACGTTCCATTGTCTAAAAACACAGAATAAAACAATTAATAACAGCAGATGGAAGTGACCATTACTGCGTACTTATTAACCATAATTTATTCACATGACCATACTTTCGTAAAATATTTCAGTTGTGTATATAACTTTTTTTTTTTAATTTGATGACTCTATTATTTCATTCAAGTTTCATTCAAGTCATCATCTCATCTCTGCTCAGGGAGTAGCAGCCAGACAGATAACCATGTAACGTTATCTCTGTTTCTCTCAATTGAGTCATCCTATTTAGCTAGCTGGTAGATGACTGTGCTGCAGAGCCGTCTGACAAAATCAGTCTAGTTGTTCTTCAAAGTAGATAAAGCATACTTTCAAGATGTGCTTATTACCAACTACTATTCAGTGTTTAATAGTCACATGTACCGGGTTGCAGGTGTGATTGCAGGGTACAGTGAAAATCTTATGCTTCGAACTCTAACATGCAGGACTAAGTTAAATAAAATAATGAAAATTGTATTAAAAAAACAACAATATACATAGAAATAGCACTCTACACATAATAACAACTGTGGCAGTGATGAAAAAATACATGTCCATTGGGGTGGAGGTAGACTACTACAACTGTCAATCGGGTAGAGCTACCTCACAAACTGTCTCTATCTGAACTGTCTCTGTTGTGTACATTCTTCTCTCATGCTGTCTCATGTGGTCTGTGTCAAAGATTATGGATGTAAGATACAAGATACATGTATCTCTGCCCTAACATTGGGAGACTACAAAGTGACACGGTTGGCTGTTTAGCTCCCACCTATCATTTCTTTGGATTGGTGGATACATGTTGATGTCAACTGCCTGTATTCAATGGAGAGCGATTCTGCGCTACTAGCCTCATGCCATGAATATGCATAGCCATCTCAAGACAAGTCCGATACAAAAATTAATTCTCAAAGTTTCCCGGGATGTCACGTGTCCTACATATATCAGTACACTCGCAACAACTTAAGCGTTACGACATATGTATTCGATCAAATAAACCTTACGCAGCAAATAAACCATACAGAATATGTTATGAATACACCGCTTTATTGCACAGAAAAGGGGGATCAGAGGGTGTTTTATGTGCTGCACTCTGCTGCCATATACTTCCCTTATTTCAGGCACATTTGTTTCCTTCACTCACTCGGAAACTCAGCCTTGGTACAGTATCATATAAATAGCTTAATACTAGATACAGTAACAGAGGGAAGTTGCCACCATTGCAACTGGATGAATCAAAAACGACAGAGCTATCTAGATACATTCACACAAGACATAGTCGACCTATGAATATGTCCCTCGAGGTTTTTAATTTGTACAAAGAGCCCTCTTATTGTTTCTCAGTTTTATAAAGGCAATGTCTATCCACCTTTCCAAACTAGCGTCACATGGTGGCCCGTTTTTGTGGGTCGTCTTTTGGCCGAATGCACTGTTACTCTTATAGTGGTGCCTTGTGGTTTACCTTTCCCTTCCAGTGTATTTCTCATGGGGGGCTGAACTCATTCCACTGAGCCAGACTCTTATGCAACCTGAGATTGATCACCTCACCATATTTATTTCTAATATTGCAATTTTTAGGAGGAGAGGACATGTGAGAATACAGTCTTCTGATAAGAGAAGTCAATGCCTCTTCCAATTGTGATGGAATCCCAATGGAGCAATTCACCAGAGTTGTTGTGAGAATATGCCCCTGCATGCCTGTTTTTGACAGTAGAGATAGGAGTGGCCATGTGTGACATCACAAGAAACTTGAGACCATAATTTTGAACAGCCCTCCCTTTTAGTGCCTTTTCCTATACATGTGCTCCCACCCAAACGGTCTCCCTTTCCCCTAAGCAGACACTCTCTGTTCTTTCTTCTTGTCTCTAAACTCAGGCCAATTACAACTGAGAAAAACAACACCTTGGTCAAGAAAACATATATTTTCCTCAGGACACCCTTCACTATCTTTCTGTCTTCATTGAAACTATATTTTCCGCATTAGAAGGTAAGATAACCCAGTCCTTTTTTCTTCCATATGTATTGCCATGCCACGTGTGTGTCATATGAAGTACATTACAGGAAGGGTTAAGTACTATGGGAATTTCACTGATCCACATCAGTAAGGTTTGTTGTGAGGTAGTGTTTCTGGAATTTGTCATTATCAGTTGAACTACTTGAGTTTCTTGACTTCCACAACATACTGAAGTACTAAAGTCTTTTTTTCACTATTCATGATTGGGAATGTTTTCCTGACCAGTCTCATGTGTGGATTTTTGACTATTTTTGGTTGTCAGCTTTTGCAGCTTTCAAAAGCCCTTTTATTTCTACCAATATGGATTGAATAGGTGGGTGTCAAATGACTTGTTGGAAGACTGGTCTGAATATGTCCATTTGGAAAGGTTACAGACAGACACTGTGTGATAGGTCGAGTGAGCTCACGAGAGTAAGGACACCAACTGACAGTGAATTCAGTGGCCACTGTCTCTTTCTTTGTGTGACTGACACTGTATTCAAGCAATTGCTCAGAATAGCAGTTGACTGTTTTGTAATGTGAATCATACAACCCAACACAACAGTCTTGGATCTTTGTCTGTCAATGCAAAACCCCCTTGACCGAAACGTCACAGTATGTTTTTAACAATGGATCTATAATAAACTATATTGTTATAATTGAGAGAGTGTCTACTGGACACTAGTGTCTAATGGAGTGCCTTGGAATATAGTTGTTTGAGCACAAAACCCCGTTTTCCCCTTTGTCTATAAATACAAGAATCAGTTGATCCTACTGTATCATTGGAGACCTTCATTTATAGCTCTTCCTCAAATAGAATTGACAGAATCTCATACATTGTTTATTTACCTAGTCAATTTTCTTATCCACTAGTCTCGATGTCAAGTGTACAACTACACCTAACTCCAGGACTATTGCTAAAGCATATAAAAACCTCTCAATCGGCCAATGGAAAGCAAGAAAAAAATATTAAGGTTATTACATAATATGTAATGAATACACCGCTTTATTGCACAGAAAAGGGGGATCAGAGGGTGTTTTATGTGCTGCACTCTGCTGCCATATACTTTGCCTATTTACAGGCACATTTGTTTCCTTCACTCACTCGGAAACTCAGCCTTGGTACAGTATCATATAAATAGCTTAATACTAGATACAGTAACAGAGGGAAGTTGCCACCATTGCAATTGGATGAATCAAAAACGACAGAGCTATCTAGATACATTCACACAAAACATAGTCAACATATGAATATGTCCCTCAAGGTTTTTCATTTGTACAAAGAGCCCTCTTATTGTTTCTCAGTTTTATAAAGGCAATGTCTATCCACCTTTCCAAACTAGCGTCACATGGTGGCACTTATTTGTGGGTCGTCTGTTGGCCGAATGCACGATTCAACAGGCTATATAGGACTTTTTCTTCCCATTACAGATTATATGTTTTCTGATAGGTCAGTCAATAATAATAATAATAATACATAAGATCAGAAATCTAGCTAGTTTTCTTTTTTAGCAAAATCTTAAAACAGACATTTTATTGGAAATGATAGATGGTTTCCATACCACTCTAATTATAGACCATTGCATTTTTTCCTGACATCACACATTTGATTTACAATATCGGACATCATTCTTCACTCAGAGGATTTCCTAGCTGTATTGGTTACCGACCACTATGGCTTCCTAAAATATCCAAAATAAACATCAGAAAAAGACTACATTTCCACGAAAGAACCTTGCAATGTAAATAATGCATACAAAAATAGATGGTGTGTCTAGGTTTGTGTGCATGTGTGTGAATGGGTCACCAGTGCATGTATGTGTGTGTTCGTTTGTAGTTGTGGTCGTTGGGTGTTGATTTCAACAGAGACATTTTGTGTTGGTGCGAAGTGAGAACCGAGCAGAAAGGCATATTCTGGAGTTTGATTCCCAAAACACGATGCAAGTATGGGCTTGCCCGACAGTTCCCGTCCACTCACAACAAGGTGCCTGTCATAAGAAAAGCATTTGGGTTACGTAAAAAAAATATTTCCAGGGGCTCTTAAAGTATTGGAATAAATGTAGGGAGAGATTTACCAAAGGAGAAAAATCCCACACGTAACGTAGCAATGTCGAAATATGAAAAGGAAGAGAGACAGAGAAAGGAATGTTGGTGAAATGGTTGTAGGAACAGCAGACCAACACCTCTGTGGCTTTTCTAAATGCTGTTGGGTATTATTGCTATAGAAACTAGAGTTGGCCCAAAGGGTAGAATTTCCTTACAATTTACCCATACCAAAGTACTGTACACTTAGTATGGGTCATCATCAGAAGGCACATTCTGAGGGATCATCCAATGTATTAGGTTATGTAGGGTGCCCGCTACCTGAATCACCTTTGAAAAGTGTGTGATGCATCATATGATGTCAGAGTAAGTCGAACGGTTATCAAAATCGCGTTTGACATAACAAGGCTTAGGTCTCCAGCAACTGGTGGGGAGTTGCAGCTGGTAAAAACCTGGACTTGCTCCAAACTGCAACTTGGGAGCCAGTGAGCCACGTATCCATCTCAGGGGTTAGGAAAAATTCTGGCGTGCATATAAATGTGAATTCCAACGTCCCACATCACTTGTGTTATAAAACACACCTCCCTAGGGTCATTGGACTCAGCAGTGCAACACAGTTTGTAAGAAGCAGTAATGTTTTCTATGGTAAAGGTCAAACAGGAAAGCTTACTTTCAAAAGCACTATCCAAGATATTTAGGTTTCACTTTCATGCCGTAATGAAATAGACAGAAGTGTTGTGTGGGGGTAGCAAAGAACATTAGTTATGAGTTAATCATAGGACTACATTTTGTAAAGTTTTGTTTTCTTTGGCTAGTCAGACCATATGTTTCTGAATGAAAAGACTATTGTCTGTAAATACAGCACACTGAGAACAAAAGTAGCCTAGCTATAAAATGATCAAATACAACATTGCCTCAGCTGTGAGCCAACACAACTCATGAGCCTTGATAAAGGGCCACATGCCTTATCTTCTTGTATAATTATTTTGTCAATGTATCAGAAGGCGATATGTAAGCAGCCTCATATGACACTCTTTGTTCAGCAAATTGCAATATTTATTGTAATTTGACATCAAATCACAGCTGGCAGCTCAGCATAAGGCTGGTATCTTACCCTATGGTAGCCCTGCAGTGGAGAGGGACAAGAGTGAAATCCAAATCGGTTAAAAAAGAGACGAATGGCACTCTGGATAAATAAAATCTAGATAAATAACAGTGGACAACAAAGTCTGTGTTCACAACAGAGTCTGTGTTCACAACAAAGTCTGTGATGACAACACAGTGCTTCCAGGTGTTGGTAATGGATACTTTTATTACGTTTGTTAGCCTCTTCTATTGGAAGGAATTATATTGGAAGGATTTCAAAAGTAGTCAGGCGTCTCATTACTGGCATTGCAACCTGAGCTGTCAAATGAAATGACACATGCAAGGAGAGAGTGGTGCTATAGATTCCACTGGTGGGAAGCAGACATGTGGTCCCACAGTGACAGCAGACACCTTGACAACTCCCACAGTTACCCTCGAGCAGGGCTCTCCAACCCTTTTCCTGGAGAGCTACCGTCCTGTAGGTTTTCGCTCCAACCCCAATTAGTTGGTTGATAAGCTGAATCAGAATAGTTACAACTGGGGTTGAAGTGAAAACCTACTGGAGGGTAGCTCTCCAGGAACAGGGTTGGAGAGCCCAGCCCTAGAGGCTAGGCTTTGCGACGTGCAAATTCCCCAAACCGTTTTCATTGAAGGTCAAACCTGACTGTACATTTTTTTTTGTCTATCATCTTGAATGACATGCAAACGATAACTTGCTCATTTATCTAAGGTCAATCCTATTTGCTTTGTTTCAGATTGGAACTCGAGCCAGTAAAAAAACATCAGTCACCCACCCGTCTTTGTATCAGCTAAAACAATATGGAACTCCAAAAGCTATCAAATGGCCTCCACCATGGCTTTGTCCCTTTCGAAGATGGGTATGTCCTCTTTGACTGCACATATTGCTACCTGGCATGCATGATAATATCTTTCCCCCAGTTGTGTGCATGATAGTCTTTTGTTGTGCATTTGTGTTTGTTTTCTGACAAAGAAGACTATTACCACCCTATAATTACACAGTAGCCAGTTTATTAGGTACACCACCAATTCATGAAAATGGTTCGCTCCTACAGAGAGTGAGTCTCAGGGCCATGGCTTGCTATATAAAGCAGGCAGACATGCATCAAGGCATTCAGTTACTGTTCGATTGAACATTGGAATGGGTAAAACAAGTGACCTAAGTGACATTGAGCGTGGTATGATTGTCGGTACCAGGCGCGCCGGTTCCAGTATCTCAGAAACAGCTGGCCTCCTGGGCTTTTCATGCATGAGAGTGTCTAGGGTTTACCAAGAATGGTGCGACAACCAAAAAACATCCAGTCAGCTGCAGTCCTGTGGGTGGAAACAGCTCGTTGATGAGCGGTTGGGGGAGAATCATGCAAGCTAACAAGTGGGCCACAAACAGGCAAATAACGACGTAGTACAACAGCGTTGTGAGAACGACATCTCGGAACGCACAACTCGTCGGTCCTTGTCACGGATGGACTATTGTAGCAGACGACCACACCAGGTTCCACTCCTTTCAGCTAAAAACAAGAAGACGTGGGTCTAGTTGGCACACGGTCACCAACACTGGACAATTAAAGGAGTGGAAAAACATTGCCTGGTCCTATGAATCCCGTTTCCTGTTGCGTCATGCTGATGACAGAGTCAGGATTTGGCTCAAGCTGCACGAGTCCATGGCTCCACCCTGTCTGGTTTCAACGGTATAGACTGGTGTTGGTGGTGGAATGGTGTGGAGAATGTTTTCTGGCACACGTTAGGTCCCTTGATATCAATTATATCAATTGAGCAAGGTTTCCATGCCCCGAAGGATTCAGATTGTTCAGGAGACAAAGGGGGGTCCGACCCGGTACTAAATGGGTGTACCTAATAAACTGGCCACTGAGTGTATGTTATATATACCTGGAAAATGGACATTGGACATTGATAAAAAGGAGTGTTGTTTAACCTCAGTGATTTCTATTTCTATTTCCTTGGTTTGATTGACATAATAGCATCCCGCAGGCAGAAGAGGAAGAGGAGATGTTACCACATAAGAGTGATGGGACCAAGAAGCCCCAGTTTACCGATGTGAGTATGAAGAACTATGGCCACAGCTCTGGAGCCGACAGTCATTGTTTTTATGCTGAGATGTCATGTCATGAAATGTCATTATGAGGAGTTATAACAACTGATATTCATGTATTTGTATCCTTGGCAGTTTGAGGGAAAAACCTCTTTCGGAATGTCCGTCTTTAACCTCAGTAACGCCATCATGGGGAGTGGAATTCTGGGATTGTCATACGCCATGTCAAACACAGGCATCGTTCTCTTTATGTGAGTACAGCAGCACACTCATGTGTGCCATGTCCCTATGTGATTTCCTGAAGTGACAACAGACAACCCACTGGGCAAAGACGTCAATTCAACGATTATTCAACGTTGGTTCAACGTAATTTGTTGAAATGACGTGGAAACAACGTTGATTCAACCAGTGTGTGCCCAGTGGGAAATTAGCACACACACACTCCAACCAAGTTAAATATTAACTTGCCAGGTCAAAATTTGTGGGGTGGGATTATTTATCTAGTGTGCCTCGATCTGGCTCTGATGCCACAGTGCCAGAACCGGCTGATAACCTAGTACACACTGAAACGGAGACAGGTTAGTGGAGGAGAGGCGGAGGGAGTTTTGGGCCATCTCTGCCCAGGGGATGAAAGCCGACCACTCCCCCGGCCGGTCCTGGCAATAAGACCGCAGAAACCTACCCACATCCCGGTTAACTCTCACCACCTGCCCATTACTTTCGGGGTGAAACCCTGAGACCCTGAGACCTCCAGACTTTCATGAACACCCTCCAGATCCTTGATGTGAACTGGGGACCTCGATCAGACAGTATATACTCAGGCACCCCGTAGTGCCGGAAGATGTGTGTAAACAGGGCCTCCGCAGTCTGTAGGGCCGTAGGGAGACCGGGCAAAGGAATGAGACGGCAGGACTTAGAAAACCGATCCACAACAACAAGAATCGTGGTGTTTCCTTGTGACGGAGGGAGATCCGTCACGGAATCCACCGATAGGTGTGACCATGGTCGTTGTGGAACAGGTAGGGGTTGTAATTTCCCTCTGGGCAGGTGTCTAGGTGCCTTTTACTGGGCGCACACCGAGCAGGAGAAAACAAAGAAGCCGGAAGTATGGGAGTGGGATCCGTGAATCGCTCCTCTGTGTCATACATCCGAGACAGTGCATCTGCCTCAGCGTTCTGGGAACCTGGTCTGTTGGATAGAGCGAACACAAAACGGCTGAAAAACATGGCCCACCTCGCCTGGCGAGGATTCATTCTCCTCGCCGCCCAGATGTACTCCAGATTGTGGTGGTCAATCCAAATGACAAAGGGGTGTTTAGCCCACTCAAGCCAATGCCTCCACGCTTTCAGAGCCCCGACAACAGCCAACAGCTCCCGGTCTCCCACATCATAGTTTCTCTCCGCCGGGCTGAGCTTCTTCGAAAAGAACACACAGGGGCAGAGTTTTGGTAGCGTACCCGAGCGCTGAGACAGCACAGCTCCTATCCCAGCCTCGGACGCGTCCACCTCTACTATGAACGCTAAGGAGGGATCAGGATGAGCCAGCACAGGAGCCAAGGTGAACAGAGCCTTCAGGTGACCAAAAGCCCTGTCCGCCCCAGCTGACCACTGCAGTCGCACCGGTCCCCCCTTCAGCATTGAGGGAGCTGCTGCCTGACCAAAACCCTGGATGAACCTCCGGTAGTAGTTGGTAAACCCTAAGAACCACTGCACCTCCTTTACCGTGGTTGGAGTCGGCCAATTAAGCATGGCTGAAATACGGTCATTGTCCATCTCTACCCCTGACTCGGACAGGCGGTACCCTAGGAAGGAGATGGACTGTTGGAAGAACAGACATTTTTTCAGCCTTAACGTACAGGTCATGCTCCAACAGTCGACCAAGCACCTTGCATACCAGAGACACATGCTCGGCGCATGTAGCGGAGTATATTAGAATGTCATCTATATACACCACTACACCCTGCACGTGCAGGTCCCTGAAAATCTTGTCTACAAAGGATTGGAAGAGGGATGGATCATTCATTAACACGTACGGCATGACGATGTACTCATAGTGCCCAGAGGTGGTACTAAATGCCATCTTCCGTTCATCCCCCTCCCGGATACGCACCCGGTTGTAAGCACACCAGAGATCCAATTTGGTGAAGAAGTGCGCCCCATGCAATGACTAAGTCACACTGGCTATGAGAGGCAGAGGGTAACTATACTTCACTGTGATCTGATTTAAACTATAGTCAATGCATTTAAACTATAGTCAATGCTACAGTCAATGCACGGGCGTAAACCTCCATCCTTCTTCACAAAAAAGAAACGCAAGGAGGCAGGTGAAGTGGAAGGCTGAATGTATCCCTGTCCCAGAGATTCGGTGACATATGTTTCCATTGCCTCCTGTGACAGAGGATACACTTGACTCCTGGGAAGTGCTGCGTCTACCAGGAGATTTATCGCACAATCCCCCCGTCGATGGGGTGGTAGTTAATTCACCTTCCTTTTACAGAAGGCGAGAGCCAAATCGGCATATACAGGGGGAATGTGCATGGTGGAGACCTGGTTTGGACTCTCCACCGTAGTTACACCTATGGAAACACCTATACACCTCCCTGAACACTGACGTGACCATCCCTTGAGAGCCTTCTGTTGCCACGAAATAGTGAGGTCATGATGGGCCAACCAGGGAAACCCCAAAACCACAGGCGAATTGATCAGGAAGAGACCGATTCTCTCCTCATGACCCTCCTGCGTTATCATACATAGTGGAGCTGTGGTCTCCCTAATCAGACCTGACCCTAAAGGACGACTATCTAAGGAATGTACAGGGAAGGGCACATCAACAATAGGGATCCCTAATCTACGAGCACTTTTTAATTTTTAATTTATTTTACTTGGCAAGTCAGTTAAGAACAAATTCTTATTTTCAATGACGGCCTAGGAACAGTGGGTTAACTGCCTGTTCAGGGGCAGAACAACAGATTTGTACCTTGTCAGCTCGGGTATATGAACTTGCAACCTTTTGTTTACTAGTCCAATGCTCTAACCACTAGGCTACCCCTTCTCCCCAAATGAACGGTCAATAAAGTTCCCAGCTGCGCCTGAATCTACTAGCGCCTTATGCGGGGAAAACTCAGGAAATTCTATAGATATACACATGTGCGCATCAGGAAGCTCTGGGTGAGTTGGGTGCATACTCACCTGGGATGAATCACCAGTGCCCTGCTTGCCGCTTCAACTTCCTGGGGAACCTCTCCAGCACCGACCAGCAGTGTGTCCTCTGCGGCCACAGGTAGTGCAGGAAACAGCCCCCCCTCTGGTCACCCTTAGAGCAGCACCTCCGAGCTTCATAGGTGTAGGATCGGAGGGGCTGGGGGATGGAATGGACGGACCCCGATCCGGACGTCCGCGTGTGGCCAACAGGTTATCCAGCCAGATGGATAAATCCACCAGCTGGTCGAGGGTAAGGGTGGTGTCCCTGCAGGCCAGCTCCTGACAAACATCCTCACGTAGACTACATCGGTAATGGTAGATCAGGGCCCTCTCATTTCATTCCGCGCTGGCAGCCAGGGTCCTGAAGTCCATTGCGAATTCCTGTGTGCTCCTCATCCTCTGTCTGAGATGGAACAAGCGTTCCCCTGCCACTCTCCACCCAGGTAGATGATTGAAGACCGCCCGGAAGCGGCGGGTGAAATCCTCATAGCGGACCAACACTGTGTCTATACTTCCCCATTCAGCGTTGACCCACTCAAGCGCCTTCCGACAGACAGGAGATGAGGGCGGGCCCGCTCTCGTATCTCGAGGGAGCCGGATGGACGGTCGCCAGGTAGAGCTCCAATTGGAGCAGGAACGGCAGCCGTCCCATCATATGTGCTCGGGAGCGAGAGCCGAATCCCACTGGGTCCAGGTGATGGAGGGGTGGACAGCGGTGTGGGTTGTGGTGTTGGTGGTGGTGTTGGTTGGAGTGAAGTTGATGGGGTTGTGGGGAAAACCCCTCTTTCCCATCTCTCCATGTTGAGCTGCACGCGATCCATGGCTGTGAAAAGATGTTGGAGCATCGCCGCGTGCTGCTGGACACATTCCTCCACTGGTACCGGAGGACTGGGTGCACCTGCTAACTCCATTAAAATGGTGCGTGATTCTGTCAAGTGTCAGTTGTGCAGAGGTGAGGACGGAGTCAGGCGCAGGACACAGAACTGAGTAAAATAACGTACTTTACTCAGAAAAATAATCAGCCAATAAATCCACGCAGGGATAACAAACAACCAAAAGACTAACACAAAACCAGGAAAAATCATGCACAAAACATAATGAGAACCAGAGGGTTAAATAGGGAAAAAATAATAACGTAATGGGAACCAGGTGTGTACAATCAAGACATAACAAATGGAAAAACTAACGTGGATCGGTGGCAGCTAGAAAGCCAGTGACGACGACCGCCGAACGCCGCACAAACAAGGAGCGGCACCAACTTCGGCGGAAGTCGCCACAGTTTCTTTTTGTCAAAAGGTCACAGATGCAGCTACTCCCAATATGGTTTGATACACACTGTTACGGCATAATGCGTTGCAACAATGTTACCAAAACAGTACAGTGGAAAGCTGACAAAAATGTAATGAAAAATCGTCAATATAATATTTGACATTTATGGTCTTTGAATGGTTAAAAAAACTGTGGAGAAGAGTGGTGTGTGTTGGTGTGTCCATAAGTAATTTTAATGATGAGATTTGAGACACATGCCACTTCTAAATCAAATTTCAGGAGTTAAATATAGCTTAGAGTTGGCAGATGAATCATAGCTTGCGTATGGGCACACCACATATATGGCTTCCAAGCATGCTTTGCTCTTTGGGTTGCTCACATTCATGTCAGGGTCAGGCAAGAGTCAATTTCTTTTTGAATGCTTATGAATAAATAATTTGAGCATTGTCATTATTAAGTTGCTGTTACAGGAGGCCAGTTTCTTCTTCCAGTGTTTACTTCGTAGTAAACGGTTTGATTAATCGGTGAAGAGGTCGGCTACTCATTATTTAACATTGGATGAAACCACATGAAATCAATTATGTTGTTTACCTTTCCAAAATGTCTAAGTCAGTTGTTTGTGCTCCGCAGAATCCTGTTGATATGTATCGCCTGTCTGTCCAGCTACTCGGTTCACCTTCTGCTTAAGAGTGCTGGAGTTGTGGGTGAGTATGTGTCACTAAGGACCAGTCCATGGAATCAAAGACAAATTAATAGCTGAATCATAGAGTGTATCATAACAAGATGAGAAAAGTAAACTTTCTGTGAACAAATTTTCCCTTCACATCTGGACCATTGAAAAACCTGTTGTTTTACCCCTTGACAGAAATACATAGCTTTTTTATAGAGAAAACTATAGTAGGGATCCACTATATGAAACAAGCTGTCTGTAAATTAGTGGTTGTGGGTTTGATTTCCTGCTGGAGTCACATATACTAAAATGTATGCACTATCTGTTGTAAGTTGCTTTAGATAAAAGTGTATCCTTATGACAGATAGATTCTGTTCCATTTCTACTCTTTCACAGACTAATGTCTCTTATGTCTGTTCAGGTATTCGTGCGTATGAACAGCTGGGTTTCCGTGCTTTTGGACACCCAGGAAAAATAGCAGCGGGAGTCATTATAACCTTTCACAACATCGGCGGTAAGTGGCTAGGGGGACCATGGACTTATGCTGCTGAGGCCAAATCCTGACTCTTCCATTAGCATGGCACAACACGAACCGGGATTCCTCGGACCAGGCAGTGGTCCACTCCTTAATTGCCCAGTGTTGGTGATCGTGTGCCCACTGGATCCGCTTCTTCTTGTTTTTGGTATGGTCGTCCAGTGGTGGAAAAAGTAGCCAATTGTCATACTTGAGTAAAAGTAAAGATACCTTAATAGAAAATGTCTGTAGGTGTGAATTGGGTGGTGTACCTAGTACAGTACTTCCACTAACACATAGTATCTGATTTAAAAATAACCACAGTGACACATACAAATGCACTCATGGCTTCGTGACACTCATGGATTTCATGGCTCATAAAAGTTTTAGTGGTTCAGGACAGAACTTTTTCCTCCAATGTTTGTGTTTTAAACACAGGTAAATGGGCTTTGTATGTCTGTTTTCTTTTGAAAATAGAAGTTAACAACTCTGAAATATGTTTAATCCCCTCCAGCAATGTCCAGTTACCTCTTCATTGTGAAGTATGAGTTGCCTCTGGTCATTCAAGCCTTCCTGGGCTTGTCATCGAACACTGGGTAAGTGGAGCAGCACATTTCGTTTTTTGTTCAAAAATAATCTTTATTAAAAATGTTCACATTTTACAATTCAGCAATAAGGCCCGTGTGGTATATGGCCAATATACCACGGCTAAGGGCTGGTCTTAGGCACGACCCGTTGGCCATATACCACAAACCCCCAGGTGCCTTATTGCTATTATAAACGGGTTACCAACGTAATTAGAGCACTAAAATAAATGTTTTGTCATACCTGTGGTATATCAGAATATACCACGGCTGAACCACCCAGTTTATAGTCATAAATAATTCACACAAATACAAATAAACTTTCACATCAATGCATTTGAGTTCATAATTACATAACATGATTTACAGATTTAATAGTATCCATGGAAGTTTTTTGGAGTCCATCGTATTTCTTATTTTTTTATTCAATTTTTATTTGTAAAAAAAGAAATATAAATAGTGTTTGAAACAAAAAGAAATGTATAGACTTATAGGCATCTTGTCTTCCAAATTGTACTTTTCACAATGCATTGTCCACAATTATTGTCCACAATATTTGTTTAGTAATGTCAATGCATAATATTGTCCACCATACTTCTTTAGTAATGTCATCCATGTGAATATCGAAGACGGACTTGGGATTTATACATAGACTTACATCATAATTCACATCAGATTCCATATTTCTTTAGTTTTGTGGTATTTCACTAAAAGGTGTTACATTTTCTTCATCATGACAAAACGATTCCACTTTACTACAGCACGCACTGGTAAACGTCGTACTGAAATCAACCAGGCAGGATCTCTGACATTTTCTGACAGTTGTGCACAGAGGAGATTTTTTAAGACATTATTTTGTATCTGCATGGAAGCCCATTCCCGCCACCCACATTTTTTTTATCTCACTACGAGTTATGAGATAGTAAATCATAATTATGAGATATTAAGTCATAACTATGAGATAGTAAATCATAATTATGAGATAGTAAGTCATAACTATGAGATAGTAAGTCATTATTATGAGATACAGTTGAAGTCAGAAGTTTACATACAGTTTTGGCAAGTCGGTTAGGACATCTACTTTGTGCATGACACAAGTAATTTTTCCAACAATTGTTTACAGACAGATTATTTCACTTATAATTTGCTGTATCACAATTCTAGTGGGTCAGACGTTTACATGCACTAAGTTCACTGTGACTTTAAACAGCTTGGAAAATTCCAGAAAATTATGTCATTGCTTTAGAAGCTTCTGATAGGCTAATTGACATAATTTGAGTCAATTGGAGGTGTACCTGTGGATGTATTTCAAGGCCTACCTTCAAACTCAGTGCCTCTTGATTTTCCTATGATGTCAAGCAAAAAGAAATCAGCCAAGACTGCAGAAAAAAATTTGTAGACCTCCACAACTCTGGTTCATCCTTGGGAGCAATTTCCAAACGCCTGAAGGTACCACGTTCGTCTGTACAAACAATAGTACGCATGTATAAACAACATGGGACCACACAGCCATCATACCGCTCAGGAAGGAGACACGTTCTGTCTCCTAGAGTTGAATGTACTTTGGTGTGAAAAGTGCAAGTCAATCCCAGAACAACAGCAAAGGACCTTGTGAAGATGCTGGAGGAAACAGGTACAAAACTGTATCCACAGTAAAACAAGTCCTATATCGACAGAACCTGACAGGCCGCTCAGCAAGGAACAAGCCTCTGCTCCAAAACCACCATAAAAAAGCCAGACTACAGTTTGCAACTGCACATGGGGACAAAGATTGTACATTTAGGAGCAATGTCCTCTGGTCTGATGAAACAAAAATAGAACTGTTTGGGCATAATGACCATCGTTATGTTTGGAGGAAAAAGGGGGATGCTTGCAAGCTGAAGAACACCATCCCAGCTGTGAAGCATGGGGGTGGCAGCATCATGTTGTGGGGGTGCTTTGCTGCAGGAGGGACTGGTGCACTTCACAAAATAGATGGCATCATGAGGTAGGAAAATTATGTGGATATATTGAAGCGACACCTCAAGACATCAGTCAGAAAGTTAAAGCTTGGTCGCAAATGGGTCTTCCAAATGGACAATGACCCCAAGCATACTTCCAAAGTTGTGGCAAAATGGCTTAAGGACAACATAGTCAAGGTATTGGAGTGGCCATCACAAAGCCCTGACCTCAATCCTATAGAAAATGTGTGGGCAGAACTGAAAAAGTGTGTGCGAGCAAGGAGGCCTAAAAAAACCTGACTCAGTTACACCAGCTCTGTCAGGAGGAATGAGCCAAAACTCACCCAACTTATTGTGGGAAGCTTGTGGAAGGCTACCTGAAACGTTTGACCCAAGTTAAACAATTTAAAGACAATGCTACAAAATACTAATGGAGTGTATGTAAACTTCTGACCTACTGGGAATGTGATGAAAGAAATAAAAGCTGAAATAAATGATTCTCTCTACTATTATTCTGACATTTCACATACTTAAAATAAAGTGGTGATCCTAACTGACCTAAAACAATTTTTACTAGTATTAAATGTCAGGAATTATGAAAAACTGAGTTTAAATGTCTTTGGCTAAGGTGTATGTAAACGTCCAACTTCAACTGTATGTAAGTCATAACAATGAGATAGTAAGTCATTATTATGAGATAGTAAGTCATTATTATGAGATAGTAAGTCATTATTATGGACATCGAATAGTCCTGTAGGTCGACTGCAGGGTTTTTACCTTTATTTTACTAGGGTAATCTGGGATTCAAACATTAAACATTAATGGCATTATCATTAAAGCATTATCCTCACACTTTAAACAGCTGAGGAATGGGGCAGGAGAAATGTAACTACTCTCATATACATAGACGCAAGGACTCATGGACTGACCATCCGTGAGATCCAAATGATATTTGTAACAATGTTTTGAAGCTATACAGTGTTTGTTTACAATTACATGAAATGAAGTAAAACAAGCTTATATTTTGGATTCTGATGGAGTAAGACCATTGCTCGTGAGGCATTTCTAAATTGCATTCTTCAAGAATCAATGTCTATGTATAAGTCCAAAAAATGGATGTACCAGTCCCAAATTGCCCCTTTCATGGATTGAATTGAATGAATGAATGAATTAAATCTGATGTCAACCAGATATCATCAAACAGGCACCAACTCACATCAAAATAATTATTCAATCCATAATATAGAACATTATCACCACAAACTCGCTCTGGCTCTCACACACGCACACGCACACGTGAGTCATGTGATACAGATTGCCTAAACGTGTCTCATAATAATGACTATGTAACTCAATCGTCCTCTTCTCTCTCTTCTCGTCCTCTTCTAATTACCCGGGGGTCGGGTAATTAATGCTGAAGTCTGACTTACTCGCGTCCTCAAAGGACTTCCTCACTCTCTCTGTGGCTGAACTTGGAGGATTGGATACTCTCATCGACACCTTCCTCGGAGATCTGGTCGCCTTCACTCTTGGATTCAACTCCCTCGGCTTCTCTCTCATTCACTGGCACCTGTCTCTCAGCTGCGCTCGGACCTGTCGAGCGATGGAACTCGTTGTCGGGGTCGATGTCTCTGTCTCTTCTTCTGGCTCTTCATCTGGGCTGGATTGTGGACCAACCCTCACTTTGTAGGCATACGATTGGGGACACTTGAAGAAGTCATGGCCCTCTTTTACACACAGGGTGCACTTGCTTGTAGACTCACATACCCTGGATTTGTGTCTAAGATCTCCACATCTCCAACAATTCACCTCTGACCATTCCTTGCCCTGATGGTCTGGCCCCTGGCAGATGTAACAATGAGGGGCCTGTCCAGGGTAGGAGATCATCCTCTTGTATGGGCCTAGGGAGATTGAGTTACGGATTGTTATCAAATGCCCACTTGTTGTTTCGCGCACTTGGTACTTGGGTACTCCATACCATATCCCAATCTATTCCACGGGTTTCAAAGAAGGTTGTAAAACAGGGAAGTACCTGTTTAGTAACATTTTGACGTTGTGATCTGGAACTCTGCCCGTCCGGGACTTTCAAAGACCATCTTGACGTCCAGCTCTTTCCACTTTGCGGCTGCCTCTTGGGCTGACTGGACTTCTAGACAGAAACGTAATGGGGGTTGTTCCTCAAAATGTCTCCTGTTCGTCAGCGCAATGATATAGTAAATATTGAGGTCAAATGTTTCAAATGAGGTGACAGTACAGAATGTCACCTTTTATTTGAGGGTATTTTCATACATATCTGTTTTACTGTTTAGAAATGAAAGCACTTTATGTATCTAGTCTGAAGGTGTCATAAGTATTTGGCCAAGGTCACTTATATGTGTACTGGTATTAAAGTAGTCAAAAGTTTAGCATTTGATCCCATATTCCTAGCACACAATGACTACATCAATCGTGTATTCTTTTGGTTGTGTTTCAGATCATGTTGTGCCCAATATAAATGAATGGTAAATAATGTATTGTGTCATTTTGGAGTCACTTTTATTGTAAATAATGTAATATGTTTCTGAACACTTCTACATTAATGTGGATGCTACCATGATTACGGATAATCTTGAATGAATCGTGAATAAGGATGAGTGAGAAAGTTACAGAGGCATAAAGTTACAGAGGCCCCCCCCCCCATAAAATTGCAAACCTCCCCTGTTATTGGTAATGGTGAGAGGTAGGTTAGTAAAAGCCAATCTATTTCTCCCTTAGACTAAATCAATTGTCCCTAAACAGTATGTTTTCTACATAGTCTACATTGCATGACTTATTGAAACTAGAAGTAACTAACTTTTGTGTCCGGCTGTGTTTTTTATTTTTATTTTATGTTTTAAACTAGAGAGTGGTTCCTGAATGGGAATTACCTCATCCTCATCGTCAGTGTGTGCATCATCCTTCCACTTGCCCTGATGAGACAATTGGGTATGTGACTGATCTCATCATGAACTTCGACCTTTCATAATGGCTGCTAATGACCTCTATGTCTGTCAATCATTCAATCAACACCTCTTGATTCATATATTCATAAAACAAAACATTTGGATGTGTATCTGTTTAGAACATGTTTTAGGTCAGGAGCAGACATGTTCTGGAAACCAAACATTGTCAGCTGGTCTGTGGGATGGTTGTTGTTTTTGTTGTAGTAACAATACTCGACTGCATCTTGCAGGGTATTTGGGTTACACCAGTGGCTTCTCCCTCACCTGCATGGTCTTCTTCCTTTCCTCGGTGAGTGACTTTTTGATGACATCTGACGACAGATGTCTATATTTTATTATTATATTACACTATATATTATACCAACAGTTATACATTTCAATGCTATACTAATACTGCATGTGCTTTTCACCATTTTGGGAAATTAAATTCCTCCTGGTGATTGGCTGTTTTAGTGATTCTTTACCCTTGTTAATGTGCTGGATGTGCTCATAACTTTTGTGTTCACAGCTTATCATAGGACATGACTAGCGATAATTTATGAGGATATATTTTTATCTTGTGCCACTCTACCTCACATGACATTTCATGTGAGCTCCTGTTTCCTATACTCACTGCCAGCCAGGCATTGTTGTTGAAATTTGCTAACAACATGGATAGAGGTGTAGGATCTTAATTTGAGCCAGTTTGCTACTGCAGGAAAATACTGCACCAACAGGAAATGTGAAGTATTATGTGGATTATAAGTGAATGAACATTTTTGGGGGGAGTTGATACATTTTTCATAAGGGAAAAGTGGAAATTACAAATGTCAGAAGCCTTTTTAAACCTCAAGTTTTACATTTCCTGCATTGCAAATTGAGATCCTGCATCTGTACGTTAACCTTCTGAAATAGGTCATTATCTAATTATGTTGACATACAAGGAAAAAGGGGGGCAACATTTTAAATGAAACATATTCGTCGCAATAATTATTTAGATATTGTCAATTGTAAAATCTATAACTCAACAATTTTTGATACTATTCATGTAAGTGTAACGGATGTGAAACAGCTAGCTTAGTTAGCGGTGTGCGCTAAATAGCGTTTCAACCGGTGACGTCACTTGCTCTGAGACCTTGAGGTAGTTGTTCCCCTTGCTCTGCAAGGGCTGCAGCTTTTGTGGAGCGATGGGTAACTACGCTTCGAGGGTGACTGTTGTTGATGTGTGCAGAAGGTCCCTGGTTCGCGCCCGGGTATGGGCGAGGGAACGGTTTAAACTTATACTGTTACATAATGAATAGTCAGGGAGAAAAAGGTGTAGATTCACACGAAGAGGTGTTTATTTCACCTTCGCAGAATACAGGAATCATGGTCATACACAGGCAGGCAATGGTCATACACAGGCAGGTGAATCAAAACTAGGACTGAAGGCTATAACCGGTTCTCACAAACGAGCTAGGAAAAGGCTTAGTAGAGTCAATATGAACAATACCTCACAAAGGCACAAACAGAATGAACTGAACTAAATAAGGAGCTGATCAGACCTGGTGAGTAACTAACACAGGTGAAATCAATGTACAAAAATGAAAGACAGGGCTATGTTGAAGAACACAAAGAAACAGGGCTACGTTCAAGAAAACCACGAAACAGAACACAAGGTTGACTAAGAATATAAATACAGAACCTTACAATTCAAGGTTGCTTGAATAATTGAGCACAATCCTAGATTACACTATTGTGCATGTTGCTGATGCAGTTCTGGGCATTAACAAGATACTTTTTAAAATGCCTTGCTGCAGAAAGGTACATTAATAATGGAACAAATTCTATCGTTGAACTTGATCAATTAGCAGAAGGAGGAATGAGGCTTGGGACAGGATTTCACAAATTAACCAGAGATAGAGTATGTCATCATGGTTGTCAGCGATAGAGGGTCAAGCTGTTCCGCTAACTCTGACAGCTCAGCTTCTTTCTTTCTTTCTTTCTTTCTTTCTTTCTTTCTTTCTTTCTTTCTTTCTTTCTTTCTTTCTTTCTTTCTTTCTTTCTTTCTTTCTTTCTTTCTTTCTTTCTTTCTTTCTTTCTTTCTTTCTCTATCTCAAAGGTCATATACAAGAAGTTCAACATCCCCTGCCCCATGGTGCCATATGGCAGAAATCACACAACAATCATCAACACCACCGTGGAAGAGGGACAGTGCGAAGGCAGAATGTTCACCATCAACCAGGAGGTTAGGAAATGAAGAGTTTATGACACACCTACACAAATATCAGTTCAAATATTATTTTTTGTGCTTATTCCACATCACCTCTGCTCTTAGGTTCTTACTGTGTTAAGACCACATAAGGTTAGGAGCTATTTGCAGTTGGAGCAGAGGTCATTCAATATTATAATGATATGGTGTCATGTTACTACCGGGCAGGGCCGGGTAGGTTACTTTCTAGATGTAATCCATTACAGTTACTTGTTACCTGTCCAAAATTGTAATCAGTAATATAACTTTTGGATTACCCAAACTCGGTTACGTAATTTTATTACATTCAGTTACTTTTAGATTACTTTCCCCTTTAGAAGAAGACAAAAATGTATGTTACCAATTAAATTATATTTATTGCAGGATAAATCAATCTTAAAGTTTACATAGCTGGCCATATATGGATGTTCAATTTTACTTTATGGGTTGATTATGTAGGCTTCTTCTAACCCATCGTTTTCTACTACATATAATACAATAAAATTATATATTTACATTAAAAACCAAAGTCTATCCGAATTCTTGTCATTCCAATAAATGTTATACCCCTTGATCGTCAAGTATAGGACTTGGAAATATAGATTAGCCAAATGGTTTTATCTAAGCATGACCCCAAAACTAAGGACATATTAGCCAGCCCCACTCGGTTGTTTATGATTTTGTTGTTATGTAGGACTGATTGGGCTCATTGATTCGAGTTGAAAAATAAATGCTGGAATGGCATGCTTTGAGCACTACTGAAAAGTGCTAATTACATGTGAAAAATGAACGCCATATGCTGCATTTGCTATAGGCCTATTGTTTACCTTTTTGTTGGTGACAATTTGATATCTTGATCATATGTAGCTATTTAAATGGCAAATCCACAGATGAAACAATAACAAAACGGTCGCCCCGCCTCTGTTTTGGTAAAAAGCTGAGGGATGGGCCTGGAGAAATGTAACCACTCTCAGATTAATAGACAGAGCTATGAATACAAGGACTGACCATCCATGATATCAACATTATTGTTTTGACCATGTTATGAGGCTATACAGTGTTTGTTACATATACAATGTTTTTACAAACATTGGAGTAATACAAGCTTATATTTTGGGTTCTCATGGAGTGTGACAGTTGAACTAAAGCTCATGAGGAATTTATAAGTTATATTCTTCAAGAATCAATGGATATATATACAGTACCAGTCAAAAGTTTGGACACATCTACTCATTTGAAGGGATTTTCTTTATTTTGACTATTTTCTATATTGTAGAATAATAGTGAAGACATCAAAACTATGAAATAACACATTTGGAATCATGTCGTAACCAAAAAGTGTTAAACAAATCAAAATATATTTTATATTTGAGATTCTTTAAAGTAGCCACCCTAGCTGATTTCAGCTTTGCACACTCTTGGCATTCTCTCATTGTGAAAACAGAGAAGTGTCAAAGATTTTTTTTCCGCAAATATCCTTTCTTAATTTAAAAGTAATCCTTGAAGTAATCATCTAGTTTTTCAAAAGTATCTGTAATCGGATTACAATATTCTTGCTGGTAACGTAACGGATTACAGTTACCGTTTTTTGGCAATCCATTTCTCCCCAACCCTACTGTCGGGACAAGTGCTTGTCCATGTGTTTTGAGGCGGAGCAGAACCCAGTGTGGCACAATTATCCACACAGTCTTGTGAGTTTCCTCAAACACTCCTCATGCGACGCCTCTAATTTGAGTTACCCTTTATATGGTTTTCAGACGGCGTATACCATCCCCATCTTAGCGTTCGCCTTTGTTTGTCACCCCGAGGTGCTTCCCATCTACACTGAACTGAAAAAGTAAGTCGATAAAACTCCCAATTAGCTCCCTTCATAAACACCATAACATGTCGGGATGACAGCCTTTATCTTTTTTTACTGATACTCATTTTGCAGTACAATACCTATTATACCTGTTGGCTTTTGATTAAATCAAGGGTCAATTTTTGATGTAATAAATGTAGCATCATTACTGTACCTCATTAATTGAAGAAAAAAAAAAACCCTGCTTTCTTTTCCACCAAAGTGCCACCAAGAGGCGTATGCAGGGTATTGCTAATGTGTCCATCATGGGCATGTTCGTCATGTACCTCCTCACCGCCATTTTTGGTTACCTCACCTTCTATGGTAAGACCAGGGCTTCAAGAGGGCTTTAGTTGTATACAATCTACAGAAGAAAAATAATGATTTTAGTATTTAAAATTATACTCAATTTGTGTGTGTGCATGTGTGCATGCGTGTTTGTGTGCGTGCGTGCGTGTGTGTATGCGTGTTGCGTATATATGTTTATGTAGTGAACACAGAATCTGAGCTCCTGCACACCTACAGCAAAGTGGACCCTCTGGACACACTTATCCTGTGTGTGCGTGTGGCCGTACTGGTGGCAGTCACCCTTACTGTCCCTGTGGTTCTCTTCCCTGTAAGAGCCTCCTCTCATAAACTCTCATTACATACTCAAATGACTGTATTTCTAAGGACACTTCAAGTGGTTTGCATTTCAAACATTGTTTGCATTTTAAAACCGACATAGCCTTGAAATACAGGTAACTGCCAAAATAAAGGAAACACCAACATACATTGTCATAATAGGGTCTTGGGCCACCACGAGCCGCCAGAACAGATTCAATGCGCCTTGGCATAGATTCAACAACTGTGTTTTGTTGATGGTGATGGAAAACGCTATCTCAGGCGCCGCTCCAGAATCTTCCAGAAGTGTTCAGTTGGATTGAGATCTGGTGACTGACACGCACACACGCACGCACGCACGCGCACACGCACGCACACGCACGCACACGCACACACACACACTCTCCCTATGATTACCAAAATAATGGGCAACTAGGCATGAACATGACCCTAAGCATGATAGGATGTTAATATGCTTAATTAACTCAGGAACCACACCTGTGTGAAAGCACCTGCTTTTAATATAATTTGTATCCTTCATTTACTCACTTTCCTTTATTTTGGCAGTTACTTTTATATCCATTTCCCTCTAAATGTTAACTTACTGTGTCACACAGAATAGCTGATGCCGGATTGTACATTGTACATTCTGTTAATTTAGATTGACTTCACACATACATACCTCTTAACTTGACAGCCATACTTCAAGTTTCGCCCTAGGCACTCCTCTGAGTCTTCTCTGTTGTGTGTGGCTTCCAGATTCGCAGAGCCATTCTCCAGCTCCTGTTCCCAGCGAAACCCTTCCACTGGGCACGCCACATCACCATCGCCCTGTGTCTCCTCTTCGTGGTCAACGTGCTCGTCATCCTTGTGCCCAACATCCGAGACATCTTTGGCATCATTGGTGAGACTTATATATTTATGAATATAGACTACTACAGTTATTGCCGTCCAGCCTCCGATGCTCATTCTCCCCACACTCACAAACCAACCAGACACACTGTACCATGTTTCATCATCATCATCATCCTTATTAACACTATGGGAAGGAAGACCTTCATATTTACATTATATATTACAAATGCCTCATACAAGAGTACTTGCCAGTGGAACAACTCATTGTCTCCTTTATCTGTCCAGGGGCCACCACTGCACCTAGCCTGATCTTCATTCTCCCAGGGTTATTCTACATCCGCATTGTTCCCACTGAACAAGAACCAATGAAGTCTAGACCAAAGATCACAGTAGGTGTTCACATCATTCATACATTTTCCTTCCATTGTCTAGACACGTTTGTTAAAACTCTCTACACAATCCCCAGGTTTTGGCACCATATAGCATGACCCTTTCGCTACAGTTTGGAGTGGGTGGGTGGTATCACAATGGGTGCTAGTAAAAACATCCTAAACCCGGGTTTGGGTGGAGATTTTTAACAACATGAATGACTTTAAGGCGAATTCCAACAACTCTTTCTCTGGCTGGTTTCAGGCTGCCTGTTTCACAGCCATGGGCTTCATCTTCATGTCTATGAGCCTGACATTCATCATCATCGACTGGACGACCGGAGAGAAACGAGCTGGAGGTGGCCATTAGAGCACATCCATTGACGATAAGGGTCCAAATGCCACACAGCAGCACGCCCTGTCGCCGTGCCACTTCGCAATCCCGTCTGGATTGTGAGAAGGATAAAACACCATCTAAAGGCTGGACCCACATGATCATGAGTCTTACCATACCACCCCGATGGTAAGACCATTTCCCCATCAATTCAAATCAAATGGACATGCTACACTTCAATGGAGGCTAGTCTTTGAGGAACCCAGTGATGTCACTTGCTTTGTGGTAGGAGTTCTAGGCAGTGTCAGAGGAGCTGACGAGGGTGTTGCCTGTTGAAAGCCCTAAACCACTACTTGCTGCCTGTGTCAAAAGCCATTCAAAAAAGTGACAGAGATAGAGGGGAGGGGTTCATTTTCTCTATGCAAGGGGACTTGATCTCTTGTACAGTCAGTCCTCAGCTACCCAACTGCCAAACAATTCACCCCAGGTTCGTTTCTCGATCAAATATCGGCTGTGGTTTAATCAACCAGGTTTAAGGAGAAGAGAAGAAAATGTTCTTCTAAAAGGGATTTACTTTTATGACATTACCCTGTCTGTGAACCCCTAGATTTGGTTGTTGAACGTCATTTCAGAAATATTTGTTGAGGTAATTGACCGAGATGTGGGACTGGTAGTGTCCAGTGTTTTTTCCTCAGAAGCTGCAGACCATTATAAACCAAATGAGCCAAGAATGATAAATGAAACACTTTTCTGTATGGTTGACCTATTTATATTTTATCATGTTGCTTCATGCCAAATAATGTATTGACTCAAATGTTCCAGTTATCATGGAGCAACCAGTTTTTTTCTGTATCTCTATTAGAATGAGAAAGATATACAGTTCATATTTTTAGCTCATTTCATCCTTCTGTCGAGTCACTCTTCGAGATATTGCAAGTTTGGCCTCGAAATCTGTTGGACACGATGTCTTCAATTTGGTATCCCATCTAGTCTTCACCACAATATTCAGAACAATGAAATGACATGTTTCGAAACGCATGAGCATAGTGAACAAAAACAACTGTGAACCCAAAATACTTTGTACAGTATAATTATCATACGTTCGTTCTCCTTTTGTGAAAAAAGGTTTTATGCTGGTGTTATGCAAATAGGGAATCCGCAATAATGTCTCTGTATATTTGACATCCAACAAAGCAATGAGGCAATTAATGAAGAAGCGAGTGCCATACAAACTGAATGATGACATTCTGCTGTGTCTTATTTGACATGTACAGTCTGTGCAGATTTTCAGTTCATGTCCCTGCTTATAATGATTTGTATAGTGGAGACTGAGGTAAAACTATTGAATAATGTCAAATATTGACATAGAAGCAATAGATAATGTGTAGCAAGAGGATCTTGGAGCCCATTTGGGTGGCTGAATGCTTGTTTAGGAAGGACAAGGCTGAGTGTCTTGGAGACATCGTTCCAAAAAGGTGATAGCTTTTTGTAATGTCACCAGCCTACGGTCTGTTGCTAAGCACATTTTGTGTTTGACATGGCACCATTGTCAATTATATTCTATTTTCAATAAAGACGAGTGGTTGTCAGTATTTATTGAGACGTCTTTACTGTCATCTGCATGCTCTATGTCTTTTGCTTTTCACAACATTCATAAATGATTGACAAATTAAATTGTAATTCTCCTTCAGCATGCAGACAATAATAATTAAAGAGGAACTCCAACCACAATCAAGCTTTTAAAGTTAGATTATTGGTTATAGACGTGTAGATTGGTTTTGGTCCCAAGATTTACTGGTCAGTAAAACAAACGTTTTGAAAGGAAGTGAGGAGCTAAATTAAATTGATTCCTCATAAAGAACATGAGTGATATCATTCACACTAGATAATAGTGGCACATATTTACAGTGCCTTGAGAAAGTATTCACTCCCCTTGACTTTTTTCACATTTTGTTGTGTTACAGCCTGAATTTAAAATGGATTAAATAAAACATTGTTGTTACTGGCCTCCACACAATACTCCATAATGTCGAAGTGGAATTATATTTTTCTGAATTTTTACAAATGAATAAAAAGTGAAAAGCTGAAATGTCTTGAGTCAATAAGTATTCAACCCCTTTTATTATGTCAAGCCTAAATAGGTTCAGGAGTAAACATTTGCTTCACCAGTCACATCATAAGTTGCACGGACTCACTCTGTGTGCATTAATAGTGCTTAACATGATTTTTGAATGACTACCTTTTCTCAGTTATTAGTTCAAATCAATTGTATTTGTCACATGCGCCGAATACAACAGGTGTAGACCTTACAGTGAAAGCCTTTAACCAACAATGCAGTTTTAAGAAAAATACACACAAAAAGTAACAAATAATTAATGAGCAGCAGTAACATAACAATAGCAGGGCTATATACAGGGGGTACCTGTCAATGTCAATGTACCTGTCAATGTGCTGGGGCACCGGTTAGTCGAGGTAATTGAGGTAATATGTACATGTAGGTAGTTATTAAAGTGACTATGCATAGATAACAGAGAGTAGCAGCAGCGTAAAAAAAAGGGGGCAATGCAAATAGTCTGGGGTAGCCATTTGATTAACTGTTCAGGAGACTTATGGCTTGGGGGTAGAAGCTATTTCGAAGCCTCTTGGACCTAGACATGGCGCTCTGGTACCGCCTGCCGTGCGGTAGCAGAGCGAACAGTCTATGACTAGGGTGGCTTGAGTCTTTGACAATTTTATGGCCTTCCTCTGACACTGCCTGGTATAGAGGTCCTGGATGGCAGGAAGCTTGGCCCTGGTGATGTACTGGGCCGTACGCACTACCCTCTGTAGCGCCTTACGGTCAGAGGCCGAGCAGTTCCCATACCAGGCAGTGATGCAACCCGTCAGGATGCTCTCGATGGTGCAGCTGTAGAACCTTTTGAGGATTTGAAGACCCATGCTGAATCTTTTCAGTCTCCTGAGGGGGAATAGGTTTTGTCGTGCCTTCTTCACGACTGTCTTGGTGTGCTTGGACCATGTTAGTTTGTTGATGATGTGGATGCCAAGGAACTTGAAGCTCTCAACCTGCTCCACTACAGGGCGTGCTCGGTTCTCCTTTTCCTGTAGTCCACAATCATCTCCTTTCTCTTGTGGTGTACTCCTCAATGCCATCCCGGAACATATTCCAGTCTGTGCTAGCGAAACAGTCCTGTAGCTTAGCATTTGCTTCATCTGACCACTTTTTTATTGACCGAGTCACTGGTGCTTCCTGCTTACATCTTTGCTTGTCAGCAGGAATCAGGATAGAATTATGGTCAGATTTGCCAAATGGGGGGCGAGGGAGAGCTTTATACGCATCTCTGTGTGTGGAGTAAAGGTGGTCTAATTTTTTATCCCTATGGTTGCACATTTAACATGCTGATAGAAATGACGTAAAACGGATTTCAGTTTCCCTGCATTACAGTCCCTGGCCACTAGGAGCACCACCTCTGGATGAGCATTTTCCTGTTTGCTTATGGCGGCATACAGCTCATTGAGTGCAGTCTTAGTGCCAGCATCGCTCTGTGGTGGAATGTAGACAGCTACGAAAAATACAGACAAAATCTCTTTAGTTAGATGGTTTACAGCTTATCGTGAGATACTCTACCAAAGGCGAGCAAAACCTTGAGACTTCCTTAGATATCGTGCACCAGCTGTTGTTTACAAATATACATACAGTGGGGCAAAAAAGTATTTAATCAGCCACCAATTGTGCAAGTTCTCCCACTTAAAAAGATGAGAGGCCTGCAATTTTCATCATAGGTACACTTCAACTATGACGGACAAAATGAGAAAAAAAATCCATAAAATCACATTGTAGGATTTTGTATGTATTTATTTGCAAATTATGGTGTATATTATAGGATATATGTGCTTTAAGTTCGTCCAATTTATTATCCAGTGATTTCCATCTATACTATTGGTCAATGTACAAAGGCAGATTAACCACTCATCCGTCGCCTGATCCTCACAAGGCACCCCGATCTCCTTCCGAGAAATCCATGTCTTTTTCTCCTGCGAATGACTGGATGAGGGCCTTAACCACTGCGCCACCCGGGAGGCCTCGTCCGAGTCATTAAAGGAAAATTCTTCATCCAATTCAAGGTGAATAATCGCTGTTCTGATGTCCAGAAGCTCTTTTCGGTCATAAGAGATGGTAGCAGCAACATTATGTTCAAAATAAGTTACAAACAAAATAGCATGGATGAATGGTGTATCAAAACACCCAGTCACTACAAAGATACAGTTGTCCTTCCTAACTCAGTTGCCAGAGAGGAGGGAAACTGCTCAGGGATTACACCATGAGGCCAATTATGACTTTAAAACAGTTACGAATTTAATGGCTGTGATAGGAGAACACTGAGGATGGATCAACAACATTGTAGTTACTCCACAATACTAACCTAATTGACAGAGTGAAAAGGACACCTGTACGGAATAAAAAATATTCCAAAACATGCATCCTGTTTGCAACAAGGCATTAAAGTAATACTGCAAACAATGTGGAAAAGCAATTAACTTTTTGTCCTGAATACAAAGTGTTATGTATGTTTGGGGAAAATCCAATACAGCTGATTACTGAGTACCACTTATTTTCAAGTATAGTGGTGGTTGCATCATGTTAATGGTATGCTTGCAATCATTATGGACTGTGGAGTTTTTCAGGATAAAAAAGAAATGGAACTAAGCACAGGCAAAATCCTTGAGGAAAACTTGGTCTGCTTAGTCTGCTTTCACCAGACACTGGGAGATGAATTCACCTTTTATCAGGACAATAACATAAAACAGAAGGCCAAATCTACAATGGAGTTGTTTACCAAGACAGTGAATGTTCCTGAGGGACCAAGTTACAGCTTTGACTTAAATCTACTTCAAAATCTATGGCAAGACCTGAAAATGGTTGTCTAGCAATGATCAAAAACCAATTTTACAGAGCTTGAAGAATTTTGAAAAGAATAATGGGCAAATGTTGCACAATCCAGTTGTGAAAAGCTCTTAGAGACTTACCCAGAAAGACTCACAGCTGTAATCGCTGTCAAAGGTGCTTCCACAATGTATTGACTCAAGGGTGTGAATACTTACGTAGATGAGATATTTCTATATTTCACATTTTCAATAAATGTGCAAACAATTTTAAAAACATGTTTTCACTTTGTCATTATGGGGTATTGTGTGTAGATGGGTGGGAAAATATACAGTTTAAGTCGGAGGTTTACATACACCTTAGCCAAATACATTTAAACTCAGTTTTTCACAATTCATGACATTTAATCAGAGTAAAAATTCCGTCTTAGGTCAGTTAGGATCAACACTTTATTTTAAGAATGTGAAATGTCAGAATAATAGTAGAGAATGGTTTTCATCACATTCCCAGTGGGTCAGAAGTTTACATACACTCAATTAGTATTTGGTAGCGTTGCCTTTAAATTGTTTAACTTGGGTCAAACATTTCGAGTAGCCTTCCACAAGCTTCCCACAATAAGTTAGGTGAATTTTGGCCCATTCCTCCTGACAGTGCTGGTGTAACTGAGTCAGGTTTTCGTAGGCCTAATTGCTCGCACACACTTTTTCAGTTCTGCTCACAACATTTCTATAGGATTGAGGTCAGGGCTTTGTGATGGCCACTCCAATGCCTTGACTTTGTTGTCCTTAAGCCATTTTGCCACAACTTTGGAAATATGCTTGGGATCATTGTCTATCTGGAAGACCCATTTGCAACCAAGCTTTAACTTCCTGTCTGATGTCTTGAGATGTTGCTTCAATATATCCACATAATTTTCCTCCCTCACGATGCCATCTATTTTGTGAAGTGCACCAGTCCCTTCTGCAGCAAAGCACCCCCACAACATGATGCTGCCACTCCCGTGCTTCACAGTTGGGACGGTGCTCTTCGGCTTGCCAGCATCCCCCTTTTTCCTCCAAACATAACGATGGTCATTATGGCCAAACAGTTCTATTTTTGTTTCATCAGAGCAGAGGACGTCTCTAAAAAGTATGATCTTTATCCCCATGTGTAGTTGCAAACCGTAGTCTGGCTTTTTTATGGTGGTTTTAGAGCAGTGGCTTCTTCCTTGCTGAGTGGCCATTCAGGTTATGTCGATATAGGACTCGTTTTAATGTGGATATAGATACTTTTGTACCTATTTCCTCCAGCATCTTCACAAGGTCCTTTGCTGTTGTTCTGGGATTGATTTGCACTTTTCGCACCAAAGTACGTTCATCTCTAGGAGACAGAAAGCTTCTACTTCCTGAGCGGTATGATGGCTGCGTGGTTCCATGGTGTTTATACTTGCGTACTATTGTTTGTACAGATGAACGTGGTATCTTCAGGTGTTTGGAAATTGCTCCCAAGGATGAAGCAGACTTGTAGAGGCCTACAATTTTTTTTTCTGAGGTCTTGGCTGATTTCTTTTGATTTTCTCATGATGTCAAACAAAGAGGCACTGAGTTTGAAGTTAAGCCTTGAAATACATCCACAGGAAAACCTCCAATTGACTCAAATTATGCAATTTGCCTATCAGAAGCTTCTAAAGCAATGACATTTTCTGGAATTTTACAAGCTGTTTAAAGGCACAGTCAACTTAGTGTATGACCCACTGGAATTGTGATACAGTGAAGTATAAGTGAAATAATCTGTCTATAAACAATTGTTGGAAAAATTACTTGTGTCATGCACAAATTAGATGTCCTAACCGACTTGCCAAAACTATACTTTGTTAACAAGAAATTTGTGGAGTGGTTGAAAAATGTGGAATAAGGGGTATGATATGAATGAATAAGGAACTGCATATCTCAATGTGTTTGAATCAGAGTCATGGAATTTGGAATCAGGGGCGTAAGTATAGCTAACCTGTAGAGTGGTTATGTTTGGCCACATGGTGGCGCTGTTGGGTCATTGCTTTACCCTCACCATGGCTGCTAGCAGCTATATTTTAATTGATTAAATTAAAATGTTACCCCCTTTTCTCCCCAATTTCGTGGTATTCAATTGTTAGTAATTACTATCTTGTCTCATCGCTACAACTCCCGTACGGACTCGGGAGAGACAAAGGTCAAAATCCATGCATCTCCCGAAACACAACCCAACCAAGCCGCACTGCATCTTAACACAGCGCGCATCCAACCCGGAAGCCAGCCGCACCAATGTATCGGAGGAAACACCGTGCACCTGGTACCTTGGTTAGCTCGCACTGCAGCCGGCCCGCCACAGGAGTCGCTGGTGCGCGATGAGACAAGGATATCCCTACCGGCCATATCCTCCCTAACCCGGACAACGCTAGGCCAATTGTGCGTCGCCCCTCGGACCTCCCGGTCACGGCCTGCTGCGACAGAGCCTGGGCGCGAACCCAGAGTCTCTGGTGGCACAGCTAGCGCTGCGATGCAGTGCCTTAGACCATGTAACTCTTTACTCATGTCACTCTTGTGGCATCATGAATCAGCTCACATAAACATTTTTACCTGCTCTAGAAGGAATATGGTATCGAGTGTTACTTTGTTTTGTTTGAGTGATTTTTGTTTTGGTACATATTATATTCCAGAAACGAGAGGTAGACATTTCTTGATTCAAACTCTATAGCTAAGAAAAGGCAAAGAAGCCACAAACAATGTGAATATAGTGCAAAATATGTTAAATAGAACACATTTTCATTCAAATAAGAGTATTCTTTGGCTTCAGAGTTGAGTAATCTGTTAGAACGTTCCTGTCCATAACAATGTATTTATACTAATCATTCTACTTTTAGATTCCAAAAAGGTCTACCTCTTTTTCCTCAAATCCTCTTTCTGTTAATACTGGTCCTGTAAACCACATGATAATTATAATATCCCCTTCCCCATCCCAGCCCTCACACCCCCACTACCAAAGTGCAGAACAAGAATATCTACAGTCTCAAAATATGTTTCATGGCATGGGTGAGAGTGAGTGAAATGGATTCATGAAAAGTCCAAACCGAGCATAGATCTCTGTGAGATCTAAAAGTCCATATGAACGCACTGTACACACGTAGTACATGACATAAGGTCGAAAGATGACCACAGCTTATGAATCATGCAAAAGGAGCTCTAAGCAACATTGTTGATAAGAGCCAGGTGAGTGCTAGCGAGTATAATAATCATGTCTCATCTCTAGAGGACAAGAAATACAGTGGGGCCATGTCATATAGTCAAACTTCAAAGAGCCTTCCAGTCCAGCTTCTGTTGTTGGATCAGGTTCATATCAGGTGTCAGGCTGATGTAGCTCCCATAGAAGAGGTCATATGTATTTGTCATTTTGAAGCAATGCAATAGGAAACTCCTGTACTGTCTCCATTTCTTTTCTCACTGCAATAATCAACAGCTAATGAATCTCTTTTTCTGAATGAATCGTTCCAAACCAAACTTGCTCTATTTACATGTACATTTTTTAAATCCCTCTATAGTCTTGGCTGGAGTAATGGAACAGTTTGGTCCAAAATATTGTCTCTGCCTAACACGCTGTTGAAGTGCTGAGCAGAAAGAAGCACAAGGTCGGAGACTTGGATAGCTTTTTAGCTGACGCTAATGGTTTTGTATCCAGTAAATGTTGTATTGGGAATATATATATATATAATATATATATATGCATAAACCCAAAGAGTACAACAAATAAAAACAAGTAGAGACTCATTTGGTCAGTTTCTTCCTGCTAACAAATACGTTTGGTCAAATTAAGCAGGAGTTTCTGATTATCCACATTTTCTGTGATACGTCCTTTTAAAAACACAATCAAAACAATGTAAATTTGCTGAAATAGATCACCTCATTGCTATATCAGAATCTTAATAAAAGGCGGATGAAAAACTGAGCCATATTCTTCCTGATTTGACATTGGCAGGATTCTACTGTTACTATATTTTCAATGGAAACACAATACACATTATGTAATACAAAAATTGCCCATTTTTCATCAATTAGTTCAAATGAATGTTTGAAACACTGATTTTTGAAAATGTTGGATTCAGGGGAACAAATGGATTGTAAAAGTATGGTTTTACAATAAGTCATATGATAGGGTCTCCCTATCGCCTAACTACCATGGTGCTTGCTAGACAACTCTTGTGTACACTAACAATCCTCTGCAGTTTCTAAAACTGCTTATACTGAGTGAGACATACTATAACATAAGTAGCAATCCAATTGATAATACCCAGGTTTATAGGATCAGGGATTATATTCAGGTTACTAGTTACTAATTTGGACTGAATAGGGCAGTTCATTTGCTAAATAAATGAAAGATTTTTAGGACCAAACCCTCTGTGCGTGTAACTCGAATTTGACCTCAACTCTCAATGACATCAATAGAGGATTTACAAGAAAGCACATAGCTATGTGCACTGATCTAAAGTCAGAATTGGGCCCATGGAGACGAACCCTGAATGGGAATGGGATGAACAATACACATAACAACATCAACATCACAACATGAGTGAGTGACTCTGCAGTGTGGAGGGCCACTGTGACCCTCCAGGACCTGGCCCAGGCACCTGTGAAGGAGAGGGGAGAGAAGGAGTCTAGGAGGGGATAGGGCCCCCTGGGGCTGGCTCTGGCTGGCTCTTGACATGCTTCCTGTTGGTGCGTTTTGTGGGAAGGTTGGGGTTGAACTGCTGCCAGTAGGACTGACAGTACTGGTTGATGAGGCGGATCTCCGGCTGGGAGGAGAACTGCAGTGGCAGAGTTTGAGGCAGGGGCGGTGGGTGGTGGGGGTGCGGGTGGTGATGTAGGTTCTGGTCCTCCAGCGGGGCATCCAGGGAGGTGAGGGCCTCCACTATCTCTCGGTCCAGGATGCGGAGGGCCACGCGGACCACCGTGTGCTTGAAGTTGTTCTCAGTGGCCAGGCAGTGGTACAGCCCCCTGTCAGCGTGGCTCAGAGACTTGAGCAAGATGCCATGAGCTGTCTTCAGCACCTCTCCGTCTCGGCTCAGCTGGGGGAAGGGGAGAGAAGGGATAAGGAACATCAGCGTGAGCGAAAAGGAAAAGACAACATTATCTACAGCCATCATACAAAAGTTAACTAAACGGTCCGTTAGGCCTTGTTTTACCACTTTCCTCCTGCCGTCTGGTGTCTGGTAGAGCCATTTGACTGTCGCTTGTGGAGATCTAGGTTGGCACTCCAGGAACGTACTGCTCCCCTTCACCCCAAACTGCACCGTTTCACTGAGACGCTTCTCCACTGGAGGAGACAGAATCAGAGAAATAAAGTGAAGTATAGATTATGGCATAGTCTGAATAAAAGGCCTTTTGACTCATTAACAGTGGTTAACTCCTTCGTGAGAATGTGTTGCGAGACCATTGTATGCAGAAAAAGATTATTCTTGTTTTACAAAAATCTATTTGCCAGACCAGGCTTTCAGATACACACTCTATATAAGATGTAGGGGAGATATTGTTCAGTGCTTTGGCCGGAATCACGTACCTTTTGCATTGAACCCTCTGCACTGCCGCAAGGGGTTTCCATGCTTAATATCCTGTCTTCTGCTTCGCCTGTGAACAAGTAACAATTATCACTACTCTGACTTATGCCTGAAACCCGGTAAGCAGTTTGGATGGAATTACTTCAGCTAAACTAATGTCATGACTGTCCGGTGAGGATCCAAATAGGTCAGATCAGCTTGGCAATAAATAACTTCAGCCAGGCCCCATCTCACCCACAGAGGGGGGAGATGGGAGCTGGTGGAAGGTTGATAGTTCACACCCTGTTAGAAATCAGGGATTCGAATATTCAGTTATCTCCCTCTCTAAACTCACACAGGAATGTGCCTTTGTTTCACAGACATTTTCTAGACGAAACTCTTAACACATTCTAAAGTGAATACTGGAACAACATTTCTAACATAGAACTTGGGGAATGGTAAAAGGCGATCTAAAGAATAATAATGTCATTTTGGTTGTTATTTTGTGATGTCATTAAAAATTATATAAAAGGAAATACTGTAACATGAAAAGTATATACACAACATGTACAAAGTTTCCATCCTCTACATTGTGTATGAAATATGAAAATGTATTAGTGTTTTTGTTAAGAGAGGGATATGATCTTAGAAACTATAAGAGGAAATTGTTCCTATAACTTTGATAAGTAAGTAGTCACCACCCCCTTGAGTGAGGTCAGAGAGCGTGTCAGCCTCACGAACCGTCTCTTTTGAAGAACTGTATAAAATGATGGGTTAAGTATTAACATATCAGACCAGAGAAGCATTTACAGTTGAAGTCGTAAGTTTACATACAGCTTTGCCAAATACATTTAAACTTAGTTTTTCACAATTCCTGACATTTAATCCTAGAAAAATTCCCTGTCTTAGGTCAGTTAGGATCACCACTTTATTTTAAGAATGTGAAATGTCAGAATAATAGTAGAGAGAATTATTTATTTCAGCTTTTATTTCTTTCATCACAGTCCCAGTGGGTCAGAAGTTTACATACACTCAATTAGTATTTGGTAGCATTGCCTTTAAATTGTTTAACTTGGGTCAAACGTTTCGGGTAGCCATCCACAAGCTTCTCACAATAAGTTGGGTGAATGTTGGCCCATTCCTCCAGACAGAGCTGGTGTAACTGAGTCAGGTTTGTAGGCCTCCTTGCTCGCACACACTTTTTCAGTTCTGCCCATACATTTTCTATCGGATTGAGGTCAGGGCTTTGTGATGGCCACTCCAATACCTTGACTTTGTTGCCATTTTACCACAACTTTGGAAGTATGCTTGGAGTCATTGTCCATTTGGAAGACCCATTTGCAACCAAGCTTTAACTGACTGATGTCTTGAGAAGTTGCTTCAATATATCCACATCATTTTCCTACCTCATAATGCCATCTATTTTGTGAAGTCCCCCAGTCCCTCCTGCAGCAAAGCACCCCCACAACATGACGCTGCCACCTCGTGCTTCAAGGTTGGGATGGTGTTCTTTGGCTCGCAAGCCTCCCCCTTTTTCCTCCAAACATAACAATGGTTGTTTGTTTCATCAGACCAGAGGACATGTGCAGTTGCAAACCATAGTCTGGCTTATTTATGGCGGTTTTGGAGCAGTGGCTTCTTCCTTGCGGAGCGGCCTTTCAGGTTCTGTCGATATAGGACTCGTTTTAATGTGGAAATAGATACTTTTGTACACGTTTCCTCCAACATCTTCACAAGGTCCTTTGCTGCTATTCTGGGATTAATTTACACTTTTCACACCGTCTTCTTGAGTGGTATGACGGCTGCGTGGTCCCATGGTGTTTATACTTGCATACTATTGTTTGTACAGATGAATGTGGTACCTTCAGGCATTTGGAAATTGCTCCCAAGGATGAACCAGACTTGTGGAGGTCCACACGTTTTTTCTGAGGTCTTGGCTGATTTCTTTTGATTTTCCAATGATGTCAAGCAAAGAGGCACTGAGTTTGAATGTAGGCCTTGAAATACATCCACAGGTACACCTCCAATTGACTCAAATGATGTCAATTAGCCTATCAGTAGCTTCTAAAGCCATGGCATTTTCTGGAATATTCCAAGCTGTTTAAAGGCACAGTCAACTTAGTGTATGCAATCTTCTGACCCACTGGAATTGTAATACAGTGAATAATAAGTGAAATAATCTGTCTGTAAACAATTGTTGGAAAAATGACTTGTCATGCACAAAGTAGATGTCCTAACCGAGGTCAAGACATTTGTGGAGTGGTTGAAAAATGAGTTTTAATGACTCCAACCTAAGTGTATGTAAACTTCCGAGTTCAACTGTAGCTGCAGCTCATGTCCAAAGTGGTTCGAACTCAATCTCAACACGAGGTAGAGGCAATAATGTCACCTCTCTGACAATCACTGGTATGGCTGATAAGCTGTCCTAAGTAAAGTATCTAGAAAAGTGAACTTAAGTGGGACCATTATCCTACTCTTCTCAAATCACTGTCATGAAATAATACATATGGAATCATGTAGTAATCAAAAACAAATTAAAATATAAATATATTTCATATTTGAGATTCTTCAAAGTAGCCACCCTTTGCACACTGGCATTCTCTCAACCAGCTTCATGAGGTAGTCACCTGGAATGCATTTCAATTAATATCTTTCCTTCTTACTGTGTTTGAGACAGTCAGTTGTGTTGTGACAAGGTAGGGGTGGTATACAGCATATGATGACAAGAACAGTTCAAATAAGCAAAGAGAAATTTCAGTCCTTAGAGACATGAAGATCAGACAATGCGGAAAATGTGCAGTTGCAAAAACCATCAAGCGCTATGATGAAACTGGCTCTCATGAGGACCGCCACAGGAAAGGAAGACCCAGTTACCTCTACTGCTGAGGATAAGTTCATCAGAGTTAAGTGCACCTCAGATTGCAGCCCAAATAAATGCTTCACAGAGTTCAAGTAACAGACACATCTCAACATCAACTGTTCCGAGGAGACTGTGTAAATCAGGCCTTCATGGTCAAGGTGTTGCAAAGAAACCACTACTAAAGGACACCAATAAGAAAAAGAGACTTGCTTGGGACAAGAAACATGAGCAATGGAAATTTGTCCTTTGGTCTGATGAGTCCAAATTTGAGAGTTTTGGTTCCAACCGCTGTGTCTTTGGGAGATGCAGAGTAGGTGAACGGATTAACTCTGCATGTGTGGTTCCCACCGTGAAGCATGGAGTAGGAGGTGTGATGGTGTGGGTGTGCTTTGCTGATGACACTGTTAGTGATTTTTTTTAGAATTCAAGGCACACTTAACCAGCATGGCTACCACAGCATTCTGCAGCAATATGCCATCCCATCTGGTTTGTGCTTAGTGGAACTATCATTTGTTTTTCAACAGGACAATGGCCCAAAACATACCTAACAGGCTGTGTAAGGGCTATTTGACCAAGAAGGAGAGTGATGGATTGCTGCAGCAGATGACCTGGTCTCCACAATCACCCAACCTCAAACCAATTGAGATGGTTTGGAACGAGTTGGACAACGGTCTCTATAGCACTTCACTAATCTGGGCTTTATGGCAGAGCGGACAAACGGGAGCAACTCTCGAGACAAAGGCACATGACAGCATGCCTGGAGTTTGCAAAAAGGCAAGTGAAAGACAGAGCATAAGACAAAAGATTCAGTGGTCTGATGAGACAACATTTGAACTTTTTGGCCTGAATGCAAAGCGATGTCTGGAGAAAGCCCATCACCCATCTAATACCATCCCTACCGTGAAGCATGGTGGTGGCAGCATGATGCCACCAGGATAGAGGGAACAATGAACAGAACCAAATAAAGGCCAATCCTTGATGAGAACCTGCTTCAGAGTGCAAACGACCTTAGACTGGGGCAAAGATTTACTATCCAATAGGACAATGACCCCATGCATACAGCTAAAGCAACCCTGGAATGGCTTCATATTAAGGATGTGAAAGTCCTTGAGCTGCCCAGCCAAAGACCAGACTTGAATTCCATTGAAAATCTATGGAAAGACTTGAAGATTACTGTTCACCGCCGCTCCCAATCTAACTTAACAGAGTTTGAGAAAATCTGCAAGGACGAATGGGAGAAAATCCCCAAATCCATGTGCAAAGCTGATACAGATGACTCAAAGCTGTAACCGCTGCCAAAGGTGCTTCTACAAAGTATTGACTCAGGGCTGTGAAGACTTATGTAAATTGAATATTTCTGTATTTCATTTTCAATAAATTAGCAAAAATGTCTAAAAACATGGTGTTTTCACTGTGTGTAGACGGGTGAGAAAAAACATTATTTAATCAATTTTGAATTCAGGCCGTAACATAACAAAATGTGGAATAAGTCAAGGGGTATGAATACTTTCTGAAGGTACTCTATTATGTTGATGCTAAGGTGCCTCACCTCTTGGTGGAGGGGCTAAAGGTGGCACATGTCTCCCCGTCCCAGGCACAGTAAGGGTCTCTGGCCAGGCAGCAGTCTGAACAGGCCTTCCCATAGACGCTACACCTGTGCAGGGACAACTGGGTAAGCCCCCTCTCTGACGACACATACAGCTGTTGCTGTGGGTCAGAAGGGAAGAGGAAGGACTATCAGAGTCATACAAACAACAGCAACACAACAACAGCAGTAATCATAGATGAACAAGTGATAATTGATGAAACGTACCCTTTTTGATGATAACTTCATAGTCTTAATAGGAGCTGGAGTCTGCAAAAAAGAACAACAAATAGGGATTAGGAGAAGATAATACTGCAGAATTAAGCTTTTGGCTTGTCCCATCTCCCTTCTTGTATTAATTCATACTAGACAGTGATTTACATGAAATAGTAATGATTGTCATTACCCTGAACATTTCCACTTCCTCTAATGTGAGTTCTTCTGTTGTGCTAGTGTCTTTAGGGAGTACTATCACCTTTTGGACTGTCCCACGATCTACAAAAGAGGGGAGAGCAGTTCATAGCGTACATAGTACCACAGATAGCCTAACTATTATAGAAACATATTTAGAGAAGGTATGTGTGAAATGTAAAAATCACAAAAAAATATATGTTTTTTTTATCGTTTAAACGTTAAATAAAATATCATAAAATGGCGTAAATTCATAATCTAGATATGGTTCTGCGTGTGACCGCTAGGGGGCAATGCAGTTCAATCTAGAGCAGCCCTGGCTACACAGGTCGTCACTAGTTATCACAGCCACAAAGTCCGCCTATTTCTACATTTCTCTTTTTAAAATGTGATTTGAACCCTAACCACACTGCTAACCCTATGCCTAACCCGAACCTTAAATCAAGACCAAAAATATATTTATTTTAAAATATAGTCATTTTTTTAAAGATTGTGGCAGAGGTTACTATTGGAAACCCAGCCAGACAGCGTTCACTTTTACTGCCCTCCCCCACCCACTCAGCAACGATGGTATTAATGCCATTTTAGGTTCTCCGTCGTCAGTACGTACTTCATGTCCCACTTATCATCAATGTGATGGCTCGTTGCAGTGATGTATGAGAGCGTGTTCATAAATGTCCAACAATCTGTTGTTAATGCTACGTATGGTGTTCGAGAACTCTCCATCAGGGCCATCACGGTTCTTCGACATGGCATCTGGTAGTCTGGTTCTAGATATGCCATTAAGGTATTGAAGCCGACATCATCTACCATTGACAATGGCTGGACATCAACAGCAATCATTTCTCTAATCAGCGATGTGATTTGCTTACTCCATCCATTGTCACACTCTTTCAGCAATGCACCTGCACTGCCGCTGTAGCTCAATTCCACCTTGCAAAGTTTGTATTTCATCACCTTCTCCTTTTACTTCTCAAAGTATTGTCATACAGGACTTCGCCGCTTTCGCTTCCTCTCCATTTTTCCAAATTGTTAACGAAGATGACATGTGGAAAACTATTTATATCCATGGCAAATAATTTGAAAGACGCGCATCTTCTCCTACATACAGCATTATTGCGGTACGTATTTATAATATATATATATATATATATATATATATATATATATATATATATATATAGCCTTTATGATGAGGACCGGGAGGTTAATGATCCCAAATGTGTTAGTCTTTTTCAATTTACAGTTAGTTAACTTCTCTTGTTTTTCGATCAACAAACAAAACACATTCCATATTCACAGATGTGGCTGACATAAATAATAAAATAAAATATAAAACAAAACAAACCGATTTGCAGCAGCACTATCTGTGATCATCTTAGCTGTTTCCAGCTTTAGCTGAGACAAGGAGAAAATAATGAGTTTTTACAGCACCTTACACAACATGTATATACACTAATTTCCTTAATCACCCCGTTGACTCTGTCCAATTTGAAATATAGTTGAGTAGTGAAGACCAGAGTCTATCAAACCTGGGGTCATAAGTAATGTTGCACATTTTGGGGAATATTTAGAGGTGGAAACTTTCCGTCTGAATTAACCGGAATATATGGGAATTAACGGATATATATGAAAATAAAATATTAATACCATTTAAATATATATATTTTTTTGCATTGGATATATATACCATATATGGAGACATAATTGCAAATGATTAAATCCTTCCAATAGAAATTTTAAAAAACAATTTAGTTAAGAATTCAACTTTAATTAAATGAGTTGACATTTCACATGGGAGGATTTTACTGAACAACAAAAGAAAGGCAATATTGAATGATCCCCAATGATCCATCGCATCTCTCAAAAACGTTTTCAACATACTTCTGTAAAATGATAGTCTACAAACTAAAGCTTTGGTTGTCTTCCTCTCAGGCTTCCATGTTTTCTTCCTGGACCTTCCCAATATCCACCTCTTGAACATCAGACTCTGAGGCCTCATCTTCACTGTCACTTTCCAACCTTGATGAGGACTGCTCGCTGTCAGGCTCAAAAAGCAACAAAAAAATGCCCTGATGGCCACCAATTTTTCAACCCTTTTATTGGTCAGCCTGTTGTGTGTTTTGGTGTGTGTGTTCCCAAACAAGGACCAGTTGCGCTCTGAGGATGTTGGTGGGATTTGGAGGATGAGGGAGGCAACAAGGGAAAGAGCCTCAGATCCACAAAGTCCCTTCCACCAGGTGGCTGATGAGGAAGGAATGGAGTTTTGCCTCCGTATGTTCTCTCAGAAGTATAATTTGCAGTAAAAATAATGAAGAGTTAAATGTATCTGATTTGGATCATATGTGACCTTGTCATTTGCTGTTCGGATGGCCATGATTGTACGCTCTGACTGCTCTTTTTTAAATTGGTAAGCAAGCAATCTGCTAGGCCTATTGCTATACTCATGGCTGCTTTAAGATGACTCCAGGAGGTGCAGTCTCGGGATTGTTTATGTATTCTTTCACAGCATTCTAGCTCCCTCTCAAGAGCTAACCTGTGTGCTTCCATTGCTTTTTTCTTAGAGGAAGCATATGCAATTAGATGGCCTCTTAGTGTGGCTTTGGCAGCGTCCCACATTGTGGCTGGAGAAACAGGAGAATTTGTTGTGTTGTGTGTAGTTGTCTATCCATGTAGTAACCAATATATAGAATGCTTCGTTTGATAACATGGAGGCGGTGAATTTCCAGCTCATTGACCTCGGGATGTTTTTACAGAGGTCAAAGCGGAGGCGCACAAGGCGTGATCTGAAAGTGCTATGGGTCCGATTGTACAAGTGACAGAATTTATGAAAATCTTTGCGATAGAAATATAATCTATACGAGAGCAGGTGTTATGGACATTGGAGTAGTATTTATAGTCCCTAATTGAGCTATTAGTCTCTCTTCAGATATCTATCAATCCCATCTCTTTAGTAAGAGAGTTCAACATCTTTGCCAATCTAGGGTTTGTGGTGGGGACTTGAGATGATTTGTCCAGAGTTGAGTTGAGGGTACACTTAAAATCTCCAGCCAGCACTCCAAAGGAAATACAATGCTCATTGAACAGGGTTATCATTTTCGACATGAAATCAGGAGTATCTGTGTTAGGGACTTATATATTTACAATAGGAATTGGTTGCCCATATAGTAACCCAGATATCAGAATACACCCCCCCCCCCCCCCCCCACCCCTCAATTATGAATAAAACATGCGTATGGATAAGTATGGCTGTGCCTCTACTATTTGATTTGAGAGATGGGAAATACAGCTGTCCCACCCAAGCTCTGCGGAGTTTAGCATGTTCAGTAACACATAGGGTGGTCTCTCGTAATAGCGCAATGTCTGCTTTTTCCTTTTTGAGGGCACATAATCTCAGAAAAAAAAGAAACGTCCCTTTTCAGGACCCTGTCTTTCAAAGATAATTCGTAAAAATCCAAATGCTTTCACAGATATTAATTTTAAAGGGTTTAAACACTGTTTCCCATGCTTTCCCAGGCAATGAATGATAAACAATTAATGAACAAGAACCTGTGGAACGGTCGTTAAGACACTAACACCTTACAGACGGTAGGCAATTAAGGTCACAGTTATGAAAACTTAGGACACTAAAGAGGCCTTTCTACTCACTCTGAAAAACACCAAAAGAAAGATGCCCAGGGTCCCTACTCATCTGCGTGAAAGTGCCTTAGGCATGCTGCAAGGAGACATGAGGACTGCAGATGTGGCCAGGGCAATAAATTGCAATGTCCGTACTGTGAGACGCCTAAGACAGCGCTACAGGGAGACAGGACGGACAGCTGATAGTCCTCGCAGTGGCAGACCACTTGATCACAGGTGCATGTTTTGTCTCACCAGGGGTGATGGTCGGATTTGCGTTGATCTTCGAAGGAATGAGCGTTACACCAAGGCCTGTACTCTGGAGCGGGATCAATTTGGAGGGTGAGGGTCCGTCATGGTCTGGGGCAGTGTGTAACAGCATCATCAAACTGAGCTAGTTGTCATTGCAGGCAATCTCAACGCTGTGCGTTACAGGGAAGACATCCTCCTCCCTCATGTGGTACCCTTCCTGCAGGCTCATCCTGACATGACCCTCCAGCATGACAATGCCACCAGCCATACTGCTCATTCTGTGTGTGATTTCCTGCAAGTCTTTTGATACCCTCTTTGTTCAGGGACACATTATTCCATTTCTGTTAGTCACATGTCTGTGGAACTTGTTCAGTTTATGTCTCAGTTGTTGAATCGTAATATGTTCATACAAATATTTACACATGTTAGGTTTGCTGGAAATAAACGCAGTTGACAGTGAGAGGACGTTTCTTTTTTTTGTTTAATATCTTTTTCAGTCTTATTGCATGACCTAAATCATGGCAGTTCCAGGTCAGTAGATTTAAGGTACTAGTCAACGTCATCGAACAGTAATCGACCTCTAGTGCAAGTCATCTCTGGGTATAGGTGGATAATAGTTACAGCTGCTAGCTAGCATGACTCACCTGTGCCCAGGAAGAGCACCTCATACCTCCCGTCCACAGCATCCACCAGGTCCACCACGATGGAGGTGAATCGGTAGTCCACCCCAGTTCGGACCACCAGAGGGCGCTTGTGTATTGTGTAGACAGGGTGGTACATGAGGGGGTGTGCCCTCACAAAGTTCACTGCCTCATCCGAAAACTCCTTGGTGGAGCGGAGGCCCGGGGTGAACGTTCCTCCTGGACACTGTAGACGAAAAGGACAGATAGCTCTGGTTGAACTGGGTCATGTTCAGTGGCACCACAAAGCAGAAAACCATCTGAAACAGGGAAGAACTACTGTATCTGGACTTGGCCAATCAAAACTGCATGTTTCCTTTTCCATTGCACAATGTTTTGCTACGGTGTACATCAATGAATACGTAGCATGTACATCAATGAATACGTAGCATGTCGCTCAACATGTTCTTGTGTGTTGGATCATGGGAATTATGGGAGTTTGACCACACCAAGACACTGACAGTTTGACACATTGTTTCTTTTGATTACTTGTTGATCTTGATTTGACTCTATGATCAATAGCAACTTCAAAGCTACCCATCATTTGTTTGTTTATTGGTCCTGAGTGTACGTACCGTTCCAGGGCGAGGGTAGGGGATCTTTCCAGTGTAGGGGGTCCACTGGTAGTTGTGTCCATGCTTGTGTGAGAAGGGGCCATTGAAGACATTGCGAATGTCGGACATAGAGTACACACACACGGCTGAGCCCTTAAACACAGACCTAAGGAAAGAGGTGGAAAGGTGGTGGAAGAGAGTCATCAAAATTTCAGTTGAATGCATTCAGTTATACAACTGACTAGGTATCCCCCTTTCCCTTTTGCTAAACTGTTTTTGGTATATTTTAGTTGTAACTATATTAGACTAAGCATAGGTGATTTGATGACGATGAAATATTGAAATTGATGTGGTGCTGGAATAGTGGAGGCAGCTCCGGTTTTCTTTGAGACTTGTGGTAATTCTCCATGGTTCTAAATCAATAGTTGTTCAGTAGTCTGAAAATGTCGGAAACATTAACTTGCTTGAACTGTTTGTTACATGCAATATGCTTTGTGGACTTCACAGGACAGATGTTGCTCTCCGGTTTTGTGATAAAACAAAGGTGTGGTTAAATGTATTAAGGAATATAAACTAACAGGTTGTAGGGCAAACAACACAATTATCACAACACATTTTCCCTGGCTTGGCTTCCCCAGTGATTTTACCCACAGGTTGTAATATGTTTTTTTCCCCCTGGCTTGGCTTCCCCAGTGATTTTACCCATAGGTTGTAATATGTTTTTTTTCCCCCTGGCTTGGCTTCTCCAGTGATTTTACCCATTGGTTGTAATATGTTTGTTTTTTTGCTTGGCTTTCCAGTGATTTTACCCATAGGTTGTAATATGTTTTTTTCCCCCTGGCTTGGCTTCTCCAGTGATTTTACCCATAGGTTGTAATATGTTTGTTTTTCTCCCCTGGCTTGGCTTCTCCAGTGATTTTACCCACAGGTTGTAATATGTTTGTTTTTTTCCCCTGGCTTGGCTTCTCCAGTGATTTTACCCACAGGTTGTAATATGTTTGTTTTTTTTCCCCTGGCTTGACTTCCCCAGTGATTTTACCCACAGGTTGTAATATGTCCCGTCCCCCCCCTGGCTTGGCTTCCCCAGTGATTTTACCCATAGGTTGTAATATGTCCCCCCCCCCGGCTTGGCTTCCCCAGTGATTTTACCCATAGGTTGTAATTTGTCCCGGCTTGGCTTCTCCAGTGATTTTACCCATAGGTTGTAATATGTTTGTTTTTACCCATAGGTTGTAATATGTTTTTTCCCCCCTGGCTTGGCTTCCCAGGTGATTTTACCCATAGGTTGTAATATGTTTGTTTTTTTCTCCTGGCTTGGCTTCTCCAGTGGTTTTACCCATAGGTTGTAATATGTTTTTTCCCCCCTGGCTTGGCTTCCCCAGTGATTTTACCCACGCACCGCTACTGAACTACCCCAGGGTTCTTCATTTGTGGAGAACTACTGGGTGGGCAGGCTTTTTTTTAGCCCAACACTAACAAAATACATAGAATGTATGGTTGTGTGTAAAACAACATTTTGGAATGATTCAAGTGATCTATTACCCCGCAGTGGAAAAGACAGCGTACACGACAGGATTGCGTTCGTCTTGTGTTGGCTGAATGAAGACATCCCCTGATGGGAAGCAAGTTGACAAAGGTGTTAACAGTGCCTTTTCTATAAACAAGTGTCAAAATAAGACTAAGCCTCCATTTTCCTTTATCTGCAACTGATTGAATTGCAGCCTACTGTACAGTATGTCAATGCCGCAGGAATTAAAAGCAGTCTCACTCAGCTCATCGAAATAGGTCTCCACACCATCACTGCCTATCACTGAGCACACCAGCCGAGCCTTCAGGAAGGTCGTCCACTTGTTGACCAGTGACCTCTGACCCCCATCATCATTCTGGGAACGTGAAACAAAGTTAGGGGGAATTTATGTAAAATGGTAGATCATTCAATATCATCACCACAACCATTTGGCTTTCTAGAGTCCAATAGTTATGCGTTTAGTAGGAACGAAATGGGAGAAAATGATTTGAAACTGAGGTATTATCCCCTAACTTGGGGAAGAAGGGCTCATAGTATCGGCTGGAACAGAATAAATGGAATGGTATCCAACACATCAAACACATGATTTCCATGTGGTTGATGCCATCCCATTCACTCAATTCCAGTCATTATTATGAGCCATCCTCCCCTTCAGCAGCCTCCTGTGGTGTGTGTGTGTGTATGTGTCTGTGTGTTTGTGAGGTCAGGGGGTGATATACGAGGGTCTCTCACCAGGCATACTCGGCCCACCCTGGCCAGGACACTGGGGCTACCCCCCCCAGCCGAATCCAGGCTCTTCTCCCGAAAGAAGAAGTAGAGCTTATCATCGTTCCTCTCGGAGCTGTCAGGAATCTGCTGGATCTTCACAAACACAGGCTCTGGAGATGGAGACAGACATTAGTCAATTTGAGAAAAGAGGGTAATAGAGAACGAGAGAGAGAGAGAGAGATTTTTATTTATCCAGTTACCAGTCACCTTCTCCTAATCCCTGCCTACATGTACATACAGTATCTACCTCAACTACTCCAGTATCCCTGCAAATTGTAATTTGGTACTGCACTTTTGGGAAGGGCTTGCAAGGTAAGCATTTCATTGTATTTGTGCAAGTGACAAATGAAAGAGAGAGAGACATAGAGAGAGAGAGAGAGGTGTGGCCGACTTTTTCTCAGGGCAAAATAGTCATGAGTAGCTCAAAGTGTCACCTGTGGGTCAGGGGCAAGCTTACCATTCAGCCAGCGGGAGTCATATTGCTCAGTCCTGACGGCAGGTCTGTCTCCCAGGGTTCTGAAGATGGCCGGGTCCGTGCCCATGAAGTCAACGTGGACTCCTGCATACAGATTCCCATCTAGCAAAGAGGGAACAAAAGAGGAAGGTGGATGATGATGATGATGGCTATTGGTATTGTAAGTGAGAACTGTGGTGGGAACTGTTATGATGAACAGACAAGAAGAGGTCTCACTGATAAGGGCCACAGCATTCTCCTGCAGTGGGTCATAGGAACATTTCCCTTGCCCTGAGTCCACATAGCCAGGGACCAGCCTGAACAGGTACTCCTGCACAGAGAGGACAATACATGGATGTAGGTATGTTTCAGACCTGGGTTCAGATACTATTTTAGGTACTTCAATTGCTTTTTAACACATTTCATAACTAATATTTAGATCACTTTTATTTGAAAAAACAAATAGTTGAATATTGGAATGCATTTCAAAATACCATTTGGAAAGTTTACTTAACTAAAAATACATATCGTTGGAAGTATTTGGAAAACAAAATAGTTGTGAATGTACATAGTAGTTTAATTTCATGACCGCAGTCAATTTCCACGTGACCATTGAGTCTGTCACGACTACCGCCGAAGTCGGTCCCTCTTCTTGTTCGGGCGGCTTTCGGCGGTCGACGTCACCGGCCTTCTAGCCACCGCCGATCCACTTTTCATTTTCCATTTGTTTAGTCTATGTCTTACACACCTGGTTTCACTCACCCAATTACCTGTTTAGTATTTAACCCTCTGTTCCCCTTGTTTGGTTGTGAGTGATTGTTTGTTGTATTGTGGTCCGTATTGTGGGCTTAGAATTATTCTTGTATTATTTGATGACTTTGAAGAAAGTTACTTTTATTTAGTCATCTCTGCTGTCCTGCGGCTGCCTCCTCTGCACCAGCTACACACAGACCCTTACAGAGTCACTGTAACTGGGCTTCTCCAAAACTGCACTTTGATGCCACTGATGGTCATTAGTAGCCTACCAAACTTGATAATGGCCTGGTACTCAGCGCTCCATTGTCTCGCTAACACACTGACATCGATGCAAATGCGATAGAAAAACTAATCAATCACTTCATGAGAGCCTTGGCATTCAGAGTTTGAGCGGACTAGGATCACCTGGTGTGCAGCGAGAGCCAGCTCCTCATAGCTGGTCGATGCATAGAATGAAAAACCTATGTTGCACCACATTTCTATAGGCTATGCTATGCAAGAAAACAGAGTTTTAATGGCCTCTTTTTAAAAAGAGCAGGTCACATCAGCTTTCTATAGGCTAGACCCAATATTAAGCACATTGCTTCTCTTTACAACCGGAGTAGCCTACCTGGCTGGCATATAAATGAACCATGGGAAAAGCCTCTTGCAGTCGCTATTCAATGACATGTATTTTATTCCTCTGCCCCTGTTCCGACAGGTACGTGATAATGGCCCATATTATCACTCGTGAATGATGGCCACCGTGTGCTGTCTAAGGCAATGCATTTTTTGGGGGACTTTTTCTAATCATAGTCACATGCAGCCTACCCAATATGCCTATATGTTTCGATGAGGGTTGTATCACAACTAAAGTGGCCAAATAGCTCTAAGCGCAGTCTATAGGCCTAGGAACTGTGGAACACAATTAGAGAGCACATAGCCTACAGAGCCTAGTGAAACGTGTTCTTATAAGCCCAGTCATTTGCACAATCAGGTGTGAAAACAATCAGGTGTGAGTTTTGACTGGACACTATTTAAAAGAAGTTAAGCACATCAATCACTGGCCTAACCGAGTTTATCTGGACCCCCGCAAGGTCAGAGTTCTTTTTACTATATTTTACTATCCTGTGCAAATGTTGATTTGTGGTAGTGGGAGACAATGTTGGAGACTTTGTAAATGACTCTGTTGTGGTTATCTGCAGATTTAAAGTAATTTTTAATAGTGAGAAAAGCATCTTTCATCTTCTTCAGATGCCGTCTTCAAAATTAGCAAAGGCAACAACCATATTATTTGCATTAGTGGTGACCATGGTGTTGATTTTGGTTGAGATCTTGTAGTGATCCAAGAGTTTCTCATATGTACTGACAATGCATTGTCCAGTATGACTGCCTTTGAACTGTTAACATGCCAGCATAACACTGTAAGAGTCCAATCCTGTAGGAAGTGCCCTGCCTTTTAGCTCAACTTTTGGAGCAGGGTATTTGAAATATGTTTGGGGAAAAGATATTTGAAAAGTGTTTCAAATAGTATTCCAGAAAAGTATTTGAAAATACGTTCAAATACAATTTGGTAGACTGTGGTTTTTACAAATACCCATTCAAATACAAAAATAAAAGTAATTGTTTTATGTTGCGTATTAAAAAAATACTCAAATAACAAATACTCAAATACACATGCATTTGAACCCAGATCTGGCATGTTTGTGTGTGCGTCTGTCTGTGCATGTGCATGTCTGTTTGTGTCCGTACCTCTGCTCTCCATCCTCTGTTGATGAAGGTGCAGATGGGCTTGTAGGCCCCTGTGCCACAGGTGTACAGGTGTGTGCGATTCCAGGGTTCGATCAGACGCACAAAGTTTGCACACTCCCCCTGATTAGGACAGAGGGAACAGAGTTACAATCAATACGCTTGACATACTGTGCATATATACTGTACTACAATAACAACAGTATTTGTGTAGCCCTTTTTATACATTAAAGCTAATGGTCAAGACGTAAAGGACACTGACCCGCCCACCCTTTCCAGTCATTCTACACTCTCCTTTCCTCTGGGTAGTGGCCGGCCAGTGAATCTGAAGGAAGAAGTGTAGAAAACATTTCAGATCTGGTGCATTGTATGATTTTCTGCATGTATACATGACATATTCTAAGCCTTAAAATAGGACATCATAAAGGTTCATACATGCTTATAAATAGGTCATGATAAAAAAAAGCATTATACCTGTGGACGTCAAGTGTGACTTTTATTTGCACTCATAGGCGTACAGATGGCTTCAGTGGCTGAATATTTCATAAAATGTAATAAAACACAAGAATGGATACTGGCAACTTGACTCCAGGGCGGCCATCTTCATCAGGGGAATCTTATCAGGTAATATATGTATCTGTCTCTGTGGAATTTTATCATAGGAGTCATCATAGGGTTTTCTCTTACTATGAGGGGCTCCTTGTTGATGTTGTGCATGTCCAGGGCCACTAGGTACTCCCGGCTGCCCAGGTAGAGACGACCCTGGTCCTGGTCCATGTGCAGGATGCGGTAGTCACTGGTGTTGAAGGAGAAGGAGAAAGGCCGTGCCGTCCGTGTCTCCATCAGCTCTGGACCAACACGCACGCACGCACGCACGCATGCACGCACACACACACACACACACACACACACACACACACACTCACACACACACACACACACACACACACACACACACACACACACACACACACACACACACACACACACACACACACACACACACACACACACACACACACACACACACACACGTAGGCAGAGAGAGACAGACAGAGAGGAGAGAGAAAGAGAGAGAAACACAAAGACAGGCATCATTAATGGTGCGGCAGGGTAGCCTAGTGGTTAGAGCGTTGGACTTGCTAGTTCGAATCCCTAAGCTGACAAGGTACAAATCTGTCGTTCTGCCCCTGAACAAGGCAGTTAACCCACTGTTCCTAGGCTGTCATTGAAATAAGAATTTGTTCTTTAACTGACTTGCCTAGTTAAATAAAGGCACAATAAAAAACAAATAAATTTGGATCAGAATACATTTGGGGACAGGATATACCTGGGACTTGGCTTGAGAAGCATGAAAGCATGAATCCTTAATGGTGAAATTGCCATGTCCATTTGGGATATTACAACAATAAAGAAGTTACTGCAAACAACAAACACCTCGCACACGCGATAAAACAGCAGCATACAGTGCCTTCAGAAAGTATTCAGACCCCTTTACTTTTTCCACATTTTGTTATGCTACAGCCTATCCAAACATCTATTAAATCATTTTTCCCCCCTCATCAATCTACACACAATACCCCATAATGACAAAGCAAAACCACGTTTTTAGACATTTTTTGTAAAAAAAAAAAATTAAAACGGATATCTAATTTACATAATTATTCGGACCCTTTACTCAGTACTTTGTTGAAGCACATTTGGCAGCGATTACAGCCTTGAGTCTTCTTGGGTATGATGCTACAAGCACACCTGTATTTGGAGAGTCTCTCCCATTCTTCACTGCAGATACTCTCAAGTTCTGTCAGGTTGGATGGGGAGTGCTGCTGCGCAGCTATTTTCAGGTCTCTCCAGATAGAGTCGATCAGGTTCAAGTCCGGGCTCTGGCTGGGCCACTCAAGGATCTTTAAAGACATGTCCCGAAGCCACTCCTGCGAAATCTTGGCTGTGCGCTTACTTTAGGTCATTGTCCTGTTGGAAGGTGAGCCTTCGCCCTAGTCTGAGGTACTGAGCGCTCTGGAGCAGGTTGCCTGCCCTGCACCCTATTTCATAGCTCACAATGAAATAGGGTGCAGGCCAGGCAGCAGGCTGTTAGCCAGCCTGCCAGCTTAGTGGAGTCTGCCACTAGCACAGTCAGTGTAGTCAGCTCAGCTATCCCCATTGAGACCGTGTCTGTGCCTCGACCTAGGTTGGTCAAAACTAAACATGGCGGTGTTCGCCTTAGCAATCTCACTCGAATAAAGACCTCCTCCATTCCTGCCATTATTGAAAGAGATCGTGATACCTCACATCTCAAAATAGGGCTACTTAATGTTAGATCCCTCACTTTCAAGGCAGTTATAGTCAATGAACTAATCACTGATCATAATCCTGATGTGATTGGCCTGACTGAAACATGGCTTAAGCCTCATGAATTTACTATTAAATGAGGCCTCACCTCCTGGATACACTAGTGACAATATCCCCCGTGCATCCCGCAAAGGCGGAGGTGTTGCTAACATTTACGATAGCAAATTTCAATTTACAAAGAAAGAAAACTATGTTTTCATCTTTAGAGCTTCAAGTCATGACATCTATGCAGCCGACAAATGTCACTTTTTATAGCTACTGTTTACAGGCCTCCTGGGCCATATACAGCATTCCTCACCGAGTTCCCTGAATTCCTATCAGACCTTGTAGTCATAGCAGATAATATTCAAATTTTTGGTGACTTTAATATTCACATGGAAAAGTCCACAGACCCACTCCAAAAAGCTTTCGGAGCCATCATCGACTCAGTGGGTTTTGTCCAACATGTCTCCGGACCTACTCACTGCAACAGTCATACTCTGGACCTAGTTTTGTCCCATGGAATAAATGTTGTGGATCTAAATGTTTTTCCTCATAATCCTGGACTATCGGACCACCATTTTATTATGTTTGCAATCGCAACAAATAGTCTGCTCAGTCCCCAACCAAGGAGCATCAAAAGTCATGCTATAAATTCTCAGACAACCCAAAGATTCCTTGATGCCCTTACAGACTCCCTCTGCCTAGGACAAAAATCAGTTAACCTCCTAACTGAGGAACTCAATTTAACCTTGCTCAATACCCTAGATGCAGTTGCACCCCTAAAAACATGTCTCATAAGAAACTAGCTCCCTAGTATACAGAAAATACCTGAAAACAAGACTCCCTAAATTCTATCAGCATATCGATTGTGCTACCAGGGCTGGTAAAACCCTGGATCATTGTTATTCTAACTTCCGCGACGCATATAAGGCCCTCCCCCGCCCTCCTTTCGGAAAAGCTGACCACGACTCCATTTTGTTGCTTCCAGCCTACAGACAGAAACTAAAACAGGAAGCTCCCGCGCTCAGGTCTGTTCAACGCTAGTCCGACCAATCTGATTCCACGCTTCAAGACGGCTTTGATCACGTGGATTGGATATGTTCCGCATTGCGTCCAACAACAACATTGACGAATACGCCGATTCGGTGAGCGAGTTCATTAGCAAATGCATCGGCGATGTCGTACCCACAGCAACTATTAAAACATTCCCAAACCAGAAACCGTGGATTGATGGCAGCATTTGCGCGAAACTGAAAGTGCGAACCACTGCTTTTAACTTCTTCGATATAGGGGGCGCTCTTTTAATTTTTGGATAAAAAAACATTCCCGTTTTAAACAAGATATTTTGTCACGAAAAGATGATCGACTATGCATGTAATTGATAGCTTTGGAAAGAAAACACGCTGACGTTTCCAAAACTGCAAATATATTATCTGTGAGTGCCACAGAACTGATGCTACAGGCGAAACCAAGATGAAATTTCAAACAGGAAATGGCCCAGATTTTGAGGGCGCTGTGTTCCAATGTCTCCTTATATGGCTGTGAATTTGCCAGGAATGAGCCTACACTTTCTGTCGTTTCCCCAAGGTGTCTGCAGCATTGTGATGTATTTGTAGGCATATCATTGGAAGATTGACCATAAGAGACTACATTTACAGTGCCTTGCGAAAGTATTCGGCCCCCTTGAACTTTGCACCTTTTGCCATCATTTCAGGCTTCAAACATAAAGATATAAAACTGTATTTGTTTGTGAAGAATCAACAACAAGTGGGACACAATCATGAAGTGGAACGACATTTATTGGATATTTCAAACTTTTTTAACAAATCAAAAACTGAAAAATTGGGCGTGCAAAATTATTCAGCCCCTTTACTTTCAGTGCAGCAAACTCTCTCCAGAAGTTCAGTGAGGATCTCTGAATGATCCAATGTTGACCTAAATGACTAATGATGATAAATACAATCCACCTGTGTGTAATCAAGTCTCCGTATAAATGCACCTGCACTGTGATAGTCTCAGAGGTCCGTTAAAAGCGCAGAGAGCATCATGAGGAACAAGGAACACACCAGGCAGGTCCGAGATACTGTTGTGAAGAAGTTTAAAGCCGTATTTGGATACAAAAAGATTTCCCAAGCTTTAAACATCCCAAGGAGCACTGTGCAAGCGATAATATTGAAATGGAAGGAGTATCAGACCACTGCAAATCTACCAAGACCTGGCCGTCCCTCTAAACTTTCAGCTCATACAAGGAGAAGACTGATCAGAGATGCAGCCAAGAGGCCCATGATCACTCTGGATGAACTGCAGAGATCTACAGCTGAGGTGGGAGACTCTGTCCATAGGACAACAATCAGTCGTATATTGCACAAATCTGGCCTTTATGGAAGAGTGGCAAGAAGAAAGCCATTTCTTAAAGATATCCATAAAAAGTGTTGTTTAAAGTTTGCCACAAGCCACCTGGGAGACACACCAAACATGTGGAAGAAGGTGCTCTGGTCAGATGAAACCAAAATTGAACTTTTTGGCAACAATGCAAAACGTTATGTTTGGCGTAAAAGCAACACATCTCATCACCCTGAACACACCATACCCATTGTCAAATATGGTGGTGGCAGCATCATGGTTTGGGCCTGCTTTTCTTCAGCAGGGACAGGGAAGATGGTTAAAATTGATGGGAAGATGGATGGAGCCAAATACAGGACCATTCTGGAAGAAAACCTGATGGAGTCTGCAAAAGACCTGAGACTGGGACGGAGATTTGTCTTCCAACAAGACAATGATCCAAAACATAAAGCAAAATCTACAATGGAATAGTTCAAAAATAAACATATCCAGGTGTTAGAATGGCCAAGTCAAAGTCCAGACCTGAATCCTATCGAGAATCTGTGGAAAGAACTGAAAACTGCTGTTCACAAATGCTCTCCATCCAACCTCACTGAGCTCGAGCTGTTTTGCAAGGAGGAATGGGAAAAAATGTCAGTTTCTCGATGTGCAAAACTGATAGAGACATACCCCAAGCGACTTACAGCTGTAATCGCAGCAAAAGGTGGCGCTACAAAGTATTAACTTAAGGGGGCTGAATAATTTTGCACGCCCAATTTTTCAGTTTTTGATTTGTTAAAAAAGTTTGAAATATCCAATAAATGTCGTTCCACTTCATGATTGTGTCCCACTTGTTGTTGATTCTTCACACAAAAAATACAGTTTTATATCTTTATGTTTGAAGCCTGAAATGTGGCAAAAGGTCGCAAAGTTCAAGGGGGCCGAATACTTTCGCAAGGCACTGTACCAGGTGCCCGCTTGGTGTCCTCTGTCGAAATTATTACGTAATCTCCAGCTGCCTGCATTTTACCATTTGCTTCAGAGGAGAAAGTCAACTGCCACGAATGATTTATCATCGAATAGATATGTGAAGAACACCTTGAGGGTTGATTCTAAACAAAGTTTGCCATGTTTCTGTCGATATTATGGAGTTAATTTGGAAAAAAGTTTGGCATTGTAATGACTAGATTTTCGGGGGTTTTTCTTAGCCAAACGTGATGAACAAAACGGAGCGATTTCTCCTACACAAATAATCTTTTTGGAAAAAATGAACATTTGCTATCTAACTGAGAGTCTCATCATTGAAAACATCTGAAGTTCTTCAAAGGTAAATGATTTTATTTGAATGCTTTTCTTGTTTTTGTGAAAATGTTGCCTGCTGAATGCTAGGCTTAATGCTATGCTAGCTATCAATACTCTTACACAAATGCTTGTGTAGCTATGGTTGAAAAGCATATTTTGAAAATCTGAGATGACAGTGTTGTTAACAAAAGGCTAAGCTTGTGAGTGAATATATTTCTTTCATTTCGTTTGCGATTTTCATGAATAGTTAACGTTGCGTTATGCTAATGAGCTTGAGGCTATGATTATGCTCCCGGATATGGGATTGCTCGAAGCAAGAAGTTAACCAAGGCAAGGTGACCGGAAACATGACCGAATACAAACAGTGTAGCTATTCCATCCGCAAGGCAATCAAACAAGCTAAGCGTCAATATAGAGACAAAGTATAGTTGCAATTCAACGGCTCAGACACAAGAGTCTACAGGGTCTACAGTCAATCACGGATTACAAAAAGAAAACCAGCCCCGTCGCGGACCAGGATGTCCTGCTCCCAGACAGACTAAATAACTTATTTGCTTGCTTTGAGGACAATACAGTGCCACTGACACGGCCCGCTACCAAAACCTGCGGACTCTTCTTCACTGCAGCCAACGTGAGTAAAACATTTAAACGTGTTAACCCTCGCAGGGCTGCAGGCCCAGACGGCATCCCCAGCCGCGTCCTCAGAGAATGCGCAGACCAGCTGGCTGGTGTGTTTACTGACATATTCAATCAATTCTTATCCCAGTCTGCTGTCACCACATGCTTCAAGAGGGCTTCAACTGGACTTCCTGACGGGCCGCCCCCAGGTGGTGAGGGTAGGTAACAACATCTCCACCCCGCTGATCCTCAACACTGGGGCCCCACAAGGGTGCGTTCTGAGCTCTCTCCTGTACTCCCTGTTCACCCACGACTGCGTGGCTATGCACGACTCCAACTCAATCATCAAGTTTGCGGACAACACTACAGTGGTAGGCTTGATTACCAACAACAACGAGACGGCCTACAGGGAGGAGGAAATGGCCCTCGGAGTGTGGTGTCAGGAAAATAACCTAACACTCAACGTCAACAAAACAAAGGAGATTATCGTGGACTTCAGGAAACAGCAGAGGGAGCACCCCCCTATCCACATCGATGGGACCGTAGTGGAGAGGGTAGTAAGTTTTAAGTTCCTCGGCGTACACATCACGGCCAAACTGAATTGGTCCACCCACACAGACAGCGTTGTGAAGAAGGCGCAGCAACCTCAGGAGGCTGAAGAAATTCGGCTTGTCACCAAAAGCACTCACAACCGTAAGGCTCTCCAGAGGGTAGTGAGGTCTGCACAACGCATCACCGGGGGCAAACTACCTGCCCTCCAGGACATCTACACCACCCGATGTCCCAGGAAGGCCATAAAGATCATCAAGGACAACAACCACCCGAGCCACTGCCTGTTCACCCCGCTATCATCCAGAAGGAGAGGTCAGTACAGGTGTGTCAAAGCAGGGACCGAGAGACTGAAAAACAGCTTCAATCTCAAGGCCATCAGACTGTTAAACAGCAACCACTAACACTGAGTGGCTGCTGCCAACAAACTGACTCAACTCCAACCACTTTAGTAATGGAAATTGATGTAAAAAATGTATCACTAGCCACTTTAAACAATGCCACTTTTATGTTTACATACCCTACATTACTCATCTCATATGTATATACTGTACTCGATAACATCTACTGCATCTTGCCTATGCCGTTCTGTACCATCATTCATTCATATATCTTTATGTACATATTCTTTATCCCTTTACACTTGTGTGTATAAGGTAGTAATTGTGGAATTGTTAGGTTAGATTACTCGTTGGTTATTACTGCATTGTCGGAACTAGAAGCACAAACATTTTGCTACACTCGCATTAACATCTGCTGTGTATGTGACAAATAACATTTGATTTGATTTGATACCTGAGCCCTGAAGCAAGCTTCCAGACAATTGGAACGGAAATGGAGCCACACCAAACTGGAAGTCTTTCGACTCGCTTGGAAAGACAGTAGCGTGCAATATCAAAGAGCCCTCATTGCTGCTTGATCATGCTATTTTTCCAACTTAATTGAGGAAAATGAGAATAATCCAACATTTATTTTTGATACTGTCGCAAAGCTAACTAAAAAGCAGCATTCCCCAAGAGAGGATGGCTTTCACTTCAGCAGAAATAAATTCATGAACTTCTTTGAGGAAAAGATCATGATCATTAGAAAGTAAATTACGGACTCCTCTTTAAATCTGTGTATTCCTCCAAAGCTCAGTTGTCCTGAGTCTGCACAACTCTGCCAGGACCTAGGATCAAGGGAGACACTCAAGTGTTTTAGTACTATATCTCTTGACACAATGATGAAAATAATCATGGCTTCTGAACCTTCAAGCTGCATACTGGACCCTATTCCAACTAAACTACTGAAAGAGCTGCTTTCTGTGCTTGGCCCACCTATGTTGAACATAATAAACGTCTCTCTATCCACCGGATGTGTACCAATCTCACTAAAAGTGGCAGTAATAAAGCCTCTCTTGAAAAAGCCAAACCTTGACCCAGAAAATACAAAAACTATCAGCCTATATCGAATCTCCGATTCCTCTCAAAAATTTTAGAAAAAGCTGTCACTGCCTTCCTGAAGACAAACGATGTATACGAAATGCTTCAGTCTGGTTTTAAACCCAATCATAGCACTGAGACTGCACTTGTGAAGGTGGTAAATGACCTTTTAATGGCATCAGACCGAGGCTCTGCATCTATACTCATGCTCCGAGACCTTAGTGCTGCTTTTGATATCATCGTTCACCACATTCGTTTGGAGAGATTGGAAACCCAAATTGGTCTACACGGACAAGTTCTGACCTGGTTTAGATCTCATCTGTCAGAAATATATCAGTTTGTCTCTGTGAATGGTTTGTCCTCTGACAAATCAACTGTACATTTCGGTGTTCCTCAAGGTTCCGTTTTAGGACCACTATTGTTTTCACTATATATTTTACCTCCTGGGGATATCATTCGAAAACATAATGTTAACTTTCACTGCTATGCGGATGATACACAGCTGTACATTTCAATGAAACATGGTGAAGCCACAAAATTGCCCTCACAGCCTGTGTTTCAGACATAAGGAAGTGGATGGCTGCAAACGTTCTACTTTTAAACTCGGACAAAACAGAGATGCTTGTTCTAGGTCCCAAAAAACAAAGCGATCTTCTGTTGAATCTGACAATTAATCTTGATGGTTGTACAGTCGTCTCAAATAAAACTGTGAAGGACCTCGGTGTTACTCTGGACCCTGATCTCTCTTTTGACAAACATATCAAGACTGTTTCAAGGACATATTTTTTCCATTTATGTAACATTGCAAAAATCTGAAATTTTCTGTCCATAAATTATGCAGAAAAGTTAATCCATGCTTTTGTTACTTCTAGGTTAGACTACTGCAATGCTCTACTTTCCGGCTACCTGGATAAAGCACAAATAAACTTCAGTTAGTGCTAAATACGGCTGCTAGAATCCTGACTAGAAGCAATAAATGTGATCATATCAAGGACTGATTTCAAGGTTTTACTGCTTACCTACAAAGGATTACATGGGCTTGCTCCTACCTATCTTTCTGATTTGGTCCTGCCGTACATACCTACACGTACGCTACAGTCACAAGACGCAGGCCTCCTTATTGTCCCTAGAATTTCTCAGCAAACAGCTGGAGGCAGGGCTTTCTCCTATAGAGCTCCATTTTTATGGAATGGTCTGCCTACCTATGTGAGAGACGCAGACTCTGTCTCAACCTTTAAGTCTTTATTGAAGACTCATCTCTTCAGTAGGTCCTATAATTGAGTGTAGTCTGGCCCAGGAGTGTGAAGGTGAACGGAAAGGCACTGGAGCAACGAACCGCTGGGATTCTCTGCCTCTAACCCTATTACAGGGGCTGAGTCACTGGCTTACTGGTGCTCTTCCATGCCGTCCCTAGGAGGGGTGTGTCACTTGAGTGGGTTGAGTCATTGACGTGGTCTTCCTGTCTGGGTTGGCGCCCCCCCTTGGGTTGTGCCGTGGTGGAGATCTTTGTGGGCTAGACTCAACCTTGTCTCAGGATGGTAAGTTGGTGGTTGAAGATATCCCTCTAGTGGTGTGGCGGCTGTGCTTTGGCAAAGTGGGTGGGGTTATATCCTGCCTGTTTGGCCCTGTCCGTGGGTATCATCGGATGGGGCCTCAGTGTCTCCTTACCCCTCCTGTCTCAGCCTCCAGTATTTATGCTGCAGTAGTTTGTGTCGGGGGGCTAAGGTCAGTCTGTTACATCTGGAGTATTTCTCCTGTCTTATCCAGTGTCCTGTGTGAATTTAAGTATGCTCTCTTTAATTCTCTCTTTCTTTCTTTCTCTCTCTCGGAGGACCTGAGCCCAAGGACCATGCCTCAGGACTACCTGGCATGATGACTCCTTGTTGTCCCTAGTTCACCTGGCCATGCTACTTCTCCAGTTTCAACTGTTCTGCCTGCGGCTATGGAACCCTGACCTGTTCACTGTGATTACTATTATTTGACCATGCTGGTCATTTATGAACATTTGAACATCTTGGCCATGTTCTGTTTTAATCTCCACCCAGCACAGCCAGAAGAGGACTGGCCACTCCTCATAGCCTGGTTCCTCTCTAGGTTTCTTCCTAGGTTTTGGCCTTGCTAGGGAGTTTTTCCTAGCCACCGTGCTTCTACACCTGCATTGCTTGCTGTTTCGGGTTTTAGGCTGGGTTTCTGTACAGCGCTTTGTTATATCAGCTGATGTAAGAAGGGCTATATAAATACATTTGGTTTTTCATCAAGGATCTCTCTGTACTTTGTTCCGTTCATTTTGCCTCAATCCCGACTAGTCTCCCAGTCCCTGCCACTGAAAAACATCTCCACAACATGATGCCACCACCACCATGCTTCACCGTAGGCATGGTGCCAGGTTTCCTCCAGATGTGACGCTTGGCATTCAGGCCAAAGAATCCAATCTTGGTTTCATCAGACCAGAGAATCTTGTTTCTTTCGACCTCATGGCTGGCACTGTCAACTGTGGGACCTTATATAGGCAGGTGTGTGCCTTTTCCAAATCATGTCCAATCAATTGAATTTAACACAGGTAGACCAATCAAGTTGTAAAAACATCTCAAGGATGATCAATGGAAACAGGATGCACCTGAGCTCAATTTCGAGTCTCATAGCAAAGGGGCTGAATACTTATGTAAATAAGGTATTTCTGTTATTTTATTTTTCAGAAATTAGAAATTATCAGCATTCTCATTATGGAGTATTGTGTATAGATTGCTCAGGAAAATGTTTAATTTATTCAATTTTAGAATAAGGCTGTACTATAACAAAATGTGGAAAAAGTCAAGGGGTCTGAAAACTTTATGAAGGCACTGAATGTACTACCATTTTACCACCAGGGTGCCCCACCTTTGCTTGTCAAAAAAACTATAATAACCGTGGGCCAGACAGTGGCGCTGTTTGCCCTTACTGCGGAATTTATCTTTAAGGACAGACAATGTTAATGTACTGTCACACAGTAAAGAGCAAAGGGAGCCAGACACCTCTCTTTTTGCAAATGTGAGGTGAGCCAAGAAGAGGTCTTCACGGGTCCATCAGACACGAAATTCCAAGATCTGACCTGGGACCCGAGTGGATCCGGGTCCTAAATTCTGGTTTGTCTCGGATCTGGGTCAGGTCTGATATAATTGCCACGGATCTCGGGTATGTGCAATTAAAATTGATTTCCAAACTGGACCCGTTTGAACCCGTCCTTTGTTAATTTAATATGTGTGAGGTGATGAGGAAACTGTGAGAGCTTGTTATCTGTGTCAGTCAATTGAAACTCAATGAAACACATAGCTTAGGTCGGCCAGGTACAGGAGAACCTTGTTCCAGCCGCTCACCTCATGTGCGCTTGCTGCTGAGGAGAGAGAGAGAGAATCCTTGACCTATGCTGCTGTGCTGTTGATTGCAAAGATGGAGGTCTTTTTCATGGAGATAAAATGAAAACGATGAGAAACAGTATTGTGAAAATAAGCCGACATGGGGTATGTCCTTCATGTGGACAAATTTGTATATTGTACTGGACAAAGACAGAGATCTTGCATCTAATAAAACATCAGAAGGCAGTGCACACTGGCACTCCCTTGAACTACAACAGCTGAAAATAAGCCGACATGGGGTATGTCCTTCATGTGGACAAATTTGTATATTGTACTGGACAAAGACAGAGATCTTGCATCTAATAAAACATCAGAAGGCAGTGCACACGGGCACTCCCTTGAACTACAACAGCTGAACTTGATGTGAGGAATGTTTTAGGCTACCAAAGTTACTCCTATAATCTAACAATATAATGCTTATCTTATAAAATATTCTGATTGAAAATTATATGAATTAGCCTCCTTCTGTAGGCCTATGTCTGTATAGCAGTAGGCCTAGGCTAGTAGGCTAGCCGACAAGGATAAAGAAGTGCATGTCGGTGTCAGGAACAATCAATCAATAAAATATATTTATAAAGCCTTTTTTACATCAGCAGATGTCACAAAGTGCTATAAAGAAATCCAGCCTAAAACCCCAAACAGCAAGCAATGCAGATGTAGATGCACGGTGGCTAGGAAAAACTCCCTAGAATGGCAGGAACCTAGGAAGAAACCTAGAGAGGAACCAGGCTCTGAGGGGTGGCCAGTCCTCTTCTGGCTGTGCCGGGCGGAGATTATAAAAGTACATGGCAATTTAAGGCCAGACTGTTCTTCAAGATGTTCAAACGTTCATAGATGACAAGCAGGATCAAATAATAATAATAATAACAGTGGTTGTATAGGGTAAAACAGGTCAGTACCTCAGGAGTAAATGTCAGTTGGCTTTTCATAGCCGAGTATTCAGAGGTCGAGACAGCAGGTGCAGTAGAGATTCGAAAACAGCAGGTCCGGGACAAGGTAGCATGTCCGATAAACAGGTCAGGTTTCCCTAGCCGCAAGCAGAACAGTTGAAACTGGAGCAGCAGCATGACCAGGTTGAGCGGGGACAGCCAGGAGTCATCAGGCCAGGTAGTCCTGAGGCATGATCCTAAGGCTCAGGTTCTCCGGGAAGGGAGGGAGAGAGAATTAGAGGGAGCATACTTAAATTCACAGGGGACACCAGATAAGACAGGACAATTACACCAGATATAACAGACTGACCCTCCGACACATAGACTAATGCAGCATAGATACTGGAGACTGAGACGGGGTGGGTCGGGAGACACTGTGGCCCCGTCCGACGATACCCCTGGACAGGGCCAAACAGGAAGGATATAACCCCACCCACTTTGCCAAAGCACAGCCCCCACACCACTAGAGGGATATCAACAGACCACCAACTTACTACCCTGAGACAAGGCTGAGTATAGCCCATGAAGATCTCCTCCACCGCACGAGCGCAAAACCGGACAGATCTCCTCCAGAGCAAAAGGAAGATCATGTCTGTGACTCAACCCACTCAAGTGACACACCCCTCCTATGGACAGCATGGAAGACCACTAGTAAGCCAGTGACTCAGCCCTTGTAATAGGGTCAGAGGCAGAGAATCTCAGTGGCGAGAAGATAGCCGGCCAGGCACAGACAGCAACGGATTTTCGTCGCTGCAGTGCCTTGCCATTCACCTTTGCACCAATCGGCTAGACTACACTTAATCATTGGACTTACTGAAGAGATGAGACTTCAGTAAAGACTTAAAGGTCGAGACAGAGTCTACGTCTCTTACATGGATAGGCAGATCATTCCATAAAAATTGAGCTCTATAAGAGAAAGCCCTGCCTCCAGCTGTTTGCTGAGAAATTCAAGAGACAATAAGGAGACCTGTGTCTTGTGACTGTAGTGTACATGTGTAAGTATGTATGGCAGGACCAAATTGGAGAGATAGTTAGGAGCAAGCCCATGTAATTCTGTGTAGGTTAGCAGTAAAACCTTTAAATCCGCTTAAGCCTTAAAACAGGAAGCCAATGTAGAGGCAAGCACTGGAGTAATATGATCACATTTTTTGGTTCTAGTCAGGATTCTAACAGCCGTGTGTAGCCCGAGAGTAGAGCATTGCAATAGTCTACTCTAAAAGTGACAAAAGCAAGGATTAGATTTTCTGCATCATATTTAGACAAAAAGTTTCCGATTTTTGCAATGGAAAAAAGCTACCCTTGAAATATTCTTGATATGTTCGTCAAAGTTTTATTTGAGACTACTGTACAACCATCAAGATTAATTGTCAGATCCAACAGCAGATCTCTTTGTTTATTGGGACCTAGAACTAGCATCTCTGTTTTGTCCAAATCCACTTCCTTATTTCTGAAACACAGGCTTCCAGGGTAGGCAATTTTGGGGCTTCACCATGTTTCATCAAAATGTAAAGCTGTGTGTTGTCCGCATAGCAGTGAAAGTTGACATTGTGTTTCCGATGACATCACCAAGAGGTAGAATATATAGTGAATACAATAGTGGTCCTAAAACGGAACCTTGAGGAATGCCGAAACTTACAATTGATTTGTCAGAGGACAAAATATCCACAGAGACAAACTGTTATCTTTCCGACAGATAAGATCTAAACCAGGCCAGAACTTGTCCGTGTAGACCAATTAGGGTTTCTAATCTCTCCACAAGAATGTGTTGATCAATGGTGTCAAAAGCAGCACAAAGGTCTAGGAGCAGGAGGACAGATGCAGAGTCTTGGCCATTAAAATGTAATTTACCACCTTCACTAGTGCAGTCTCAGTGCTATGATGGGGTATAACACCAGACTAAAGCATTTCATATACATTATTTGTCTTCAGGAAGGAAGTGAGTTGCCTAAAGCTTCTTCAAAATATTTTGAGAGGAAATGGAGATTTCGGGTCAAGGTTTGGCTTTTTCAAGAGAGGCTTTACTACTGCCACTTTTAGTGAGTTTGGTACACATCTGGTGGATAGGGAGCCATTTATTTTGATCAACATAGGATGGCCAAGCATAGGAAGTAGCTCTTTCAGTATTTTAGTTGGAATAGGGTACAGTATGCAGCTTGACGGTTTAGAGGCCAATACTATTTTCGTGAATGTGACAAGACATATAGGATTAAAAAACTTGAGTGTCTCCATTGATCCTAGGTCCTGGCAGTTCTGTGCAGACTCAGAACAACTGGGCTTTGGAGAAATAAGCAGATTCAAAGAGTCCATAATTTGCTTTCTAATGATCATGATCTTTTCATTGAAGAAATTCATGAATTTGTCACTGCTGAAGTGAAAGCTCTCCTCTTTTGTTGAATGCTGATTTTTTGTTATATTTGTGACAGTATCAAAAATACATTGAGGATTGTTCATATTCTGCTCAATTATGTTGGAAAAATATAGGATGATCAAGCAGGGCTCTTCGATATTGCACGGTACTGTCTTTCCAAGCGAGTCGGAAGACTTCCTGTTTGGTGGTGCGCCATTTCCTTTCCAATGTTCTGGAAGCTTGCTTCAGGGCTCAGGTATTTTCTGTATACCAGGGAGCAAATTTCTTGTGACAAATGTTTTTTGTTTTTTAGGGGTATCATGCAAGGTTAAATTAAGATCCTCAGTTAGGTGGTTAACAGATTTTTGGGTAGGTGGAGGGAGTCTGGAAAGGCATCGAGGAATCCTTGGGTTGTCAGAGAATTTATAGTACGACTTTTGATGATCCTTGGTTGGGGTCTGAGCAGATTATTTGTTGCAATTGCAAACGTAATAAAATGGTTGTCCGATAAACCAGGATTATGAGGAAAAACATTTAGATCCACAATATTTATTTCACTGGACAAAACTAGATCTGGGTATGACTGTGGCAATGACTAGATCCAGAGACATGTTGGACAAAACCCATTGAGTCGGTGATGGCTCCGAAATCCTTTTGGAGTGGGTCTGTGGACTTTTCCATGTGAATATTAGAGTCACCAAAAAGTATAATAATATCTGCCATGACAACAAGGTCCAATGGGAATTCAGGGAACTCAGTGAAGAAGGATGTGTACGGCCCAGGAGGCCTGTAAATAGTGGCTATAAAAAGTGATTGAGTCGTCTGCATAGATTTCATGACTAGAAGCTCAAAAGACGAAAACGCAGTCACGGGGATTATGGTCACTCATGTAACCAGGAGGAGAGGCCTCATTTAACACAGTAAATTCCTCAGGCTTGAGCCATGTTTCAGTGAGGCCAATCACATCAAGTTTATGATCAGTGATTAGTTCATTGACTATGACTGCCTTGGAAGTGAGGGATCTAACATTAAGTAACACTATTTTGAGATGTGAGGTATCACAATCTCTTTCAATAATGACAGGAATGGAGGAGGTCTTTATTCCAGTGAGATTGCTATGGTGAACACCGACATGTTTTGTTTTGCTCAACCTAGATCAAGGCACAGACACAGTCTCAATGGTGATAGCTGAGCTGACTACACTAACTGTGCTAGTGGCAGACTCCACTAAACTGTCAGGGTGGCTAATGCTGACTGGCCTGCACACTATCTCATTGTGGAGCTAGAGGAGTTAGAGCCCTGTCTATGTTCATAGATAAGATGAGAGCACCCCTCCAGCTAGGATGGAGTCTGTCACTCCTCAGAAGGCCAGGCTTGGTCCTGTTTGTCCTCCAATTATCTACAAATTCTATCTTTTGGGAGGAGCAGAAAAGTTTTCAACCAGCGATTGAGTTGTTTGACTCACTCCCCCTAACTGGGAGGGGGCCAGAGACAATTACTCAACGCTGACATCTTTCTAGCTGATTTACACGCTGAAGCTATGTTGCGCTTGGTGACCTCTAACATCGTTGGTGCCGATGTGGATAACAATATCCCTATACTCTCTACACACCAGTTTTAGCCTTAGCCAGCACCATCTTCAGATTAGCCTTTTCGTCGGTTGCCCTGCCCCCTGGTAAACAGGGTATGATCGCTGGATAATTATTTTTAAGTCTAATATTGCGGGTAATGGAGTCGCCAATGACTAGGGTTTTCAATTTGTCAAAACTAATGATGGGAGGCTTCGGCAGCTCAGACCCCGTAACGGGTGGAGGAGAGAGCTGAGAAGGCTGAGCCTCTGACTTCGACTCGTTGCTTAATGGGGAGAACCGGTTGAAAGTTTGTCGGCTGAATGAGCGCCACCGGTTGAGAATGCCGAGAGCATTTCTTTCCAGAAGGCTTGAGAAAAGTGTCCGGCTGCAGGGACTGTGCTGTGGGATTTATACTACTATCTGTACTTACTGGTGGCACAGACGCTGTTTCATCCTTTCCAACATTTTAATTTGCCTAACGATTGCATCTGAAGCTTACCTTGCAACACGACTTTCCTCACAATAAGACGATAGTTCTCTCGTATATTATGAGTACAGCGACTGCAATTAGATAGCATAGTGTTAATGTTACTACCTTGCTTTTCGGCTGGTGGAGGTCCTGTAGAACCATGTCCAGTTAAAGCATCCTGGGTGAAAAAGTTGAATGAAAATGTATTAAAAGTAAAAACTGAAATGTTTGGCATTTGGCCAAGTAGCAACAAACAGTACAACAGCACGGAGACAAGGAGCATACCACCAGACATATTTATCTCGTCTCTCTCTAATATGCCTAAGCTTCTCTGTCCTTTATATATTTTTTTCAATATTAATATAATATATTGGATGTCTAGGCCTATGTATGCAGTGCCCTGAAACATGTTGTTATTTAATGTCTGACAGCTGAACAGTGAGGTGGACAAAAATTGTTTAAGGAAAGTAAAAACCAAAGAAACAATAGGCTATGACGTTTCGAATATGCTACACATCAAAAACACAATTAATTGTAATTTGTTATAAGCAATTTTTAAGGTGTTAACTGTGTCTCATCTGGCCAGGTCGGAGGTTTCTTTCTCCCTCTCTTTCTACTCTCAGATCTGAACGGGTCTCTCAGATCCGAATGGGCATAAATCTGTTTTTACACAGGGCTTTTCGGAACGTGTCTAAAAGTGCTAGGGCCCATTCGGAGCGGGTCTCTGTCCACATTTTTCTTTATGCATATCAGGTTCGGGTGGGAAAGCCAACGGTCCATTTTGGAAAAGGTCCACCTTCTTGGACTTGTGAAGACCTCTATAGCCAAGGCCCTGAAGCAGGTGGAGAGATGAAAGATGGGTTCAGCTGTCTCTCATCCAAGGCCTAAACTGCGTGCTTTAGTTTGTGTGTTCGTGTCTTTTCGTGTGTCTGTCAAGTCTCTTATTGTCTCTATTAGTTTGGGTTCTAGCTCAGAGTTACTGGCCTTCCACAATGGGGATGGATACCATGCCACAATCCAAAGGAATGTTTTTTATGATCAACCGTCTAATATACCACAGGATAATGGCACTTCTCTATTGGACGGACAATTTCAATCCTCACATTCATGTGACCTACAGGTAGAGCAGCTTGTTGACTTTAGACATAAATCTCTGGTTATGAGAGCGTGAAGACAACGCCGCCCGCCAACTATATGTGAGCGGGCCCTAGTTTGGCTATGGGGCCTTGGGGGGGAGCAGTGACACAGACCATATCTATAAATTGCTCACGTTAGCCTCATACCAGACACACTTTGATCTCACGAGGTATTACTGCCCTTCCAACTGCTAACCTGTCTGGGCTCAGTCTGAAACGTTAAATACATAAAAATAGCTTGAGCCGTAGTGGTGTGAAGGTCACGGACGTACACTATCCAAGGTTCTGGGAACAAGCTTTGGGACGATGCTCAATGTAGAGAATCTTTTTTTTACCTTTTCTTCTGAAAGATACCTACTGTTGACCTACATTGAAGCAGGACCTTGTTTTAGCTCAACTGAGTGCCACGCGAAGACTAATCATTTGAGCTTGAAAACAAAAATGAAGATGCATCTTTTGTAGTAGACATGCATATCTTTATGGCAGATAATGTCTTCATGAAGAACCATACACATACAAGAGTCTATGCATACCCTTAGTGTGTGTGTATGGTTGTAGTCTATGTGTGTGTACACATCAAAGAAGAGAGTGGGCAGCAGAGAGGGGCATGTGAATGTCTTTGGTGCCGTTATCTGGCCCTCTAACTAGGTGGCGAAGACTGGCCGTCTGTCTGTCTCTCTTGCAGCTGTGTGACTGATCCGCAAACGATCTGTAGAATTCCGTCAGCCACCGCTCTGTGGAGCGCCTGGGATTCTGTCCCCTCGGTGTGCGTAGGTAGGCAGGGGGAGTGGCAAGGCAAGCACGCTTCTATTCTCAGGACTTCTCTCATCCCATTGTAAGTGGCTTTATCCTGAAAATCCACTATCTTTGGGCAAGGGTAGGACAGAGGGCTGACTGTTTGAAAAAGGACACACCTGCTGGCCATAAAGGTCAGGACTATTGGGGCCCTGTGCGGCTGCTTCTACGCTGTGTGGGGAACGGAAGGCTGTTGAGATGTTGTATGCTGGATATGCATATGCTGGATATGCATACACAACCTTGAACTACAGTATATCATACATCCTACAATCACCTAAGTGTAGTATCATGAAATGTCATGTCATTTACCCCTCTCTAATAAATACCGCTACAAGGTCATGCAAAATTGGCGACTTAAATTACATTTATTGAGTGCAATTGAGTCTGACACATCGTTTCTGCTGGTTCGTGATAAGAGCGTAGGGGGAAAAATGGGCTTATAAATGATTTCATTGTCCATAGCATTGTTCCATTTCTAAAGCCGTGACAATCTCACAATTTAAAGAATTGGTTCCATTATTATTAAACTTAGCCACATTGATCCGTAGGAACAAGAGTTCAATAACTAGAGTAGGCTACATTTCCAAACCGGATCATTCTGGATCACACTCTCATGGTGACCTTTAACCTTTCCATCTCACAACCTCCGTCTTTTAGATGATAAATTAACTTTTTCCCGTGGCAAATTAAAAACAAGGTGGAAAGTACAGTGCCTAGTGAAAATCTTTACAGCCCTTGCACAGTCTTCATATTTTGCTGCCAAAAAATAAATATAAAAAAGGATTACATAAATTTTCCCCCCTACAGATCTACACAACCTACTCCGCATTTTCAAAGTGAAAAACAATTGTAGAACATTTCCCAAATGTATAATTTTAAAAAATCGAACAAAGAAGTCTTGATTGAGGATGTCTTCACACCCCTGAATTAATATTTGGTGGAAGTAACTGTGAATAATTTGGAATAAGATTCTACCAACTTGGCACAACTCTTAGGGCAACATATAAGATTGTGGTGGCAGCATCATGTTGTGAGTATGAAGACATCTTAGAGCAGCTTCAAAGGAAGAGGCCATTGTGTTGAGTCATGCTGAAGCCGGTATCCCCACCTCTGGTCCTCTCTGCCACAGTGGAGCAACCCCAATGACTCTTATATTAGCACAATTCACTGACTGCCATACCTCGTTAGCAGAACTAACTAATACTGTAACTAGCGACGTATTTGTGACAGAAACACGCCAGTGTTTGAGGGACACAAGAGATCATGCAGAGTGTAGTGCAAAAATGTATTAATTCATCCAACTAATAATGGAACAAATATGTTTATATTTTAACCAACAGCTTTACATGATGTGAGAATAATGAGGACAACCTAATGCTACTGCATTGGCCTACTGTAGGACGTCAGCAATCTAAATCTGAGGTTAACCGTGATGAGATGCTTAACCTGCTGAATCAAATTTTTGGGTTGTATTGTCTGTTCCCCTCTATTTTAATTTACACACAGTGTAGACTTGATTAGAAGTTGTGTGCAGGCACTGGGTGTTTGGGGTATAGTAGTAGTATTTCAGGCCTTGCAAATCAAATCAAACCACACAAAAAATGTATTAAGTCACATTCGCCGAATACAACAACCTTACAGGGAAATGCTTACTTACAAGCCCTTAACCAACAATGATTTAAGAAGTTAAGAAAAACAATTAAAATAAGTGTTAAGTAAAAAATAGATAAGTACATTTAAAAAAAATAAAAGTAACAAATAATTAAACAGTAGCAGTAAAATAACAAGCAAGGCTATATACAGGGGGTACCGGTACAGAGTCAATTTGCGGGAGCACCGGTTAGTCGAGGTAATTGAGGTAATAGGTACATGTAGGTAGAGTTAAAGTGACTATGGATAGATTATAAACAGAGAGTAGCAGCAGCGTAAAAGAGGGGTCTGGGTAGCCCTTTGATTAGCTGTTCAGGAGTCTTATGGCTTGGGGTAGAAGCTGCTAAGAAGCCTTTTGTACCTCAACTTGGCGCTCTGGTACCGCTTGCCGTGCAGTAGCAGAGAGAACAGTTTATGACTGGGGTGGCTGGAGTCTTTGACACCGCCTGATATAGAGGTCCTGGATGGCAGGAAGCTTGACCCCAGTGATGTACTGGGCCATACACACTACCCTCTGCAGTGCCTTGCTGTTGGAGGCCAAGCAGTTGCCATACCAGGCAGTGATGCAACCAGTCAGGATGCTCTCGATGGTGCAGCTGTAGAAACTTTTGAGGACCTTTTGAGGACCCATGCTAAATCTTTTCAGTCTCCTGAGGGGGAATAGGTTTTGTCGTGCCCTCTTCATGACTGTCTCGGTGTATTTGGACCATGATAGTTTGTTGGTGATGTGGACCCCAAGGAACTTGAAGCTCTCAACCTGTTCTACTACATCCCCGTCGATGAGAATGGGTTGTCACAATCACCTCCTTTGTCTTGATCACGTTGAGAGAGAGGTTGTTGTCGTATTTCAGGCCTTGCATGCATTGAAACAGAGTATGTGAGTGGAGCGAGACTCCAATTTCACTCCAGTAGCACTCACTTCACGAGTTCAGGGCATGCCCACCCCATCATGCATTTGTAGTCTACTTGAGTGCTGCTATAGCCCCTTGCTTTAGCGTCTATCATGGATTTCGCTCAATATTTTCATTAAGAAACTTCAAAGGCAAATATAGTCAATGAACTAATCACTGATCATAATCTTGATGTGATTGGCCTGACTGAAACATGGTTTAAGCCTGATGAATTTACTGTGTTAAATGAGGCCTCACCTCCTGGCTACACTAGTGACCATATCCCCCGTGCATCCCGCAAAGGTGGAGGTGTTGCTAACATTTACGATAGCAAATTTCAATTTACCAAAAAAATATAACGTTTTCATCTTTTGAGCTTCTAGTCATGAAATCTATGCAGCCTACTCAATCCCTTTTTATAGCTACTGTTTACAGGCCTCCTGGGCCATATACAGCGTTCCTCATTGAGTTCCCTGAATTTCTATCGGACCTTGTAGTCATAGCAGATAATATTCTAATCTTTGGTGACTTTAATATTCACATGGAAAAGTCCACAGACTCACTCCAAAAGGCTTTCGGAGACATAATCGACTCAGTGGGTTTTGTCCAACATGTCTCTGGACACACTCACTGTCACAGTCATACTCAGGACCTAGTTTTGTCCCATGGAATAAATGTTGTGGATCTTAATGTTTTTCCTCATAATCCTGTACTATCGGACCACCATTTTATTACGTTTGCAATTGCAACAAATAATCTGCTCATACCCCAACCAAGGAACATCAAAAGTCGTGCCATAAATTCACAGACAACACAAAGATTCCTTGATGTCCTTCCAGATTCCCTCTGTCTATCCAAGGACGCCAGAGGACAAAAATCAGTGAACCACCTAACTGAGGAACTCAATTTAACCTTGCGCAATACCCTAGATGCAGTTGCACCCCTAAAAACTAAAAACATTTCTCATAAGAAACTAGCTCCCTGGTACACAGAAAATACCAGAGCTCTGAAGCAAGCTTCCAAAAAATTGTAACGGAAATGGAGCCACACCGAACTGGGAGTCTTCCGACTAGCTTGGAAAGACAGTACCAAAGAGCCCTCACTGCTGCTCGATTATCCTATGTTTCCAACTTAATTGAGGAAAATAAGAACAATCCGAAATTCCTTTTTGATACTGTCGCAAAGCTAACTAAAAAGTAACATTCCCCAAGAGAGGATGGCTTTCACTTCAGCAGTGAGTAATTCATGAACTTCTTTGAGGAAAAGATCATGATTATTAGAAAGCAAATTACGGACTCCTCTTTAAATCTGCGTATTCCTTCAATGCTCAGTTGTCCTGAGTCTGCACAACTCTGCCAGGACCTAGGATCAAGAGAGACGCTCAAGTGCTTTAGTACTATATCTCTTGACCCAATGATGAAAATAATCATGGCCTCTAAACCTTCAAGCTGCATAATGGACCCTATTCCAACTAAACTACTGAAAGAGCTGCTTCCTGTGCTTGGCCCTCCTTTGTTGAACATAATAAACGGCTCTCTATCCACCGGATGTGTACCAAACTCAATAAAAGTGGCAGTAATAAAGCCTCTCTTGAAAAAGCCAAACCTTGACCCAGAAAATATCAAACCTATATCAAGTCTTCCATTCCTCTCAAAATATTTAGAAAAGGCTGTTGCACAGCAACTCACTGACTTCCTGAAGACAAACAATGTATACGAAATGCTTCAGTCTGGTTTTAGACCCCATCATAGCAGTGAGACTGCACGTGTGAAGGTGGTAAATGACCTTTTAATGGCATCAGACCGAGGCTCCGCATCTGTCCTCATGCTCCTAGACCTTAGTGCTGCATTTGATACCATCGATCACCACATTCTTTTGGAGAGATTGGAAACCCAAATTGGTCTTCACAGACAAGTTCTGGCCTGGTTTAGATCTTATCTGTCAGAAAGATATCAGTTTGTCTCTGTGAATGGTTTGTCCTCTGACAAATCAACTGTACATTTCGGTGTTCCTCAAGGTTCCGTTTTAGGACCACTATTGTTTCCACTATATATTTTACCTCTTGGGGATGTCATTCGAAAACATAATGTTAACTTTCACTGCTATGCGGATGACACACAGCTGTACATTTCAATGAAACATGGTGAAGCCCCAAAATTACCCTCGCTAGAAGCATGTGTTTCAGACATAAGGAAGTGGATGGCTGCAAACTTTCTACTTTTAAACTCAGACAAAACAGAGATGCTTGTTTAGGTCCCAAGAAACAAAGAGATCTTCTGTTGAATCTGACAATTCATCTTAATGGTTATACAGTCGTCTCAAATAAAACTGTGAAGGACCTCGGCGTTACTCTGGACCCTGATCTCTCTTTTGAAGAACATATCAAGACTGTTTCAAGGACAGCTTTTTTCCATCTACGTAGCATTGCAAAAATCAGAAACTTTCTGTCCAAAAATGATGCAGAAAAATTAATCCATGCTTTTGTCACTGCTAGGTTAGACTACTGCAATGCTCTACTTTCCGGATACCCGGATAAAGCACTAAATAAACTTCAGTTAGTGCTACATACGGCTGCTAGAATCCTGACTAGAACCAAAATCTTTGATCATATTACTCCAGTGCTAGCCTCCCTACACTGGCTTCCTGTCAAGGCAAGGGCTGATTTCAAGGTAACCTACAAAGCATTACATGGGCTTGCTCCTACCTATCTCTCCAATTTGGTCCTGCCGTACATACCTACACGTACGCTACGGTCACAAGACGCAGGCCTCGTTATTGTCCCTAGAATTTTTAAGCAAACAGCTGGAGGCAGGGCTTTCTCCTATAGAGCTCCATTTTTATGGAATGGTCTGCCTACCGATGTGAGAGACGCAAACTCGGTCTCAACCTTTAAGTCTTTACTGAAGACTCATCTCTTCAGTGGGTCATATGATTGAGTGTAGTCTGGCCCAGGGGTGTGAAGGTGAACCGAAAGGCTCTGGAGCAACGAACCGCCCTTGCTGTCTCTGCCTGGCTCACTGAAGAGATGACTGAAGAGATGAGTCTTCAGTAAAGACTTAAAGGTTGAGACCGAGTTTGCGTCTATCACATGGGTAGGCAGACCATTCCATAAAAATGGAGTACTTCTCCTGTCCTATCCTGTGTCCTGTGTGAATTTAAGTATGCTCTCTCTAATTCTCTCTTTCTTTCTCTCTCTCGGAGGACCTGAGCCCTAGGACCATGCCTCAGGACTACCTGACATGATGACTCCTTGCTGTCCCCAGTCCACCTGGCCGTGCTGCTGCTCCAGTTTCAACTGTTCTGCCTGTGATTATTATTATTTGACCATGCTGGTCATTTATGAACATTTGAACATCTTGGCCATGTTCTGTTATAATCTCTACCCGGCACAGCTAGAAGAGGACTGGCCACCCCACATAGCCTGGTTCCTCTCTAGGTTTCTTCCTAGGTTTTGGCACTTCTAGGGAGTTTTTCCTAGCCACCGTGCTTCTACACCTGCATTGCTTGCTGTTTGGGGTTTTAGGCTGGACTTTGAGATATCAGCTGATGTACAAAGGGCTATATAAATACATTTGATTTGAATTGATTGTCCTGTTGGAAGGTGAACCTTAAAAGTGAACCTTCGCCCAGTCTGAGGCCCTGAGCGCTCTGGAGCTGGTTTTCATCAAGGATCTCTCTGTACTTTGCTCTGTTCATCTGTCCCTAGATCCTGACTAGTCTCCCAGTCTCTGCCGCTGAAAAACATCCCCACAGCATGATGTTGCCACCACCATGCTTCACCGTAGGGATGGTGCCTGGTGTCCTCCAGACGTGACGCTTGGCATTCAGGCCAAAGAGTTCAATCTTGGTTTCATCAGACCAGATAATCTTGTTTCTCATGGTCTAAGAGTCCTTTAGTGTGCCTTTTGGCAAACTCCAAGCGGGCTGTCATATGCCATCTACTGAGGATTGGCTTCCGTCTGGCCATTTTACCAGAAAGGCCTGATTGGTGGATTGCTGTAGATATGGTTGTCCATCTGGAAGGTTCTCCCATCTCCACAGAGGAACTCTGGAGCTCTGTCAGAGTGACCATCGGGTTCTTGGTCACATCCCTGACCAAGGCCCTTCTCCTCCGATTGCTCAGTTTGGCCAGGCAGCCAGCCCATCCAGGAAGAGTCTTGGAGGTTACAAACTTCTTCCATTTAAGAATGTTGGAGGCCACTGTGTTCTTGGAGACCTTCAATGCTGCAGAAAATGTTTGGTACCCTTCCCTAGATCTGTGCCTCGACATAATCCTGTCTCGGAGCTCTATGGATATTTCCTTCAACCTCATGGCTTGGCTTCTTCTCTGACATGCACTGTCAAATGTGAGACCTTATATAGACAGGTGTGTGCCTTTCCAAATCATGTCCATTCAATTGAATGTACCACAAGTGGACTCCAATCAAATTGTAGAAACATCTCAAGGATGATCAATGGAAACAGGATGCACATTTTCTAAAAACCTTTTTTCGCTTTGTCATTATGGGATATTGTGTGTAGATTGATGAGGGATTTAAAACAAAACAAAAAAATCGGTATTAAAATGCAAGTGTATATGCTGTTTAATATAACATGTAGCCTATTTGAAATGATGTTTACATTCACCTTTTCATGTTTATTCAAATACTTTTCATTCAAAGCCATATGATTTGGTTTCAATACTTAAAAACCAATTGGTAGGTCCAGGTAGTCCAAAAAATAGATGAATGGAGAGAATTTGGAACAGCAGGTCATTTTCCTGTGAGCGCGGAGAGGTTTTTACGCTGCTCTGCACTGAATCAACACCAAAGAATGTACGAGTTCCCAGTGTTCCTACTTCCCAGTGTTATAATGGATCTATTTTATGTCACAGTGCAAGACTTATGTATATCAGAGTGGTGATTATGTTAGAGGTAGTTTGGGCAAGTCAGTCATCATACAGTATGTTAAGTTGTCCTATGTAATTATCATTCTGTTAATAATAAACTTCATATCACCTCTGGGCTCATCCTGACAATAATAACACTCCCTTAGCCCCAAACCATGTTAGGGCTGCACTGGAGGGAGACAGAGCGATATTGGAGAGGGGAATTCCTTCTTTACCACAGTGGAATCTAGTTTTGTTTGTTTTTGCTGTGATGGCTGTGTGTGTGTCACTGTGCCATGGCCAAAAAAGCTACCAGATAGTCTTGTAATATAATTTATTAGTGAGGCACAAAACGTGGTCACATTTTCCACATGCAACATTAACTAAGGGGTGCAATAAGAATCAGGACTGCCCACAAATACAGTTAATAAAACTAGGCTCATGGTGCCAATCCTAGTCATCAACAGTGCCTTGAAAGATTATTTGCCCCCTTTCAAGTTCTCTGCTTTTGCATATTTTTTATACTGAATGTTATCAGATCTTCAACCAAAACTGGGTCATGCAAAGCTGGGTCATGCAGCAAGACAATGATCCAAAACACACAATCAAGTATACATGAAAATGGCTAAAAGGCAACACATTTGACGTTTTGGAATGGCCTAGTCAAAGTCCAGAGCTAATCCAAATTAAGATGTTGTGGCAAGACTTGAAATGAGCAGTTTATGCTTGAAAACCCACAAATGTCGCTGTTATTAAAGCAGTTCTGCAGGCAAGACTGGGACAAAAGTCCTCCACAGCGATGTGAGAGACAGATCAACAACTACAGGAAGCATTTGGTTGCAGTCGTTGCAGCTAAAGGTGGCAACCAGTTGAGTGTAAGGGGGCAATTACTTTTTCACACAGAATTGGATGTTGCATAACTTTGTTAAATAAATAAATAAAATAAGTATCCATTTTTTTCGTTATTTGTAAAAATAGAGAAAATCAGAGGGGGCAAATACTTTTTCACTGTACTGTATTTGCACTTACAGAAGTAATGTCAAATTCTCTAATATTACAGCCATTAGGTAACCACATTATGTTACCTATTATCTGAATCTCGGTAGATTGACAGACAACTTTGTATAAAAAAGCTAACAATCAAACTTTTCAGTAGTTTAGTCGGCTCTGAACCAGAGATGTGGACTCGAGTCACATGACTTGGACTCGAGTCAGACTCGAGTCACAAATATGATGACTTGCAACTGGACTTTGACTTTAACACCAATGACTCGTGACTTGACTTGATACCCTCCCCAAGCCCAAATATATAAAAATGATGCTATTAAAAAAAGTGTGCAGCGCATCAACTCTTCATTTACGGATTACAGTTTGAATCGGACAGCAGCCAATCAAATTGTGCGTGGCAGTGCAGAGGAACGTCGGTGGGTGAATTCAGATGGAGCCCTTGGAATGATGATACCCAAAATGATTATTTTCAGATATAAAAACAACACTGTATCAACAAAAAACAGATTGCAACTTGCAAAACATGAGGGAAAAAATGACAGACGGAGGCACAACAATTTCCAACTTTGTTCGACATTTGAAGCTGCACAAAGAAAGGTAAATCGTAGCTACTATAACCGACAGCTATCCATCACACGAGGTTGTGTGTTTATGAGTGTGTGTAACTTGTTTCATGAGTTTCTTTTCGCTGACTTGTGATGTCTGGAGCCTGTATTGTTATGTGCTCTCCTCACTGCTTGCCTAGATTAGACTTGCAGATTGACTCGCCACCACTCTGTGTGGAGCTGGAAAAGATCAAATGAGCACATTTGTGGCAGAGTGCCTCCTAGAATGGTTGTGTACTCTTCCTAACCTGCTGATTACGGCGAGTGCTTGAACCTCTGTGTTTATGCTTCACACAAATCCCACCATCCCCCTCTCTGCTGCCCTCTGCAGTTTTGAGCTTTCTCCATTGATAATGAATGAAGAGCTGAGGCTTATTTCATCTGAGGCACCTCATTCAGTTACAGTTATATAGATATATATGCAATATATAGATCTGTACTCGATTCTCTATTCTACACAGCAAAGGCTGTTGTAGGTGATGTATTTCTATGCAACCATCCGACACGACCCGACCCAGCCTACCACGCCTCTCCTGCTGTCACAGAGCAAGAGAGAGAGAGAGGGGTCTTTCTCATGGCTACCCATGTATGTCCATGGAAATATAAAGTTTATTTGGAAAGTAATAAATATCCAGATATTTTTAAAAGCATTCATGATTTGCGTAAATGTTATATACTAACTATTTATCTTGTTAAAAATATGAAATGGCATTACATTTGACTTGTTTAGGACTCGAAACTCAAAGTTTAGGACTTGAGACTTGACGGTCTTGACTCGGACTTGCCTATCTTGACATGGGACTTGAATGCTAAGACTTGAGACTTACTTGTGACATGTAAAACAACGACTTGGTCCCACCTCTGCTCTATATCCAATGAAGGCCTAAATGGCTATTGTTATTGTTAACTTTTTTGCTTATAATAAAGTTTGCCAGAAGTGTTTGTGTTCTCATTTCTATGGAAACAACTTAATGAATCTGATGAGTTTTCCAAGTGTATTATTTAATTAGAATTTAGAATGAGAATTTTAAAGAAGATCATTTTTCAAAAACTATTTTGGATCATCCATAGAGGTCTCACCTAAGGACTGTCGCCCAAAGTATAATGTGGGACCGGCTATGGGAGCCTCAGCTTCTCTGACCTGGACAATTCGGGCGACATAGCAATCTTGGCCGAGCTCATGGACATTTTACATCTTACCCTTGAGATCATGAGCCATCTCCCAACTGTCCACGCTCAAGAGGAAGACACGAGCCAGGTGATCCAACCAGTTGGAGGACGACCTACACAACTTGGGACTCAACACCACATCAGCCTGGGACCTGTCCATCATGAAAATGGAATAAATGTTGCGGTATCCCTGGAGATCTACCCCAGGCATTGGTGATAAGAAGGTACGTGCCGCAAAGTTGGCTCCCTCTGCTGGGAGTACCCGGGCTGGGCAACCCGACGCTGATGGAACCAAGTAGGGGTAATTAGGGGAGACTGCCAACCAGCCGTGTAAGCCACATAAAGGGAGCACTATGGCACACCGCGAGGGAGAAAGAGAGAGAAGCAAAGAGTGAGCCTACAGAGGGGAATGAAGCTCCCGGAGACACGGAGCCTAAATGAGAAGAAGGACTGAGCCAACCTTAAGTTATTTTGTTGTTATGTTTATTTTTGTTGCCTAGTAAAGTTGTGTTTTCTGACTAGAACCTTCCTGTCTCTGTGTCCATCTCTGTGCGCTCAACCCAAGACCCCATGGTTTACCACATATGGTGGAGAATATGGGCAACTCAGTAGCTTTGGGTGCTGTGGGGTCAAGCGTACAGAGATTACCATGGAGGAACTGGTGGCTCAGTTTATCATCAGCCAACAGGCTCTCCAGGAGCATGCGCTGGAGGAGCAGTGCCAACAAAACCTCAGACTGGTAGCAGAGGTAGCCCAGTTGAAAGGTGGTATGGCTCAGGAGTCTAGCCCGAATCAGTTCCTGGTCAAGCTAATGGAGTAAGATGATGTGGATACCTATTTGTGCACCTTCAAGAGGACGGCGCAGAGGGAAGGATGGCCCAAGCCCAAGTGGGGACGAAAGCACAATGGGGCCCAAGCACAATGGCCCAAGCACAATGGGGACGAAAGATTTGTTACTCATACCCACCCAGTTCTGTCTTGCAGCTCGCCCACCCCCATCTGCTCGGGACACACCTGGGGATGGAGAAAACCAGGGAGCGAGTAGGAAATCGGTTCCACTGGCCCGGATTCAAGCGCACCGTGGAGGACTACTGTTGTACCTGCCTGGAGTGCTAGATCACAGCCCGGAGGGCACATTACAGAAACCCTTTGGTTCATTTGCCCATTATAGGGATGCTGTTTGAGCTGGTGGTGATGGATCTGGTGGGTCCGTTGGTGAAGACCATGAGGGGACACCAATACATCCTGGTAAATGTGGATTTACGCCACCTGGAATTCGGAGGCGATCCCATTACACATGGAGGCAGCAAAAAGTATTGCACGGGAGGTCTTCCATCTATTCGGCCAGGTGGGTATCCCGCGGGAAATCTTTACGGAGCAGGGCACCCCATTCATGTCTCATGTAAAGAAAGCGGTGCCTGCAATCTTTTACAAATTAAACAGGTGAGGACCAGTGTGTACCATGCACAAACAGACGGTCTAGTTGAACACTTCAATAAGACCCTAAAGCAGATGCTGAAAAAGGTCAGTGAGCGAGATGGGAGGAGCTGGGACCAGCTGCTGCCGCACCTGATGTTCTCGGAGTTCGAGGTACCCCAAGCATCCACTGGGTTCTCCCCCTCTTGTATGGCCGTCAGCCCCACAGACTGCTGGACCTAGCCAAAGAGGTCTGGGAGCACCAACCGATCTCCCTTCACAGCGTGGTGGAAAACGTGAAGAAGATGAGGGAGAGGATGAAGTTGATTTGGCCAGTGGTGAGAGAGCACATGGCCCAGGCGCGATGAAAAAGGTATTGGTGCTGATCCGCACCATGGAGCACAAACACCTGGCTACATGGTATAGGCCCTACGACATCGTTGAGTGGGTAGGCGTTATCAAATATTGTGTCCGCCAACCGGAGCAGAAAACTTCTTCAGCTTTACCATGTGAATCTAGTGAAGAGGTGGCACACACGAGAGGTGCTGTGTGCAACGTGGAACCGGCCACAACAGAACCCACCCTCTGTCAAAGTTTCCATGGGGGAAGACCCAAGCCTGACCAAACGACAAGCGCTCCGACAGTTGGTCCAGCGGAATACGGCCGTGTTCTCCGAGGAGCCGGGAGGAAAGGATCTCGTGGAACATTATATCGAATCAAATTTTATTTGTCACATGCGCCAAATACATTTCACCTTACAGTGAAATGCTTACTTACAAGCCCTTAAACTCTCTAGGGGGTGTGGGATGCTACCGTCCCACCTGGCCAACATCCAGTGAAATTGCAGAGCGCCAAATTCAAAAACAGAAATACTCATTATAACAATTCATGAAACATACAAGTGTTATTCATATTTTTAAAGATTAACTTCTTGTTAATCCAACCACGGTGTCAGATTTCAAAAAGACTTTATGGCGAAAGCAGACCATGCGATTATCTGAGAACAGCTCCCGGCAGACAAATCATTACAAATAGTTAGCAGCCAAGAAGAGGAGTAACAAAAGTCAGAAATCGCGTTAAAATGTATCACTTACCTTTGATGATCTTCATATGATTGCACTCCCAAGACTCCATGTTACACAAGAAATGTTTGTTTTGTTCGATAAAGTCCCTCTTTATATTCAAAAACCTCAGTTTTGTTGGTGCGTTTTGTTCAGTAACCCATTGGAACAAAGCGCGGTCACAACAGACTGACGAAAAATCTAAAGAGTACCATAAATGTTCGTAGAAACATGTCAAACGATATTTATAATCAAACCGGAGGTTGTTTTTGTCATAAATAATCAATCATATTTCAACCGGACAAAAGCTTCGTGAAATAGAAAAGAAAAACAAGAAATGCGCACTCCCGGTCACGCACTGGACTCATGTCTGGAAATTTCCACTGTCCACTCATTGAACGTGGTGTTTCTCCCTCATTTTTCAGAGTAAAAGCCTGAAACAATGCCTAAAGGCTGGCCACATGTAGAAGAAGCCATAGGGATCGTGAACTGCGTCATAATTCTTTGTATGGTGGATAGGCTTACAATGGAAAAACACAATTTCAAAATAAAAGCACTTCATGGATGGATTTTCCTCAGGTTTTAGCCTGCCATATCAGTTCTGTTATACTCACAGACATTATCGTAACAGTTTGTGAAACTTCAGAGTGTTTCCTATCCATATCTACCAATTATATGCATATCGTAACTTCTGGGCCCGAGTAGCAGGCAGTTTACTTTGGGCACGCTTTTCATCCAAAATTCCGAATGCTGCCCCCTACCCTAGTGAGGTTAACCTGCTCCACTACAGCCCCTGAGAATGGGGGCGTGCTTGGTCCTCCTTTTCCTGTAGTCCACAATCATTTCCTTTGTCTTGATCACATTGAGGGAGAGGATGCTGTCCTGGCACCACACGGCCAGGTCTCTGACCTCCTCCCTATAGGCTATCACATTGTTGTCGGTGATCAGGCCTACCACTGTTGTGTCATCGGCAAACTTAATGATGGTGTTGGAGCCGTGTTGAGGATTGCGTGGCGGATGTGTTGTTACCTACCCTTACCACCTGCGGTGGCTCGTTAGGAAGTCCAGGATCCAGTTGCAGAGGGAGGTGCTTAGTCCCAGGGTCCTTAGCTTTGTGATGTGCTTTGAAGGCACTATGGTGTTGAACGCTGAGCTGGAGTCAATGAATAGCATTCTCACATAGGTGTTCCTTTTGTCCAGGTGTGAAAGGGCAATGTGGAGATGACATAATCTGTAGATCAATTGGGGCGGTATGCAAATTAGAGTGGGTCTAGGGTTTCTGGGATAATGGTGTTGATGTGAGCCATGACCAGCCTTTCAAAGCACTTCATGGCTACAGATGTGAGTGGTACAGATCGGTAGTCATTTAGACAGGTTACCTTAGTGTTCTTGGGCACAGGGACTATGGTGGTCTGCTTGAAATATGTTGGTATTACAGACTCAGACAGGGAGAGGTTAAAAATGTCAGTGAAGACACTTGCCAGTTGGTCAGCGCATGCTCGGAGTACACGTTCTGGTTTTCTGTCTGGTCCTGCGGCGTTGTGAATGTTGACCTGTTTAAAGGTTTTACTCACATCGGCAACGGAGAGCGTAATCACAGTCGTACGGAACAGCTCGAAGCGAGCATAGAAGTAATTTAACTCGTCTGGAAGGCTTGTGTTACTGGGCAGCTCGTGGCTGTCCTTTCCTTCATAGTCTGTAAGAGTTTGCAAGCCCAACCACAACCAACGAGCGTCGGGGCCGGTGTAGTATGATTCAATTTCAGTCCTGTATTGACGCTTTGTCAGAGGTCATAGCGAGATTTCCACACACATCCGGCAGAAAAAGTGTGTAAACAGCCATACCGGATACCAGAAGCCCGGAGGGCGGTGGTCCAGTGGGAATTGACAACAATGCTAGAGATAGGGGTACTGGAGGAGTCCCACAGTGAGTGGTCTAGCCATATAGTACCGGTACCGAAACTGGATGGAACCGTCTGCAACGACTTCCGGGGCCTGAACAAGGTCAGTAAAGTTGACGCAAACCCGATGCCCTGGGTGGACGAACTGTTCGCCCGCTTGGGGAAGGCGAGATACGTCAGCATCCTTCACCTGATATTAGGGATACTGTCAGGTGCCCGCTGGCAGCAGCCTCCCAGGAGAAGACGGACTTCTACACCCAGGGTGGGCTATACCACTACCAGGTTCTTCCTTTGGGGCTCCACATGGCCCCAGCGACCTTCCAGCGACCTGTGCCCACACCCTGAACTTAGTGGTAGGGGCCATTTATTTATTTTTCGGAACAAACAGCTGACTGAAGACGGGACGGCCTGGCATTTGTGAGGTTGAGTCCGTTCTGCGATAACATGGACTCTTAACAAACTTAGTTGCCCCTTGCTGAAGTTAGCAAGGTGTTGTAGCAAACAATGAATAGAATGGGCTTGGTACCTCTAACCCTGGCAATTTGACTGGTAAACTCATGGTTACACTTGCAATGGTTGCCTGGTATTGTGATGTATAAACTCCATGGTAATGTAGAATGTTCATTCAAATGATGTTAATTGATGTGACTCATACAATGGAATTAATTTTTGTATGCCAGTTGAGTTGAATCAACAAATCACATCACATACTGATGGGTAACTGTACTGCATTTACTTCCTGCTCTTACTTCCTGCTTTGCGCCTATGGATACACTCGCAATGGCTGCCAGTCCCCACCCATTATGCCACCATTGACTTGAATGGGGTCGCCTGTTCTATTCATTCTATTTATATGGCAGCACATGCAGTCAGGAGCGGAGGAAAGGAGAAAATGTGCATCCCCCAAAATATTTTGTCTGGCCAATTACCATCATCGAAAATTCCATGACCTTTACAGCCATAGGTGGTACAATCCTAAGAGCTAGCGAAGAGTCAGTGAGGGAGTGAGTGAGTGAGTGAATGAGTGAGTGAGTCTTACAGATAATGTTTTTGGACATGCCAGATAACTGATCTAGACTATCCATAGGGGTCTCATGCTATACCTGGTACTAGTCTGGCCACTAGGCACTTATCAGCTTCCAGGCATATAGGGGCTCCTTATGGAAACGTTCTTTATCTGATTTCTGGTGTGTTCCCTATTGCTAATGACTGTCTCAACAGCGTACCACTGCCCCCCCTGACAGGGGTCCCTTAGTTTTCAATCATTAGAAGCACTTGGAACTGTTTTAATGTCAGTTAGCCAAGTGCTGGCAGGTGGCCAGCTCTTTAGACAGAGACTGTTATTGCCACAAGGGTCCTTCAAGGGGTTGACTTTTTACAAAGCTGGGCCGGTCAAGTACTCATTTGGGCTGAGTCTCACAAACATTCAAGGGAAAGAAATGTAATCAGGCAATGCTTGGTTCTCAGCCGATGGACCTCGAGTGTCTGCCTGCTTTCTATCCATCAATGTTCCAATTAACATTTTATTTCCAAATAGAGCATTACCGAATATAACTATTTGGGACATTTGCATACTTTTCCATCTAGAAATAGTGTAATGCATTAACTCATACAATATATCTTGAACTCAAAACACTGCACAAGGGTCACCGGCTGCAAATTGCCATTATACTGAAGCTATAGATTTAAGTTGATAATAAAAAGCCCACTCTTAAAACAGAGGAGCCAGCTAATGTAATCCATTCCCTGAGAGCCTGAACTGGGGTTAGTAAATACAATAAGAATCACATACATACTGAATCATTTTTTGATTCTTATGACAAATTACATTTCTACAAGCAAAGTAAGCTAAGTTGTCCCACATTTTTTGACCTCTACATTTATTTGGTTCTTTTATATATACATCTTATTAAGCAGAATTGACTGTAATGTAATCTATCCTATTGCCATACACCCCATTACACTAAGATATGATCATCTTATAATGGATTTTCTGCAAGAATGTTGTGGGAATAGCACAGCTAGCTACCAGGCTAGAAAACGCAACGACTATGCAAAGGGAAGCATAAAGTATTTCAGATTTTTCTGTAATTATTGGATTTAGCTCTTTCTGGAGTGATATCATAGGGTTGATGTTACTCTTTCTGGAGTGATATCATAGGGTCGATGTTACTCTTTCTGAAGTGATATCATAGGGTTGATGTTACTCTTTCTGAAGTGACATCATAGGGTTGATGTTACTCTTTCTGGAGTGATATCATAGGGTTGATGTTACTCTTTCTGGAGTGATATCATAGGGTTAATGTTACTCTTTCTGAAGTGATATCATAGGGTTGATGTTACTCTTTCTGAAGTGATATCATAGGATTGATGTTACTCTTTCTGAAGTGATATCATAGGGTTGATGTTACTCTTTCTGTAGTGATATCATAGGATTGATGTTACTCTTTCTGAAGTGATATCATAGGGTTGATGTTACTCTTTCTGAAGTGATATCATCGGATTAGAGCCCGGGCCGATATTGGTTTGCCGATTTTATCGTCTGATATTGTCCTTTTCCTGCTACATCGGTATCGAACGATAATTCCACCGATAACCAATTTTGAACAAATAGGGTGAAAAAAAGGAATCTCATGCTTATCTGAACACTTGCTGCCATTCTCATGATGTGTCCTTGTTGTCACAATGTATGAAATCAACATTTGAAGCATAGTTATTGGACAATTGCTTTTTTGGATGGCAATTTATGAGAATTCAGTGTGGAAAAATTACACTTCAATTTACCCGCTGTAAAACATTATATTGGCAAATATATCGGTATCTTTAAGTTTTGTCCCCCCAAAAAATTAGACCCCAAAAAACATAGGTCGGACTCTACATTGGATGGATTTGACTCGTTATGAAGTGAAATAATTAGAAGATATTCTTTCTGAAATTGTATCACTGGATATCAAGATGCAATGATGAGTTGAAGCAAGTGCATTAAAGCTGGGCTGGGCAACTGGCAGTCCTTTGGCCTGCGGATCAATTTCAAAAAACGGGTCTGTTTTATTCACGTTTCTTTTCAAGTACTGGTGATAAATCATGCATTTCGATTCTTGCATAGATTGTAATGGACACATATGATGGGTGTAAAATGCTTTTTTGAAGGTTGTACTGATTATGATGAGCTAATGCTAAGCTATTTGGCAGCTATGTGTGGCGCCATGTTTGTTTGACATTATACAATGCATTATGGGTGTCACGTAAAAGTCTGTCAGACCAAAGATGTTATTACAAAATGAAGTGAAGGGATGGCTCACTCATGTTTCAGGTAAACTTCCGCAAGTGAATGAAGGGAAGTGAATGATGATAGAAGACATACCCCCTTCAACATGTATACTGCAAACAGACCAAACTCATCTCCTCTTATTATCTTATCATGGTGGCTCGCTACCCATCATCGGATTACTTTTGATTTGTTGTGTTTGACACAACGTGTCAAAGGGCTAAATCCTCTTCCCAGATCTCGGTGCGTTTTACACTAATTGACACAGTGGTTGTTATTCTTTCCCAATTAAAATATTACTCACATTTGTGGAGAACTGTCATGTGTCATTGTCACTCCAGAGGTGGTTGAGAAATCTGGGAAAGTTCCTTAGTTCCTGCTATTGCAAATAGCCTGGTCTGTGTTAGAGATCGATGGAAAAATCATCAAACACCAAGGATGAAGAAGAGAGTAAGTATGCTGCTAGTGCTTCTGTTTCAACAGAGGCCGAATGGGAGGACAAAGAGCGGACCAGACAAGTTGGTAGAAGGGGTTTAAGGAGATACAGGACAATATTGCCGGACAAAAGGTTGTTTTCCAAATGGATATTTGCACTTTAAAATTTGGACAAACATTTGATGCATCCTTCCAATTATTCAATTATTTTCTGTGTGTGAGGTTTTTGTCTTCTCTGCCTGTAATACAAGTTTTCAGAACATGATCATGGGTTTGAATTTTATTGTGCCACTACACAGACACAGTGCAGGATAAACCAACTGAGACGGCAGTAGCTTCTGCAGTCTGCTTTGATAGAGTGTGTCTGGAACAAGAAGACAGGCCCCACTCCGCATAACAGACATGTCTGTCTTGCATGTTGAAGCAGGTCGTTGGAGCTGGGCCCTCGCATTCTTCAGGGGGTTTCCCTGTGCGTTTACTGAGCTAAACATAGCAACAATGGCAGGCTATTTCTGACAGACTGTCTCTCCGAAGAGGAATCTGTTTCACTGTCACCTACGCACACATAACCCAGGACAGCCCACCATCCTGTCACCGCTCTCTCCTTCACAGTGACACCTCTCCTCTTCCCTCCCTCAATACCCACACCCATGTCTGTCTCCATTTCTCATTCTCACCACTCTTTCTCTTCCTCACACTCTCTCTCGCGCTCTACATAACCACAAAATGTACAACTTGCTCCCTTTCCCTCTAGCCTATATGTTAATCTCTCCATGGCTGTATTTTCACTAGCTCTCATCTCAAACTCTCTTTCCTTCTCCATCTTCACCAGATTTCTCCTCTTCCTTTTCCTCATCCCTCCATTCTGTGTGGTTCTAGCGTTCCATGGTGAGCTTATACCTCCTGAGATGTGGGCACCACCAGTGTCCCCCTCTGCCCTGATCCTATACCCCCTTCCCTGCACAGAGGGTAGCAAGTTGTGTCCCTTTGTATCACATATAGCAAATTCAGAGTAAGACGCAGGCACACACACATGCACACATAGCTCCACAGAGGCATCGTCAGGAAGGAAGAGTGATATGTTCAGATAAAGAAACAAACAAAGTATATATATATATACACTTCCGTTAAAAAGTTTTAGAACACCTACTAAGGGTTTTTCTTGATATTTACTATGTTCTACATTGTAGAATAATAGTGAAGACATCAAAACTATGAAATAACACATATGGAATCATGTAGTAACCAAAAAAAAAAGTATTAAACAAATCCAAATATATTTTACATTTGAGATTCTTCAAATAGCCACCCTTTGCCTTGATGACAAGCTTTGCACACTCTTGGCATTCTCTCAACCATCTTCACCTGGAATGCTTTTCCAACAGTCTTGAAGGAGTTCCCACATATGCTGAGCACTTGTTGGCTGCTTTTCCTGCTGTCCGACTCATCCCAAACCATCTCAATTTGGTTGAGGTCGGGGGATTGTGGAGGCCAGGTCATCTGATGCAGCACTCCATCACTCTCCTTCTTGGAAAAATAGCCCTTACACAGCCTGCAGTTGTGTTGGGTCATTGTCCTGTTGAAAAACAAATGATAGTCCCACTAAGCCCAAACCAGATGGGACGGCGTATCGCTGCAGAATGCTGTGGTAGCTATGCTGGTTAAGTGTGCCTTGGAATCTAAATAAATCACAGGCAGTGTCACCAGCAAAGCACCCCTCACACCATAACACCTCCTCCTCCATGCTTTACGGTGGGAAATACACATGCGGAGATCATCCGTTCATCTACACAGTGTCTCGCAAAGACACAGAGGTTGGAAACAAAAATCGCAAATTTGGACTCATCAGACCAAAGGACAGATTTTTTGCCCCAAGCAAGTCTCTTCTTATTGTTGGTGTCCTTTAGTAGTGGTTTCTTTGCAGCAATTCGACCATGACGGCCTGATTCTCCTCTGAATAGTTGATGTTGAGATATGTCTGTTACTTGAACTCTATGAAGCATTTATTTGGGCTGCAATTTCTGAGGCTGGTAACTCTAATGAACTTATCCTCGCAGCAAAGGTAACTCTGGGTCTTCCATTCCTGTGGCGGTCCTCATGAGAGCACTTTTTGGGTTACTACATGATTCCATCTGTCATTTCATAGTTTTGATGTATTTCCTATTATTCTACAATGTAGAAAATAGTACAAATAAAGAAAAACCCTTGAATGAGTAAGTGTTCTAAAACTTCTGACCGGTAGTGTATATGAGAAAGAGCCTTTATTGTCAATATCGGGCAACAGTGCACATCAACGTTTGGAGTTCTAAATTACATTGTGTTCAAAGGGTGCTTGCTTTCATTTTATAATTATGTTTTGGTGAATAAAGTAAAATTGAAATATTTTATTGGAAGACATGTTGCTCTCAAGACCCCAGCTCTGAAGTCTCACATAAAACTAAAATTGAAATAGGGCATTCATAGTTAAATACACTGAAAGGGCATTCATAGTTAAATACACTGACTGTAATTGTCTTAAATTGCTGTTGAACACTCACATAAAATTAGTAAGGTAAGGCTCACCTTTGTATGACAAATGCACTCTGGGAGCAGTCCGTGCATTGGCATGGCAACTGTAGACACATAAACTCAGTAGAAAGAGGAGGAGGGCTTGGGTGGTCTCCATAGCAATGACAGCAGTGTTAACCTTTGGAGTCCTACAAAGGGGAAAGGTAAAAGCAGTACAGATTAACTGAATATCACTTAAAACCGTCAAATAATTGCAACCATTTAGAGAGACTTCAACATAGAGGCCTTCAGGAGTACAACAAGTTAGAGCCATTCCAAAATGGACCAAGGTCTTTTTTTACATCGGGACCCGGTACGCATCAATACATTTTTTAAACATACAGACCAGTTCCAAACGGACCCTAGGACAACTAGACCCATTCCCGTAAGACCTTGTCGGATCCAGACCCTTTCCAATCAGAGCCGAGTGACGGAAGCAGCAGCAAGGGCAATTTATTTGTTACTTTATTAACCAGAGGTGATAAAGCGCGAGGGACAGGAGGTAGAGAGTGGTGACGCTCTAGCAGGGGCCGTGCTGTGTGTAGGCTACTGTGAGTGTGAGTGATTATACAATCTCGTTCTCTCTCTACTCCAGCAGTCTGGTTCGGATCAGTATGAGCTCAGTTAAAATTACACATACCTGGTTATTCGGGTACAGGTGGATCCGTAAAGATCTCTACCTCCACAACCACTGAAATATCCCTTGCACAGAAAAGTGTAGTTTTGAGAAGTTAAAAATAACTTCCAGTCCTCTAAAATGTCCCATTCACATTGAAATCACCCACTCAAAAGCCTTGACCCTGATAATAATCTGTTTGCAGGTCAGTGAGCATCGAAGCTTTCAGAGTTAAGACTAAAATGTCCTCATTACTGAGATATATCATTAGCATGTCAATAGCTACAAATTCTAATTCCATGAACACTATCAATAACAAGACAAGAAAAAAGAGTGCACTTACAACTACCATCTGATGCAGAAATATTGGGAACTAGTAAACATTATGTGCCGGTTTGGCTGACACACATTTCGCTAAGTCCTGGACTAAAAAGCACAGTCAGTGAAGATTCCTCGTGGAGAATGTTTTTTTTTTGTCCAGGACAAGGCCTCTAATACTGTGTCTGGGAAACCCGCCCTAAGAAAGCTATCCTATTTAAAGAGCAACTGAACGTACAGGAATAAGCAACTTCTCCTTTTGAAAACAGCCAATGTGGCATCATATGAGTCAAAAACATTTACTCTCGTGTCAAAATTGACTACAAAGTGTAAATAGGATCATTTCGGTCAGTCAGAAAGTCAGTCTCATCCAAAACTGAGACTTGCAAGATAATTAAGAAAAATGGTATGTTACGAAACGAAGGGTACCGTTACAGTTTTCCCTGTGTTGGGTTTATTTAAATCCTGCCCACATGCCCCCAGCTGGCAATGTATCAGTTGAGACTTTACGTCAGTGCCCTCGCCCTGACCTGGGCGCGAACCAGGGACGCTCTGCACACGTCAACAGTCACCCTCGAAGCATCATTACTCATCGCTCCCCAAAAGCCGCAGCCCTTATAGAGCAAGGGGAAACACTACTTCACGGTCTCAGAGCAAGTGACGTCACCGATTGAAACGCCACTAGCGCGCACCACTGCTAACTAGCTAGCCATTTCACATCAGCTACAGCAGCACCCAAGTAATCATCAATTCAAAGCGCAGGTACACAAGACCCAATCGTAATGCCCATGGTCAATTTGGTTTGACATTCGATATTCCTATTGGGCAAGTTAGGGACAACGGGAGGTTGGTGGCACCTTAATTGGGGAGGACGGGCTCATAGTAATAGAACAGAACCAATGGAATGGTATCGAATTCATCAAACACATGGTTTCCATGTGGTTGATACCATTCAATTCACTCCATTTGAGCCATTGTTATGAGCCGTCCTCCCCCTAGCAGCCTACTGTGTTAGGGCTCATCAATAAATTACACAATGTACATGGGACAATATTTTAAAATGTCGATAGCTCCAAATTTCAATGACTCAAACCAACTATAAATTGTAGAAATTCAAATACAAATATTGAAAGCATTTAATGAGACAACTAAAAGGTGTGCAATATGAAAACATTGTCCCATTTACATTGTGTAATTTATTGAAGGTCCCTAACTAGCCCCACAGATAGGCTATACAAGGTCAAACCAACTTTGCCACAGTAGCACATTGGCCGGCTGAAGGAAATTGGTTAGCTTGCTAGCTAGTCTAGGTTACTTCAAGACACAAGACCTCATTAGACTGTTTCAACTTATCTATAAGGGTGAGTGAGTGTAACTGTGTACTGTTTTGGCAGAGTGAAAGAAAAAAAGCTTCCCACATTTGAACGCACACGAGAGACACCCACATCAAAGCACACCTCCAAAACCCAAATCGCTTTCTGTATCAATTCCTAATGAGGGGAATAGAAAAAATAAAAAATAAAATGAGGGGAATTGAAACAGTGGCCAAATCAGGAAGTTCAGCCCCCTTTTAACATAGTGAGAATAGACCCATTAAACGATCATTGAACTGTTTGTAGAAAGCCTTATCAAGTCATTCCCATTCAGGGGCTTCTTTACAACACGGATACCCAGATAAATATGACGCCAATCAATGACAACAATACAGAAAATCAGCGAGACAGAAAACTCAACCTGGTTCACATGATTCCATTTAGGGAAATGTATTGTTCCTGTGATTGGGTTCTTATAAAATAGATTGGTTATCAGGCATCCAGGGAGCAGCACAAAGTGGATGTCTCTATTGACCTGTGTGCCCTTCCCCTGACACTGGGACAGTGTTGGAGTAAAAAAGACTGTGAAAGTGGGGCAACTAGAACTTATCCATGAGTGACATGCTCCAAAAGAGATGAGGAAATTGAGCACTCCGAGACAGAGTTCTTAAACACTGCAGCCAAATCCTGGCAGCTAATACAAATCCCTGCCACATTGTCTTGCTTTAAATCCGAAACTCTTTTAGAAAGAGGCTATCTAAAAGCACGAGAACCACCAATAAGGATCACACACACACTCACTCACTAGGCCTCAAAATCGAATGTAAATCATGTCTGTTTAAGTTAGGGCGTGGGTGCTGTACTTTATTTCCCCACATATGCCCAAGGTTAATGACGGGTTATCATAACTATAACATAAACAACTCAGACACAATACAAAGATGCACAATACAAACGGTTTAAAGAAGTGGGTGGCAGTCCAATCACCTCTGACCAGATGTTGAATCGTCGCAAACAGCCACCGTTCGTAGTCACCCAGCAGGTGATCACTTACACAATATGGCCACTTGCGGCTTTTAGCCGTTCGTTGACACGGTGGGTCTGAGCTGTTACCTTCAATGATAATATTGCTTTTCTCTGTCAACATGCTTACAGTGCAATCGGAAAGTATTCAGACTCCTTCAGTTTTTCTACATTTTGTTAAGTTACATTCTTACTCTAAATTTAAAAAAAAATCTTTATCAATCTACACACAATACCCCATAATGTCAAAGCGAAAACATATATATATATTTTTTTGTAAATGTATTAAAAATTAAAAACAGAAATATCTTATTTACGTACAGTTGAAGTCGGAAGTTTACATACACCTTAGCCAAATTTGTAGCCAAGTTTTTCACAATTCCTGACATTTAATCCTAGTAAAAATTCCCTGTCTGATCACCACTTTATTTTAAGAATATGAAATGTTAGAATAATAGTAGAGAGAATGATTTATTTCAGCTTTTATTTCTTTCATCACATTCCCAGTGGGTCAGAAGTTTACATAAACTCAATTAGTATTTGGTAGCATTGCCTTTAAATTGTTTAACTTGGGTCAAACGTTTTGGGTAGCCTTCCACAAAATTCCCACAATAATTTAGGTGAGTTTTGGCCCATCTCCTCCTGACAGAGCTTGTGTAACTGAGTCAGGTTTGTAGGCCTCCTTGCTCGCACACGCTTTTTCAGTTCTGCCCACAAATTTTCTATATAATTGAGGTCAGGGCTTTGTGATGGCCACTCCAATACCTTGACTTTGTTGTCCTTAAGCCATTTTGCCACAACTTTGGAAGTATGCTTGGGGTCATTGTCCATTTGGAAGACCCATTTGCGAGCAAGCTTTAACTTCCTGACTGATGTCTTGAGATGTTGCTTCCATATATCCACATAGTTTTCCTGCTGATGATGCCATCTATTTTGTGAAGTGCACCAGTCCCTCCTGCAGCAAAACAACCCCACAACATGATGCTGCCACCCCCGTGCTTCAAAGTTGGAATGGTGTTCTTCGGCTTGCAAGCCTCTCCCCCTTTTTCCTCCAAACATAACAATGGTCATAATTGTCAAACAGTTCTATTTTTGTTTCATCAGACGAGAGGATATTTCCCCAAAAAGTACGATCTTTGTCCCGATGTGCAGTTGCACACTGTAGTCTGGCTTTTTATGGCGGTTTTGGAGCAGTGGCTTCTTCCTTGCTGAGCGGCCTTCCATCTGCACAAGGTCATTTGCTGTTGTTCTGGGATTGATTTGCACTTTTTGCACCAAAGTACGTTCATCTCTAGGAGACAGAATGCGTCTCCTTCCTGAGCGGTATGACGGCTGCGTGGTCCCATGGTGTTATACTTGCGTACTGTTGTTTGAACAGATGATCATTTTCTGGAATTTTCCAAGCTGTTTAAAGGCACAGTCAACTTAGGGTATGTAAACTTCTGACCCACTGGAATTGTGATATAGTGAATGATGAGTGAAATAAATTGTCTGTAAACAATTGTTGGAAAAATTACTTGTGTCATCACAAAGTAGATGTCCTAACCGACATGTCAAAACTATAGTTTGTTCGCAAGAAGTTTGTGGAGTGGTTGAAAAACAAGTTTTAATGACACCAACCTAAGTGTATGTAAACTCCCGACTTCAACTGTAGTTTTTTTCCCTTAACAATCTACACACAATACTCGATAATGAAAAACCAAACCTCTACGGAGCTCTATGGACAATTGCTAATGACCTCATGGCTTGGTTTTTGCTCTGACATGCACCCTTATATAGACAGGTCCCACCCTAAAAAATAGGGTCTGAATACTTACACTAACGGTCAAAAGTTTTAGAACACCTACTCATTCAAGTGTTATATTTATTTTTACTATTTTCTACATTGTAGAATAACAGTGGAGACATCAAAACTATGAAATAACACATGGAATCATGTAGTAACCAAAAAAGTGTTAAACAAATCAAAATATATTTTATATTTGAGCTTCTTCAAATAGGCACCCTTTGCCTTGACGGCAGCTTTGCCCACTCTTGGCATTCTCTCAACCAGCTTCACCTGGAATGCGTTTCCAACAGTCTTGAAGCAATTGACTGCTTTTCCTTCACTCTGTGGTCTGACTCATCCCAAACCATCTCAATTTGGTTGAGGTTGGGAGATTGTGGAGGCCAGGTCATCTGATGCAGCACTCCATCACCCTCCTTGGTAAAATAGCACTAGAGGTGTGTTGTGTGATTGTGCTGTTGTCCTGTTGAAAAACAAATGACAGTCTCAATTTCCACCGGTCTAATGTCCATTGCTCGTGTTTCTTGGCCCAAGCAAGTCTCTTCTTCTTATTGGTGTTCTTTAGTAGTGGTTTATTTAAAGCAATTTTACAATGAAGGCCTGATTTACACAGTCTCCTCTGAGCAGTTGACGTTGAGATGTGTCTGTTACCAAGCATTTATTTGGGCTGCAATTTCTGAGGCTCGTAACTCTAATTAATTTACCCTCTGCAGCAGAGGTACTGTTACTCTGGGTCTTCCATAGCTGTGGTGGTCCTCATGAGAGCCAGTTTCATCATAGTGCTTGATGGTTTTTGATGGTCAAAGCACTTGACTGACCTTAATGTTTTAAAGTAATGATGGACTGTCATTTCTCTTTGCTTATTTGAGCTGTTTTTGCCGTAACATGGACTTGGTATTTTATCAAATAGGGCTATCTTCTGTATAGCCCCCTACCTTGTCACAACACAACTGATTGGCTCAAACACATTAAGAAGGAAAGAAATTCCACAGATTAACTTTTAACAAGGCACACCTGTTAATTGAAATACATTCCAGGTGACTACCTAATGAAGCTGGTTGAGAGAATGCGAAGAGTGTGCAAAGCTGTCATCAAGGCAAAGGGTGGCTACTTTGAAGAATCACAAAAATAAAATATATTTTGATTTGTTTGTTTTTTGGTTACTACAAGATTCCATATGTTTTATTTCATAGTTTTGATGACTTGACTATTATTCTACAATGTAGAAAATAGTAGAAATAAAAAAAATAAAAAACTTGCATGAGTAGGTGTTCTAAAACTTTTGACCAGTAGCGTATGTAAATAAGGTATTTCTGTTTTGTATTTTTAATAAATGTGCAACATTTTCTCAACCTGTTTTCACTTTGTCATTATGGGATATTGTGTCTAGATTGGTGAGGATTTTTTATTTATTTAATCCAATTTAGAATAAGACTGTAACGTAACAAAATGTGAAAAAAGGGAAGGAGTCAAAATACCTTCCAAATGCACTGTTCATTGGAGAAATGATTTAAGATACTCTTCAAAGAGGGTTTCAGACATTTTCAGGGAGATTTGCAGGAACTCCGTTGTCCTGACTGCAGGGGAAAGCTTGTTCCACTATTGGGGAGCTTTAACTGGGCTGAGCAGGAGCTGCCCTCCCATAGGGGTTGGAGGCCCAAGATACCAGAAGGTGGCTGAACGGAGTGCACTGGGTTGGGATATAGGGTTTGAGCATAGCCTGAAGATAAAGAGGGGCAGTTCCCCTTCTTGCTTCGTAAGCAAGCACGAGGGTCTTGAAGATGATGCGAGCTTCCACTGGAAACCAATGTCATGTGCGGCGGAGCGGGGTGACATGGGAGAACTTAGCAAGGTTGAACACCAGGCGGGCCGCGGAATTCTGGATAAGTTGAAGGGGTTTGATGGCACAAGCATAGAGCCCAGCCAACAGTGAGTTGCAGTAGTCCAGACGGGAGATGACAAGTGCCTGGATTGGGACCCGCACCACTTCCTGTGTGAGGAAAGGTCATACTCCGGATGTTGTAGAGCATGAACCTGCAGGAATGAGTCACTGCTTGGATGTTTGCAGAGAACGACAGGGTGTTGTCCAGGGTAAAGCCAAGGTTCTTTGCACTCTGGGAGGGGGACACCATTGCGTTGTTGAAATGCCTGGTAATAGGGAATCATTGATATTTTATAATGAATAGGCTGACACATTACCTTTAGCTACAGAATATCTCACCACCATGCGTTTCCATCTCCCCCTTTCTCTCCTTCATTCCTTCCTTGAGTGCAGTGATAGGGGCTGTCAACAGTTTAATTAAATATCTTTTGTTGTGGGGCCTCCCGAGTGGCGCAGTGGTCTAAGGCACTGCATCACTACAGATCCTGGTTTGATACTGGGCTATGTCACAGCCGGCCACGACCGGTAGAACCATGAGGCGGCGCACAGTTGGCCCAGCGACGTCAGGGTTAGGGGAGGGTTTGGCCGGCCGGGATGTCCTCGACCTTTGCCTCTCCCAGGTCCGTATGGGAGTTGCAGCATTGGGACAAGACTGTTACTACCAAATGGATATCAAGAAATCGGGGAGAAAAAGGGGGTAAAATAAATAAATATATGTTTTCTTGTGAAAACACGTTACTATCAATGTTCCCGAACAGATTTCACTTGCTTTCCCAAATGATGTACTGGGTAGCTGCAGGAACATGGTTGGAGAGCCCATGGCATACAGAGTTTGGGCAGAATATCACCAGTCGTGCAGCGAGGCTGCATGCTCCTCAAACAGTGGTTGATGCATGAAGAGAAATAAGTGTTCTTATAAGCCCAGATATTTCTATATGCAATCCCGTGTGAAAGCAGAGTTTTGATGCTGGCCACTAAAAAGAGCAGGATCCCAGCTGAAACTATATTTAGGACTATTTCTCTGCTGCTCCACTATAAAACCAGAGTAGCCCACCCGACATGATTTAAACTGCGGGAAAACAGCCTCCATTCACTATTCGAGTGAATACAGATGATATGTCTTTTTTTCCCCTGCCCCTGTTCCTATCCATTTGATAATTGGGCATTCTAAATCAATTTGAAAATATATATATATTAGTAAAGGCAAGAGTAAATTGGGAATAGTCCGATGGGTGAAAATATGATCGCTTGATGAGAGAACAGTGTGCAGCCGAAGGCAAGGAACAGAGAGCAAGAATTTTTGAGACTTTTTCAAATAGTCAATAGCCTATAGTCACATCATGCAGTTTTGATTTCTAAGACATTCTAAGGTTTGTGTCATTCACAACTAAATTAGCCAAATAACTCTAAATCTAGCGTATAGAACCTGTTTCAAATGATCACTTTTACACTCAACATAGCCACTTCATATGCACACTTGCTCCGGAATAGAAAAATATCCTTATATATTTTTATTAAATTATATTATCTTATTCCATTATATTATTCTTACAATAAAATCATATAACATGAAATAATGGCATGGGACTTATTAGCATATCTTGTCTCCTAAATGAACTAGCCTACAGCCTATGGAATGACTTATAGCCAGATAACATAGGACGACTACATTTTGTTCATATCATTAAGTTTCTTTAGACCTGCCTAAAAAAATAATGAATTTATTGTGATGGTGTATATTAAATTAATTTTAAATATAGATGTTCCAAAGGCGCACATCAGCGGCTTGTATGCTTGGAGGCCTGGAGATGCTAAACGTGTTTATGTTAATTAAATGGTCAATTGGTTTCTTGAGGAGGGGCAGAACTCTGGACATCTTGAAATCAGTGGTCAGGGATGAGTTAAGTGAGGAATATGAGAACATCTCCAGAGATGGTCTGGAGAAGGGAAGGGATGGGGTCAAGTTGGCAGATTGTTGGGAGGCTGGACATCACTAGCCGCGGGTTTTTAACTGGAGAGAGAGGAGAGAAAGAAGTCAAGGTGTAGGGTAGTTCTGTGTGAGTTGGATCAGTGGGGTTTGTGAATGAGGAGTGGATGTCGTCAACCTTATTTTCAAAGTGTTGACAAAGTTTTCTGCAGAGGGAGGAGGGAAGGGGATGAGGTGGAGGATTAAGAAGGGAGGAGAAAGTGGAGAAGAGTTTCCCAGGGTTGGAGGCAGACGCTTGGAATTTAGAGTGATTAGGAAGTGGCTTTAGCACTGATACAGAGGAAGAGGAGGGAGTGGAAGGATAATAGGTCCTCCGGAAGTTTTGTTTTCCTCCATTCAGCTGCCCGGAGCCCTGTTCTGTTAGCACGCAGTGAGTCATTCAGCCACGGAGTGGGAGGGGAAGGTCGAGCAAGCCGGGAGAAAAGGGGACAGTGAGAGTCAAAGGATGTGGAAAGGGAGGAGGGTAGGGTCAAACAGGCAGAGTCAGGAGGCAGGAGAGAAAAGGATTTAGGAGAAGGGAGAGAGGATAGGATAGAAGAGGACAGATTAGTGGGAGAGAGAGCGAAGATTGAGGTGGCACAAATCAAATCAAAGTTTATTGGTCGCATACACAGATTTGCAGATGTTATAGCAGGTGCAGATAAATGCTTATGTTTCTAGCTCCAACAGTGCACTAATATATAATATAAATACTAGAAATAAAAAAATACCAGAATGAGCAATATCAGAAAGAGTCCGGAATATGGTGTGTATAGCAGTGGAGGCTACTGAGAGGGGGACGGCTCATAATAATGTCTGGAACGGAGTGAATTAAATGGCATCAAACAATTGGAAACCATGTGTTTGATGTATTTGATACCATTCCACTAATTCCACTCCAGCTATTAGCACAAGTCCGTACTCCCCAATTAAGGTGCCACCAACCTCCTGTGGTGTATAGACAGTATGGACAGTACATGAATAGAAAGGTGTGTATAGCAGTAGTTATATAGGGTGACCAGAAAACAGGCGCTGTTGCGCCTTCTTCACCACGCTGTCGGTGTAGCGGAACCATTCCAGGTCCTCAGTGATGTGCACACTGAGTAACTTGAAGCTTTTGAACCTCTCTACTGCTCTCTTGGCTGTTGCCTGTAGTCCATGATCAGCTCCTTTGTTTTGTTAACGTTGAGGGAGAGGTTATTTTCCTGCCACCACTCCGTCAGGGTTCTCAACTCCTCCATGTAGGCTGTCTCGTCGTTGTTGGTAATCAGGCCTACAACTGTTGTGACGTCAGATGATGATTGAGTTGATTGAGTTGGAGATGTGCATAGCCATGAAGCCATGTGTTAACAGGGAGTACAGGAGGAGTCTGAGCACACACCACTGTGGGGCCAACGTGTTGAGGATCAGAGTGGCGGAGGGGTTGTTCCCTACCTCACCGATTGAGGTCGGCCCGTCGGGAAGTCTAGGACCCAATTGCACAGGGAAGGGTTCAGACGCAGGGCACTGAGCATAGTGATGAGCTTGGAGGGCACTACGTTGTTGAAGGCTGAGCTGTAGTTGATGAACAGCATTCTCAGATAGGTATTCCTCAGGTGGGATAGGGCAGTGTGCAGTGCAATGGTGATTACGTCGTCAGTGGATCTGTAGGGACAGTATGCAAATTGTAGTGGTGTCGGGTAAGGTAGAGGTGATATGATCCTTAACTAGCATCTCAAAGCCCTTCATGGCTACTGACGTGTTTGCTAAGTTACCATCGCTTTCTTGGGTACATGAACAATGGTGGACATCTTGAAGCAAGTGGGAACAACATACTAGGATAGGGAGATTGAATATGTAGTAAACACACCAGCTGGTCTGCACATGCTCTGTGGACACGACTTGGGCCGGCAGCCCTGCAAGGGTTAACACCACACTGACCTGTGGTACAAAGCCCATGAATATTATCTAGTCTCCAATACCCTACTCTACAAATTGGATGCAGTCTATCACAGTGCCATCCGTTTTGTCACCAAGGCCCCATATACTACCCATCATTGTGCAGACCAGCTGGTGTACACTCTTGTTGGCTGGCCCTCGCTTCATACTCGTCGCCAAACCCACTGGCTCCATGTCATCTACAAGACCCTGCTAGGTAAAGTCCCCCCTTATCTCAGCTCGCTGGTCACAATAGCATCACCCACCTGTAGCACGCGCTCCAGGAAGTATATCTCTCTGGTCATCCCCAAAACCAATTCTTTCTTTGGCTTTCTCCTTCCAGTTCTCTGCTGCCAATGACTGGAACGAACTACAAAAATCTCTGAAACTGGAAACACTTATCTCCCTCACTAGCTTTAAGCACCAGCTGTCAGAGCAGCTCACAGATTACTGCACCTGTACATAACCCATCTATAATTTAGCCCAAACAACTACCTCTTTCCCTACTGTATTTATTTTATTTCATTTATTTATTTATTTTGCTCCTTTGCACCCCATTATTTTTATTTCTACTTTGCACATTCTTCCACTGCAAATCTACCATTCCAGTGTTTTACTTGCTATATTGTATTTTCTTTGCCACCATGGCCTTTTTTTGCCTTTACCTCCCATATCTCACCTCATTTGCTCACATCGTATATAGACTTGTTTCTACTGTATTATTGAATGTATGTTTGTTTTACTCCATGTGTAACTCTGTGTTGTTGTTTATGTTGAACTGCTTTGCTTTATCTTGGCCAGGTCGCAATTGTAAATGAGAACTTGTTCTCAACTAGCCTACCTGGTTAAATAAAGGTGAAATAAATAAATAAAAAAATCTGGTGTTTACAGATGTATTCTGGAGTTAGTTCCAAATGACAAACAGTTCACCTCAGAAGTCTAGATAGGGGAGGTCCTATCAATTGCAATAAGGAATGCACAGATCCACAAAACGAGACAAACAGGAAAGCATCAAAGGATCCCTCAAATGAAATTCAAGACAAAGGGATGGAATAAACAAGCTGGTACACAGTGTTCAAGCAAAGTGTTTCATGTTCATTTTGTCGTAGACAAAAAAGATTTGTTTTATCAAAAAAAATGTAATATTTTTGTGTGACATTAGTTGACTAAGTCTGAATCCCGTCATTCATCCTGTCATAGGTTTAAGCCGACCGGGTGATGGCCATAGCTCCTGAGAACATGTCAACATCTCTTAGCTCACATGCCACTGGGCAAAAACTGGTTGAACCAATGTTGTTTCCACATAATTTCAACAAAATAATCAATGTGGAACACTGATGGTATTTGCAAAAAGTAATCAACGTAAGGAAATGTCTTTTTTTCACCCAACTTTTTACCTAAATCCAATGTCATGGTGCCATTTTTTGTTTAATTTCAGGTTGAATTCACGTTAGTTGACAACAGAACCAATTGTAAATCAAAAATAGATGTTGAACTGACATATGTGCCCAATGGGACACTACTGTCTGCCCACATTTCACGCTGCAATCCGAGTCATTAAAGTGGTGTGGAAAGAGCTGTGTGCTGCCCCCAGAGAAAACATGTTGGGGCCTGAAAACCTGCAACAGTTGATACAACCTTTCACAGTATTATTGTCCCATAAAGTAGCAACGTGCATGCCCTTCCCACCTGAGCATCTGTCTTTTTCAGGCATTTATTTCCTGTGTTTGAGGGGTGCAAAATCCACTTGTCACTTACAGTTGAAGCCAGAATTTTACATACACCTTAGCCAAATACATTTAAACTCAGTTATTCAAAATTACTGACATTTAATCATATTAGAAATTCCCTGTCTTAGGTCAGGATCACCACTTTATTTTAAGAATGTGAAAAGTCAGAATAATAATAATAGAGAGAATTATTTATTTTAGCTTTTATTTATTTCATCACATTTCCAGTGGGTCAGAAGTTTACATACACTCAATTAGTATTTGGCACCAGTCCCTCCTGCAGCAAAGCTCCCCCAACATGATTCTCCCCGTGATTCACAGTTGGGATGGTATTCTTCGGCTTGTAAGCCTCCCCCTTTTTCCTCCAAACATAACGATGGTCAATATGGCCAAAAAGTTATATTTTTGTTTCATCAGACCAGAGGACATTTCTCCAAAAAGTACAATCTTTGTCCCCATGTGCAGTTGCAAACTGTAGTCTGGCTCTTTTATGATGGATGGTTTTGGAGCAGTGGCTTCTTCCTTGCTGAGTAGCCTTTCAGGTTATGTCGATATAGAACTAATTTTACAGTGGATATAGATACTTTTGTACCTGTTTCCTCCAGCATCTTCACAAGGTCCTTTGCTGTTGTTCTGGGATTGATCTGCACTTTTTAAACCAAAGTATGTTCATCTCTAGGAGACAGAATGTGTCTCCTTCCTGAGCGGTATGTCGGTTGCGAGGTCCCATGCTGTTTATACTTGTGTACTATTGTTTGTACAGATAAACATGGTACCTTCAGGTGTTTGGAAATTCCTCCCAAGGATCAACCAGACTTGTGGAGGTCTACAATTGTTTTCTGAGGTCTTGGCTGATTTCTTTTGATTTTTCCATGGTGTCAAGCAAAGAGGCACTGAGTTTGAAGGTAGGCCTTGAAATATATCCACAGGTAAACCTCCAATTGACTCAAATGATGTCAATTAGCCCAGAAGCTTCTAAAGCCATGACATCATTTTCTGGAATTTACCAAGCTGTTTAAAGGCACAGTCAATTTAATGTATGTAAACTTCTGACCAACTGGAATTGTGATACAGTGAATTATAAGTGAAATAATCTGTCTGTAAGCAATTGTTGGAAAAATGACTCATGTCATGCACAAAATATATGTGCATTCTAAGAGGGAAAAAAATAATTGTACAATAAATGTAATACCTGAATTCCCACCAAAATGCCTGAACTCATTCAATATTTGTCCGTGCAAGTAAAATGTTTTATGTGCCATAATTCAGTCAATATCTGATAGATTAAAACATTCAAAAAGTTCAACAGTCCAACTGTTGCATTTATTATAATTGTTTTAAAACCTTTTAAACAATTTTGATGACTGTTGCTACATAAATAACCAGAGACAGGCTATAGCTGAGTGCTAATCCTTGATCTTAGAATACTGTATAATGATTAAATTCATCACTAAGAAATCAATTAAAAGTTACAGTAATTGGATGTAGTAACTGCACAAATTTGGGGAAGGTCACAAAAAGAAATCTGCAGCATTGAAGTTCCTAAAGAACACAGTAGCCTCCATCCTAATTAAATGGAAGAAGTTTGGAACCACGAAGACTCTTCCTAGAGCTGGCCGCCTGGCCAAACTGAGCAATCGGGGAGAAGGGCCTTGGTGACCAAGAACCCGATGGTAAATTTGACAGAGCACTTGAGTTCCTCTGTGGAGATTGGAAAACCTTCCAGAAGGACAACAATCTCTGCAGCATTCCACCAATCAGGTCTTATGAAAATTGCATTATTTGGCCTGAACGCCAGGAAACCGAGCACCATCCCTACGGTGAAGCATGGTGGTGGCGGGGGAAAGATGAACAGAGCAAGGTGCAGAGAGATCCTTGATCAAAACCTGCTCCAGGGTGCTCAGGACCTCAGACTGGGCTGAAGGGTCACCTTCCAACAGGACAATGACCCTAAGCACACAGCCAAGACAATGCAGGAGTGGCTTCGGGACATGTCTCTGAATGTCCTTGAGTGGCCCAGCCAGAGCCCGGACTTGAACCCAATCGAACATCTCTGGAGTGACCTGAAAATAGCTGTGCAGCAACGCTCCCCATCCAACTTGACAGAGCTTGAGAGGATCTACAGAGAAATATGGGAGAAACTCCCCAAATACAGGTGTGCTAAGTTTGTAGCAACATACCTACTGTAAGAAGACTAGAGAATGTAATTGCTTCAAAAGGTGCTTAGACAAAGTACTGAGTTAAACTTTCTGGCGCATGTGTTCCACTAGAGACCTGCCCCGACAACATCCGGTGAAATTGCAGAGCGCCAAATTCAAAATACAGAAATAGTCATAATAAACATTCATAAAAATACAAGTGTTATAGATCGGCTAATCCAGCCGCTTTGTCAGATTTCAAAAAGGCTTTACGGCCAAAGCATACCATGCGATTATCTGAGGACAGCGTCCCGCTTACAAAAGCATACAAACATTTTCCAACCAAGTAGAGGAGTCAGGAAAGTCAGAAATAGCGATAAAATTAATCACTTACCTTTGAAGATCTTCATCTGGTTGCAGTCACAAGGGTCCCAGCTACACAATAAATGTTTTTTTTTGTTCGATAAAGTACCTCTATATCCCAAAAAAGTAAAGTCCCTCTTTTTTGCTCAGTGGCTCAAAGGCGGTCAAAACATGCAGACGAGTACATCCTAATAGTAACGTTCGTCGAAACATGTCAAACGATGTTTATAATTAATCCTCAGGTTGTAAATTGTCTAAATAATCAATCATATTTAAAAGGAAAAACAACGAAGGGCGCTGTCACGACTCGCACCGAAGGTGGCTCCCCTGCCTGTTCGGGCGGTGCTCGGCGGTCGTCGTCGACGGTCTACTAGCCACCACCGATCCCTTTTTCCTTTTCTGTTCGTTTGGTCTTATTAGTTGCACCTGTTCCTTATTGTGTTTCTTGATTTATGTCTATTTAAGCCTGTTAGGCCCGCCTAGGTTTGTGCGGGATTTATATACTGTTAGTTTGTGGATGTTCGATTGTATTTTATTTTTCCGGACAATTATTTTTCCGGAATAAAATATACATTTATTCGAACCCTATGCTCTCTGCGCCTGACTCCAAACCCACTGTTCTTAAAGGACTCTGACAGAACCCCGTTGTCCCAGGAGGAGACAGTGGCTATGGAGACATACGTCACTGAATCTCTGGGACAGAGGTACATGTGAAGAAGAAGGAGGGAGGTCTGCGTCCGTGCATTGATTATAGAGGTCTCAATTCCATCACAGTGGGGTTTAGTTACCCGCTACCTCTCATCGCCACGGCGGTGGAATCATTTCACAGGGCGCGTCTCTTCACAAAACTGGACCTTAGGAGTGCGTATAATCTGGTACGTATCCGAGAGGGAGATGAGTGGAAGACTGCGTTTAGTACCACATCTGGCAATTATAAGTACCTCGTCATGCCGTATGGGTTGAAGAATGCTCCAGCCGTTTTCCAATCTTTCGTAGACGAGATTCTCAGAGACCTGCATGGGCAGGGGGTGGTAGTGTATATCGATGACATACTGATCTATTCTACCACACGCGCCGCGCACGTGTCTCTGGTGCGTAAGGTACTTGGGCGACTGCTGGAGCATGACCTGTACGTCAAGGCTGAGAAATGTGTGTTCTCCAAACAAGCCGTTTCCTTCCTGGGTTATCGCATTACCACCTCTGGTGTGGTGATGGAGTGTGACCGCATTACAGCCGTGCGTAATTGGCAGTTTTTTGGGTTTGCCAATTACTACCGGAAGTTTTGGTCAGGTGGCTGCTCCCGTGTATGGGCCGCCGGTCAGTTGATGCGCCTTGTGTTTTTGGCGTGACCGTTTTTTCCGGTATTTAAATATACATTTATTTGAACCCTCTGTTCCCTGCTCCTGACTCCAAACCCACTGTCCTTAAAGGACTCTGACAGGCACGCACTCGGTCACGCACGCAAACCAGCACTGCATGATTCTACAGTCCACTGTCAGAAAGGTCTCTTTCTTCTTCATTTTTCAGAAAATAAGCCTGAAACAATGTTTAAAGACTGTTGACATCTAGTGGAAGCCACAGGAACTGCAATATGGGTCCTAACCCATGAGATACTCTATAGGCATTCAATTGAAAACTACCCACATCAAAAAATCCCACTTCCTGGATAGATTTTCCTCAGGTTCTCGCCTGCCATATCAGTTCTGTTATACACACAGTTTTGGAAACTTTAGAGTTTCCAAAATGCATATGCATAGCCTAGCTTCTGTGCCTGTGTAACAGGCAGTTTACTTTGGGCACGCTTCTCATCTAGATGTCGAAATACTGCCAAGCCATAAGATGTTTTAAGGGTCTAAATACTTACGCAAATGTGATATTTTTCATTTTTTGTATACATTTGCAAACATTTCTAAAAACCTATTTTTGCTTCATCATTATGGGGTATTGTGTGTAAATTGATGAGGGGAAAAAACAATTTAATCAATTTTAGAATAAGGCTGTAACGTAGCAAAATGTGGAAAAAGTCAAGGGTTCTGAATACTTTCCGAATGCACTGTATATCTGGAAAACTGTAATTTGACCCAGAATGCACTAAGTATACAAACTGTAATATGACCCAGAATGCACTAAGTATACAAACATCTCAGAAGTTCACCACAGGTGAAACAAAGACTAAAGAGTTTGCACAAGAGAGCAGAAGTTTACCCAGGACTTTGAGGGTTTAGTGTCCATAAAGAATGTTGATACATTTCCAAAAGCCACAATTCATAGTAATCCTCCTGCTCTTGGTTTCTCTGTTTCATATAACCAGGCTTATGGAGGTTATTTTTTCCTAAAGGCACATTTCTGGCAGGAGAACTGTGGATATCGATGGTAAAAATAAAAGCATACAATAAGTGGTTCATAAGGCTTTTGGATCCTTCTGCAGAAGGAATTTCAAATTTCAAGTGCAGATTTTCTGATTTCAAGTGCAGATTAAGAGCTGGTTGAAGTAACAGATTGCATATGGTTTTCTAGGGCACATGGTCACAGGGGAAATGGAAGGACGTGCCCAAGAGGCCATCTCTTGTGTATGCCACCATGCATACTGCATCTCTAACAGTACAGGGCCCATAGAGATACAACTAGTGTTTGATCTCTATGACTGGGCCCTTATTTCCCTTCCCATTCTTTGCCACACCATTCATTCATGAAAGTATATTGATGAAGACTGGGATCATATCAAATGGGGTTCTCCGTGCTTCAGCAAACAATATATTCACAGAAGAGGGGTTCAACAACCAAGACAGAAGTTAAAAAGAATGACTTGCCCAGGAAACTCTTCCAACTGTACCTATGCGTTTCCATCTGGAATAACGTCTGAGACAAACATGATTATCTCATCTCTGACTGGTGTTTTGAGTGCTCTACCGCTGGGAACCTTGTATTAGTCAAACTGTAGAAATTGTTACTGTATTTCACGTCGAACATTCCACAAGTCAAATTAATTCAACACAATAAAAAGACAAAGGCTGGAATTAAACATTGCATATTTTCCTCACTGTGACTCAGACTAGAAGTGTTACACAGTTCAGCAAGCTTGTCCTTGAGTTTTAGCCTAAAGTTCTCTGGTTTTGTCTACCCCTAACATCAATCAAGTCAAGCTCCTGAATGCTAAAGGAATGCATGCCACAGACACTTACCATAGAAGAAACCTTGTAGGAGCCTGGCAGTCATAGCTAGTCAGTCTAGTATTTAGCTGAGGGGAATGTGACTTCGGATTATGTGAGCGCTTGGCCAGCGATTAGTGCCTGATGTTGGTCTGAGTGGTCGTCCCTACACTCTTAGAAAAAAGGGTTACAAAAGAGTTCTTCGGCTGTCCCAATGGGAGCACACTTTTTGGGTTCCATGTAGAATCCTCTTTGTAAATAGCACCTTTTTTTCAAAGAGTGTAGGGCTGTTACGGTGACCATTTTGTGGTCATGACCACAGTTAAATTCCACGTAACCGTTTAGTCACGGTAACTAGGCTTCTCCATAACTGCCCTCTGATGCTGCTGATGGTCATTAGTAGCCTACTAAACTTGCTAACTTCCAGTCGCTAAAGGCCTGGTAGACATCAATCGATTGTCCCTCTAATCACTCTGACATCAATGCAAATCAAAAATCAAATCAAACACTATGAAGGCCCTTGAGGCATGATCTCATGTTGCGCAACATTTCTATAGGCTATGCAATTGTGAGAAAACAGAGTTTTGATGGCCTCTATTCGCCAAAAAGAGGAGGATCCCATCAGCATTCTATAGGCTAAGCCTACTATATTTATTTCTCAACTCTCCTAATATTAAGCACATTGCTTCGCTTTACAACATGAGTATAGTCTACCTGGCTGGCATGAAAATGAACCAAGGGAAAAGCGTCCTCCATATGCTAATTAAGTGCATAGATTATCGTGTTTTTCCCCTGACATCCCCTGTTCCAACAGGTGCATGACAATGGTCCATTTTAAATCAAAACTAATTTCACACATATATTATTTACTATTTGTAAAGACAATCCTGCAGGGAGACCCATCTATTAAATTAAGAAAAGTCTGATGGGTGACAATATTATCACTTGTGAATGATGTCATCACTTGTGAATGATGCCCAGCATGTGCAGTAAGGAAAGAAAAGGCACATGCCTTTTTTTGCTACTTTTTCGAATCGTCGTACACATCATTTAGCCTAGCCCCATAGGCCTATATGTTTTGATAAGTTTGGATCACAACTAAAGTGGAAATATAACTCAAAACACAGTCTATACGCCTAGGACCTGTGGAACACAGTTAGAGAGCACATGGCCTACAGAACCTAGTGAAACGTGTTCTTATTAGCCTAGTCATTGCGCAATCGCATGTAAAAGCAGAGTTTTGACTGGCCACCATTTAAGAGGATCCCAGCTTTCAGGTTCTGCTATATTTATTACTTAATTCTTAAAATTAAGCACATTATTCCATAATGACTGACCTTAATGTCTTAAAGTAATGATGGACTGTTGTTTCTCTTTGCTTATTTGAGCTGTTCTTGTCATAATATGGACTTGGTCTTTTACCAAATAGGGCTATCTTCTGTATACCACACCATACCTTGTCACAACACAACTGATTGGCTCAAATGCATTAAGGAAAGAAATTCCACAAATTAACTTTTAACAAGGCACACCTGTTATTTGAAATGAACATTCCAGGTGGCTACCTCATGAAGCTGGTTGAGAGAATGTCAAGAGTTTGAAAAGCTGTCATCAAGGCAAAGGGTGGCTACTTTGAAATATCTCAAATATAAAATATATTTGGATTTGTTTAACACTTTTTTGGTTACTACATGATTCCATATGTGTTATTTCATAGTTATGATGTCTTCAATATTATTCTACAATGTAGAAAATAGTAAAAAAAATAAAGAAAAACTCTTGAATGAGTATGTGTGTCCAAACTTTTGACTGGTACTGTATATTCCTCATATTATAAAATAATATAAAATAATTAGACAGAATTCTAAGCAAGTCTTATCTGATAAATTAACTAGTGTAGCCCACAGTCATATGGCATAGCCAGATCAGGGCCTAACATAAGGACAATTCAAAATATGCGATTCTGTTCTTCTGAAAAAGGCTACATTTTCTTCATATCATGTTTCTGTAGACCTGTCTAAAATAAATAATGGATTTATTGTGATGGTGTAGGCTATATTAAATGGATTTATTTTACTTTTTAAAATATTGTCTGCATCAATGGCTTGTAGACTATGCGTGGCAGTCAGGAAATTCTAAAAGTGTTTATGTTAATTAACAGTAAATTACCGTGAGACCGGTAGTTAATTGTGTGACAATAAACGTCTGACAAAATGTCATGACCGGTACAGCCCTAGTCATCCCCATGCAGCATCTCTCCACATGTGCCGGCTGGGGGACAGGGCTGTCAACGTGAGAGCTCATTAGCACGGCCTCTTGGAAAGAAAACTGCGACAGGCTTGGAGGGCGACCCCAGGAGGGACAGCGACCGCCAGCGCGGGTCATGTTTCCACATCGTCTACAAAAAAAACCTAAGAATTATTTACCCAAGCCCAACCCTTGTCGTTAGTGCCATCTCCTGCAACACCGGGTGAGTCTCTCTCTCTCTCTGTCTTTCTGTCTCTCATTTTCTATCTCTGGAATGGCAACAGCACATGCCATATAAAGTGCCTTCAGAAAGTATTCATACCCTTTGACTTATTCCACATTTTGTTGTTTTACAGCCTGAAATCAAAATTGATTAACTATATACAAAAAAATGACACATCTACACACAATACCCCATAATGACAAAGCTAAAACATGTTTTTAGAAATGTTTGCAAATGTATTGAAAATTAAATACAGAAATTTCTCATTTACATATCTCATAAGTATTCACACCCCTGATTCAATGCATGTTAGAATCACCTTTGGCAGCGATTACAGCTGTGTATTTCTGGGTACGTCTCAAAGAGCTTTGCACACCTGGCATGTACAATATTTGCATTATTATTTTCAAAATTCTTCAACTTATGTCAAATTGGTTGTTGATCATTGCTAGACAACCATTTTCAAGTCTTGCCATATATTTTCAAGCATATTGTCACATGTGCTCTCTCTCCGGCCTCTAGGTCACCAGGCTGCTCGTTAGGGCGCACAGGCGTCACCAGCGTTACGCACGTAATGATACTCAGCTGGACTCCATCACCTCCTTGATTACCTGCCCTTTATATGTCACTCCTTTTGGTTTTTTCCCCAGTTGTCATTGTTCCTGTTTCATGTCGGTGCGCTGTTTGTGTTGCTTGTTTTGTTCATTTATTTATTAAATGTATTCACTCCCTGAACTTGCTTCTCGACTCTAAGCGTACATCGTTACACATATTTAAGTCAAAACTGTAACTTAACCACTCAGGAACATTCACTGTCTTTTTGGTAAGCAACTCAAGTGTAGATTTGGCCTTCTGTTTTAGGTTATTGTCCTGCTGAAAGGTGAATTAATCGCACAGTGTCTGGTGGAAAGCAGCCTGAACCAGGTTTTCCTATAGGATTTTGCCTGTGCTTCGCTACAATCTGTTTATTTTTATCCTGAAAAACTCCCTAGTCCTTAACGATTACAAGCATACCCACAACATGATGCAGCCACCACTATGCTTGAAAATATGGAGAGTGGTACTCACTAATGTGTTGTATGTTTGAGGCAAATCCAATAACACTTTGTATTCAGGACAAAAAGTTAATTGCTTTGCCACATTGTTTGCAGTATTACTATTGTGCCTTGTTACAAACAGGATGCATGTTTTGGATTTTTTTTAAATTCTGTACAGGCTTCCTTCTTTTCACTATGTCAATTAGGTTAGTATTGTGGAGTAACGTAACTGCACTGTGTTGATCCATCCTCAGTTTTCTCCTATTACAGCCATTAAACTCTGTAACTGTTTTAAAATCACCATTAGCCTCATGGTGAAATCCCTGAGCAGTTTCCTTCCTCTCCGGCAATTGATTTAGGAAGGTGCCTGTAGCTTTGTAGTGACTGGGAGTATTGCTACAGCAACCAAAGTGACATTAATAACTTCACCATCTCAAATGGATATTCAATGTGAGATTTTTTTTCTACCCATCTACCAATAGTTTCCTTTCTTAGCGAGGCATTGGAACTCCTCCCTGGTCTTTGTGGTTGAATCTGTGTTTTGAAATTCACTGCTCGGCTGAGGGACCTTAAAGATAATTATATGTTTGGGGTACAGAGATGTAATCACTATTATTGCACACAGACTGAGTCCATTCAACTTCTTATGTGACTTGTTAGGCACATTTTTACTCCTAAACTTATTTCGGATTACCATAATAAAAGGGGTTGAATACTTATCAACTTTTAGCTTTTCATTTTTAATTAATTTGCAAAAAAATCTAAAGCATAAATGCCTTTTGACATTATGGGGAATTGTGTGTAGGGGCCAATGACAAAAAATCTCCATTTAATATTTTGAAATTCAGGCTGTAACACAAAATGTACACAAAAAGTCCAGAGGTGTGAATACTTTCTGAAGGTAATGTAAATCATAGAATAATGAAAGTCAATCAAATACCCCTGTGAAACTTTTACTACTACAATGCTGTATCACCTATCATGATCCGTACAACATTGAAGATGGCGCCGATAGATAAGAGCTGTGTCGAATTCTCATACTAACATATTGTATACTACATACTTAATGAGTATATACTACATACTAATCGTTCATTTTAGTATACTGTAAACAAATGGTATCATTTCAGCTGTGTATACTAGCCTGTCTACTGGAAGTTGATACTGTTGCTTTGCAACCTCTTGCTAGCTTGTTACCATTGCAAATTACTAGCTAGACACTTCGGTGTGTTCATAAATTCATAAACTCCGGGAGTGCCAAAGTGCATTTGTAAATTTAGAGCATTACCATATTTTCTGTTTGTAAATTCAGAGCGTTTCCCTCTCGGAGCATTCAGAGCCCATACTGGAAGCTCTGGCCGAGGTGTAGGGTTGAACCGAGCGTACTAACCGTCACAATGTTCAGAACGCCTCCCCAATTTCTCCTTCACCCAAATCCAGATTGGCACACCCTGACCATAGTTTGCTTTGTATGTTTCTATGTTTTGTTTGGTCAGGGTGTGATATGAGTGGGCATTCTATGTTTCATGTCTAGTTTGTCTAGTTCTAGTTTGGCCTGATATGGTTCTCAATCAGAGGCAGGTGTGAGTCATTGTCTCTGATTGGGAATCATATTTAGGTAGCCTGTTTGGTGTTGGGTTTTGTGGGTGATTGTCCTTGTTTCTGTCTCTGTGATACTTTGCACCAGTATAGGCTGTTTCGGTTTTCGTGTTACGTTTCTTGTTTTTGTAGTGTTTGTGTTTAGTTGTTTTCATTAAACATGAATCTCAATAGCCACGCCGCATTTTGGTCCGACTCTCCTTCACATGAAGAAAACCGTTACAGAATCACCCACCACAACAGGACCAAGCGGCGTGACAACAAGCAGCAGCAGCAGCGGCGGGAGAGGCTGCATTATTTGGAAGACTGGACATGGGAGGATGAGTTGGACGGTAAAGGACTCTGGGTACAGTCTGGAGAATATCGCCGCCCCAAAGAAGAGCTGGAGGCGGAGAAGGCGGAGAGGCGCTGGTATGAGGAAGCAGCACGGCGGCGTGGATGGAAGCCCGAGAGTCAGCCCCAAAAATGTATTGGGGGGGGAGGCTCACAGGAAGTATGGCGAAGCCAGGTAGGAGACCTGCGTCAACGTCCTGTGGTTTATCGGGGGGCTAGAGAGACCGGGCAGGCACCGTGTTATGCTGTGAAGTGCACGGTGTCCCCAGTGCGGGTGCATAGCCCGGTGCGATACATTCCAGCTCCCCGCATCGGCCGGGCTAGAGTGGGCATCGAGCCAAGTGCCATGAAGCCGGCTCTACGCATCTGGTCTCCAGTGCGTCTCCTTGGACCGGCTTACATGGCACCAGCCTTGCGCATGGTGTCCCCGGTTCGCCTGCATAGCCCAGTGCGGGCTTTCCACCTCGCCGCACTGGCAGGTCGACCGGGAGCATGCAACCAGGTAGGGTTGGGCAGGCTCGGTGCTCAAGAGCTCCTGTGCGCCTGCACGGTCCGGTCTATCCGTCACCACCTCCACGCACCAGCCCTCCGGTGGCAGCCCCCCGCACCAGGCTGTCTCTCCGGCTCATCTGTACAGGTGCTCCCACCTGTCCAGTGCTGCCGGAGCCTTGCACCTGTCCAGTGCTGCCGGAGCCTTCCTCCTCTCCAGCGCTGCCGGAGTCTCCCGCCTGCCCGGCGCTGCTGTCGGAGTCTCCCGCCTGCCCGGCGCTGCTTTCGGAGTCTCCTGCCTGCCCGGCGCTGCTGTCGGAGTCTCCCGCCTGTCCGGCGCCTGTCGGAGTCTCCGCCTGCCCGGCGCTGCTTTCGGAGTCTCCTGCCTGCCCGGCGCTGCTGTCGGAGTCTCCCGCCTGTCCGGCGCTGCTGTCGGAGTCTCCCGCCTGTCCGCTGCCCAGAGCCGCCAGAGCCCCTCTGCCCAGAGGCGCCAGAGCCCCTCTGCCCAGAGGCGCCAGAGCCCCTCTGCCCAGAGGCGCCAGAGCCCCTCTGCCCAGAGGCGCCAGAGCCCCTCTGCCCAGAGGCGCCAGAGCCCCTCTGTCCCGAGCAGCTGTCCCGACGTCCCGAGCAGCTGTCCCTCTGTCCCGAGCAGCTGCCCCTCTGTCCCGAGCAGCTGCCCCTCTGTCCCGAGCAGCCGCCCCTCTGTCCCGAGCAGCCGCCCCTCTGTCCCGAGCAGCCGCCCCTCTGTCCCGAGCAGCCGCCCCTCTGCCCCGAGCTGCCGCCCCTCTGCCCCGAGCAGCCGCCCCTCTGCCCCGAGCTGCCGCCCCTCTGCCCCGAGCTGCCGCCCCTCTGCCCCGAGCAGCCGCCCCTCTGCCCCCGAGCAGCCGCCCCTCTGCCCCGAGCAGCCGCCCCTCTGCCCCGAGCAGCCGCCCCTCTGCCCCGAGCAGCCGCCCTCTGCCCCGAGCTGCCGCCCCTCTGCCCCGAGCAGCCGCCCCTCTGTCCCGAGTCGCCCCTCTGTCCCGAGCTGTCGCCCCTCTGTCCCGAGCAGCCGACCCTCTGTCCCGAGCTGCCCCTCTGTCCCGAGCTGCCCTTCTGTCCCGAGTCCGCACCTTGGGGGGAGGGGGGGTACTGTCACACCCTGACCATAGTTTGCTTTGTATGTTTCTATGTTTTGTTTGGTCAGGGTGTGATATGAGTGGGCATTCTATGTTTCATGTCTAGTTTGTCTAGTTCTATGTTTGGCCTGATATGGTTCTCAATCAGAGGCAGGTGTGAGTCATTGTCTCTGATTGGGAACCATATTTAGGTAGCCTGTTTGGTGTTGGGTTTTGTGGGTGATTGTCCTTGTTCCTGTCTCTGTGATCAGATAGCTGATGTTCTGAAAGAGCTGCAAAATTTGGACCCCTACAAATCAGCTGGGCTAGACAATCTGGACCCTCTCTTTCTAAAATTATCCACCGCAATTGTTGCAACCCCTATTACTAGCCTGTTCAACCTCTCTTTCGTATCGTCTGAGATCCCTAAAGATTGGAAAGCTGCGGCGGTCATCCCCCTTTTCAAAGGGGGAGACACTCTAGAATCAAACTGTTACAGACCTACAGTTGAAGTCGGAAGTTTACATACACCTTAGCCAAATACATTTAAATGCAGTTTTTCACAATTCCTGACATTTAATCCTAGTAAAAATTCCCTGTCTGAGGTCAGTTAGAATCACCACTTTATTTTAAGAATGTGAAATGTCTGAATAATAGTAGAGAATTATTTATTTAAGCTTTTATTTGTTTCATCACATTCTCAGTGGGTCAGAAGTTTACATACACTCAATTAGTATTTGGTAGCATTGCCTTTAAATTGTTTAACTTGGGTCAACCGTTTCGGGTAGCCTTCCACCAGCTTCCCACAATAAGTTGGGTGAATTTTGGTTCATTCCTCCTGACAGAGCTGGTGTAACTCAGTCAGGTTTGTAGGCCTCCTTGCTCGCACACACTTTTTCAGTTCTGCCACACATTTTCTATAGGATTACGGTCAGGGCTTTGTGATGGCTACTCCAATACCTTGACTTTGTTGTCCTTAAGCCATTTTGCCACAACTTTGGAAGTATGCTTGGAGTCATTGTCCATTTGGAAGATCCATTTGCGACCAAGCTTTAACTTCCTGACTGATGTCTTGAGATGTTGCTTCAATATATCCACATAATTTTCCTCCTCATGATGCCATCTATTTTGTGAAGTCCACCAGTCCCTCCTGCAGCAAAGCACCCCCACAACATGACGCTGCCATCCCCGTGCTTCACGTTTGGGATGGTGTTATTTGGCTGCAAGCCTCCGCATTTTTCCTCCAAACATAACAATGGTCATTACGGCCAAACAGTTCTATTTTTGTTTCATCAGACCAAAGGACATTTCTCCAAAAAGTTGACTGGCAAGGTGACTGGGACTGTGGTTTATTACAAACAGTCCAGTTATACCCTTTGTAAAGCAATTAAATGAGCATAAAGTCAGTAAGGAGACAAAGTGGACTCGCAATTCAACGCCTCAGTCACAAGATTAATGTGGCAGGGACTCCAGACAATCATGGATTATAAGGCGAAAACCAGCCACGTCGCGGACACCGACGTCTTGCTCCCCAGACATGCTAAACACCTTCGCCCGCTTCGAGGAAAACACAGTGCCGCCGAATTGGAGACCGTAAGCTTTCGTTCTCCGTGGCCGATGTGAGTAAGACATTTAACTTGTTAATTCTCGCAAGGCTGCCAGCCCAGACGGCATCCCTAGCCGTGTGCTCAGAGCATGAACAGACCAGCTGGCTTGTTTATTCCATGTGTAACTCTGTGTTGTTGTTTGTGTCGCACTGCTTTGCTTTATCTTGGCCAGGTTGCAGTTGTAAATGAGAACTTGTTCTCAACTAGCCTACCTGGTTAAGTAAAGGTGAAATAAAAAAAATAAAAATACACATTTTTAAAATGCTTGGCAAGTCAGAGGGCCTCAGACTCACAGAAGGAATATTTTGTCAATGCCTCCCCTCCACCTGCGGATGCACCTGTGGCGTAGTCTTGAGACATTTAACCAATCATGACTCATATTTTTTACACATCACGAGAATAGTCTGTTCATTGAGCTATGACGCCATGCATCCAAAGCATACATAGCTTATTTTGTTGTAGGGAGTAGTCTCCTGTTACTCTTCTGTCTCTTTTGTCACTTTAGGCTCCATGTGTTATGACTTCTTTGCATAAATCAAGAGCCCTGTATTCAAGAACCCAATTATGTGTTTGAGGAGGTGCGTGCTGCTCCCCGATGGTCTGTCTGGAGGGTCCTGCAGTGGGTGTGTTGTGGCTCCTCTCCAGTAGCAGCTGTAACCAGACTCCCTCCACACTGGTCTAGGGTCCAAAGTGTAATCCAGGCGACCGTTGACCGTTAAGCTCTTGCACTCCTAAATACTGGATTCAGCACCTCCCTTCAAAGGCTGTTAAGACCCTGATGTCTTATCTGCTCCTATTTGAAGTCCTTCACTTCCATGACCATGACTATGTCTCCTTCTGTAGTGCCACAACAGGCCTGTCAGCAAGCACAAGACTCAAGGCAAGTAGTAGGTGAGAGACAAATTACTTTTCGAGAAGAAATAACTAAAAACATTTAAAAGTTGGCATGCGTGAGCCTCAGCTAAGCAAACAACAATTTTATCTGTCTGACTAACTATCGTCTGCTTTCTCATTTTTCGTATTTTGTCTCAAGTTGTTTTCCTCTTGCAATATGTGTTTTGTAAATGTATTTGGCTTTTTCTGTTATTGCATGGAGTTTAAAAAAAATTTCTGCTTTGTCTGTAATGTCGTCACCTGTCTGCTTCGCTGCACAGTTATTGCCCTATCTCGGTCAGGTCAGTATTGTGAAAGAGAATGTTTTGTCAATGACTTACCAGGTTAAATGAAGATTACATAAAAATTAAAGATCCTTCAAAGTGTTACTGGCAGCATAGCCTCATTTTCTAGGCTATTTCACAAGGAAAGTGTCACACTTTGCAAACTCAGCGAATATAAGGAATACATACATTTTCGACAACAACAAAAAGCTTGGTAGCTGCGGTAGTCATCACAATTTAAGTGTTTCAGAAATGCTACAACATATAACATAATTTAGGAGACACTCTTATCCATAGCGACTAACAATTAGTGCATTCATCTTAAATAGGAATGGAAACATTAGGGTTTAGAACACCAGCTAACTAACTGTAAATCTCCATATTGGCATTGTTGCATCACTGGCAGAGGAGTTTTGGAATTCCTGAATATACTGAGACCATGACCTCTGCATGCATTAATGAGAATAATTTGCTAGTGTCAAACCATATTCTGTATGAAAACATGACACCTATTTTGAAAGCTGAGAAACATCCCTTTCAAATGATATGACATTCAATAGCACCATATACAGTGCCTTCCGAAAGTATTCAGACACCTTGACTTTTTCCACGTTGTTACGTTACCGCCTTATTCTAAAATTGATTACATTTTGCAAATGTATATAAAAAACTATTGGATATAAAAGCGATGACAACTTACCAACATGACAACCGGGAATACGTCTTTCCTGAAGCAGATCCTTTGTTCGGACCTCCACCCTGGACATGGAATCTTATCCCAGAGGCCGACCCAAAACAACGCGGTTGTTGCAGGAGAGGCAGATGGAGCGGCCTACTAGGCAAGCACACCATCCATCGCTCCCGAGCATATTACTCGCCAATGTCCAATCTCTAGATAATAAGGTGGACGAAATTAGGGCATGTCTTGCCTTCCAGAGAGACAGAGATTGTAACATTCTCTGTTTCACTGAAACATGGCTCACTCGGGATATGTTGTCAGAGTCGGTACAGCCAACCGGTTTCTTCATGCATCGCGCCGACAGAAACAAACATCTCTCTGGTAAGAAGAAGGGTGGGGGTGTATGCCTTATGATTAACGACTCATGGTGTAATCACAACAACATACAGGAACTTGAGTCCTTTTGTTCACCTGACCTAAAATTCCTTACAATCAAATGCCGACCGCATTGTCTTCCAAGAGAATTCTCTTTGATTAGTCACAGCCGTGTATACCCCCCCCTCCAAGCAGATACCTCGTCGGCCCTGAAAGAACTTCACTGGACTCTATGTAAACTGGAAACCATATATCCTGAGGCTGCATTTATTGTAGCCGGGGATTTTAACAAAGCTAACCTGAGAACGAGACTTCCTAAATTATATCAGCATATCGAATGCGCGACACGGGCTGCTAGCATTCTGGATCATTGTTCCTACTAAATTCCACGATGCATACAAAGCCCTAACCCTCTGACCGTGACTCCATTTTGTTGCTCCCAGCCTATAGACAGAAACTAAAACAGGAAACGCCCGTGCTCAGGTCTGTCCAACGCTGGTCTGACCAATTGGATTCCACGCTTCAGGATTGCTTCAAACACGTGGACTGGGATATGTTCCGGATAGCCTCCGACAACAACATTAATGTATACGCTGACTCGATGAGTGAGTTTAATAGCAAGTGCATCGGAGATGTTGTACCCACTGTGACTATTAAAACATTTCCTAACCAGAAATGGCAGCAATCGCGCAAAGCTGAAAGCGCGAACCACTGCTTTTAGGCAGTGCGACAGTAAACATGAACGAATACAAACAGTGCAGCTATTCCCTCCGCAAGGCAATCAAACAAGCAAAGCGTCAGTAAAGAGACAAAGTAGAGTCGCAATTCAACTGCTCAAACACAAGACGTATGTAGCAGGTTCTACAGTCAATCACATATTACAAAAACAAAACCAGCCCATTTGCGGACATCGACGTCTTGCTCCCAGACAAATTAAACAACTTCTTTGCTCACTTTGAGGACAATACAGTGCCACTGACACGGCCCGCTACCAAAGCCTGTGGGCTCTCCTAGTCCGTGGTCAACGTGAGTAAAACATTTAAACGTGTTATCCCTCGCAAGGCTGCCGCCCCAGGAGGCATCCCTAGCCGTGTCCTCAGAGCATGCGCAGAGCAGCTGGCTGGTGTGTTTATGGACATATTCAATCATTCCCTATCCCAGTCTGTTGTCCCCACATGCTTCAAGATGGCCACCATTGTTCCAGTTCCCAAGAAAGCTAAGGTAGCTGAACTAAATTACTATCGCCCCGTTGCACTCACTTCTGTCATGAAGTGCTTTGAGAGACTAGTCAAGGTGCATATCGCCTCCACCCTACATGATACCCTGGACTAGAGGTCGACCGATTAATCAGAATGGCCGATTAATTAGGGCCGATTTCAAGTTTTCATAACAATCGGAAATCGGTATTATTATTTTTTACACCTTTATTTAATCTTTATTTTACTAGGCAAGTCAGTTAAGAACACATTCTTATTTTCAATGACGGCCTAGGAACGGTGGGTTAACTGCCTTGTTCAAGGGAAGAACGACAGATTTACACCTTGTCAGCTCGGGGGATCCAATCTTGCAACCTTACAGTTAACTAGTCCAACACAATAACGACCTGCCTCTCTCATTGCACTCCACAAGGAGACTGCCTGTTACGCAAATGCAGTAAGCCAAGGTAAGTTGCTAGCTAGCAATAAACTTATCTTATAAAAAAACAATCAGAATCACTAGTTAACTACACATGGTTGATGATATTACTAGATATTATCTAGTGTGTCCTGTGTTGCATATAATCTGACTGAGCATACAAGTATCTAAGTATCTGACTGAGCGGTGGTAGGCAGAAGCAGGCGTGTAAACATTCATTCAAACAGCACTTTCGTGCGTTTTGCCAGCAGCTCTTTATTGTGCGTCAAGCATTGCGCTGTTTATGACTTCAAACCTATCAACTCCCGAGATGAGGCTGGAGTGACCGAAGTGAAATGGCTGGCTAGTTAGCGTGCGCTAATAGCATTTCAAACTTCACTCGCTCTAAACCTTGGGGTGGTTGTTTCCCTTGCTCTGCATGGGTAACGCTGCTTCGATGTGGTGGCTGTTGTCGAGCCCAGGGAGGAGCGAGGAGAGGGACGGAAGCTATACTGTTACACTGGCAATACTAAAGTGCCTATAAGAACATCCAATAGTCAAAGGTTAATTAATGAAATACAAATGGTATAGAGGGAAATAGTCCTATAATAACTATAACCTAAAACTTCTTACCTGGGAATATTGAAGACTCATGTTAAAAGGAACCACCAGCTTTCATATGTTCTCATGTTCTGAGCATGGAACTGAAACGTTAGCTTTCTTACATAGCACATATTGCACTTTTATGTTCTTCTCCAACACTTTGTTTTTGCATTATTTAAACCAAATTGAACATGTTTCATTATCTACTTGAGGCTAAATTGATTTTATTGATGTATTATATTAAGTTAAAAGTGTTAATTCAGTATTGTTGTAATTGTCATTATTACAAAAACATTTTTTTCCCCCCATAAATCGGCCGATTAATCGGTATCGGCTTTTTTGGTCCTCCAATAATCGGTATCGGTATTGAAAAATCATAATCGGTCGACCTCTACCCTGGACACACTCCAATTTGCTTACCGCCCCAATCCACAATCCCCTCCATCCACATAGACGGGACAGTAGTGAAGAAGGTGGAAAGTTTTAAGTTCCTCGGCGTACATATCACGGACAAACTGAAATGGTCCACCCACATAGACAGCGTGGTGAAGAAGGCGCAACAGTGCCTCTTCAACCTCAGGAGACTGAAGTAATCTGTCTTGTCACCTAAAACACTCAAACTTTTACAGATGCACAATCGAGAGCATCCTGTCAAGCTGTATCACCGTCTGGTACGGCAACTGCACCGCCCTCAACCGCAAGAATCCAGAGGGTAGTGTAGTCTGCACCGCCCTCAACCGCAAGGCTCTCCAGAGGGTAGTGCAGTCTGCACAATGCATCACCGGGGGCAAACTACCTGCCCTCCAGGACACCTACAGAACCTGATATCACAGGAAGGCCAACAAGATAATCAAGGACAACAAACACCCAAGCCACTGCCTGTTCACCCCGCTATCATCCAGAAGGCGAGGTCAGTACAGGTGCATCAAAGCTAGGACCGAGAGACTGAAAAACAGCTTCTATCTCAAGGCCATCAGACTGGTAAACAGCGAACACTAACATAGAGAGGCTGCTGTCAACATAGACTCAAATATCTGGCCACTTTAATAAATGGACTTAATAAAGGTATCACTAGTCACCTTAAATAACGCCACTTTAATAATGTTTACATATCCTACATTACTCATCTCATGTGTATAAACTGTTCTACACCATCTACTGCATCTTGCCTATGCCACACGGCCATCGCTCATCCATATATTTATATGTCCATATTCTTATTCCTCCCTTACATTTGTGTGTGTATAAGGTAGTTGTTGTGAATTTGTTAGATTCCTTTTTAGATATTACTGCATTGTCGGAAATAGAAGCACAAGCATTTCACGTGTATGTGTATGTGAAAGACCAAAGACTATTAACAAATTGCCCTGAAACAAATCCAAGTCAACAACAGTCACACGTACTGAGCAATCAAACAGTTCAAACAGCAATGATTAAGGGAAAGGTAAAGGGAGATACCTAGTCAGTTGTCCACCTGAATGTATTCAACTGAAATGTGTCTTCCGCATTTAACCCAACCCCGCTGAATCAGAGTAGGCTTCTAGTTAGAGACAGCACTTAAATTAAATTGCCGAACCAACAACTTGCCGTACCAACAACTTATTGAATCAAAAAATATACTTTCTAATCTTGCAGATGATGTCCTTCCAAGCTATAGATGAGGCACCATAGTCAACAATGACAGTTCCGCTAGCTAGTAGCTAGCAAACATACTGAACATACTACACTGAACTATCAGAACTCAGGATAAGAGGCAGACAGTTAGAGCCACAGATGTTTATTGACCCAAACAGGGGGCAGGCAAAAGACAGATCAAAGGCAGGCAGGTACAGAACGGCAGACAGGCTCAGGGTCAGGGCAGCAGAATGGTCAGAACCGGGGAACTAGGAAACAGAACTTGAGAAAGCAGGGAGAAGGGAAAATACGCTGGTAAGACCTGACATGTGCTCGTCGTTCTCACCAGGGATTTGACCTGACCGCAGTTCGGCATCGTCACCGACTTAAGTGGGCAAATGCTCAACTTGATGGCCACTGGCATGCTGGAGAAGTGTGTTCTTCACAGATGAATAACAGTTTCAGCTGTACAGGGCAGATGGCAGAACGCATGCATACTCACCAGACATGTCACCCATTGAGCATGTTTGCGTTGCTCTGGATCAACGTGTACAACAGCGTGATCCAGTTCCTGCCAACATCTAGCAACATCGCACAGCAATTGAAGCAGAGTGAGACAACATTCCACAGGCCACAATCAACAGACTGATAAAGACAAGTGAAGGTCACACTAGATACTGACTGGTTTTCTGATCCATGCCCCTACCTTTTTTAAAGATATCTGTGACCAACAGATGTACAGTTGAAGTCGGAAGTTTACATACACTTAGGAGTCATTAAAACTTGTTTTTCATCCACTCCACAAATTTCTTGTTTACAAACTATAGGTTTGGCACTTTGTGCATCTACTTTGTGCATGACATAAATAATTGTTCCAACAATTGTTTACAGACAGCTTATTTCACTTATAATTCACTGTATCGTAATTGCAGTGGGTCAGAAGTTTACATACACTAAGTTGACTGTGCCTTTAAACAGCTTGGAAAATTCCAGAAAATTATGTCATGGCTTTAGAAGATTCTTTAGAAGATTGGAGGTGTATCTGGGAATGTATTTCAAGGCCTACCTTCAAACTCAGTGCCTCTTTGCTTGACATCATGGGAAAATCAAAAGAAATCAGCCAGGGCCTCAGAAAGAAAAATGGTAGACTTCCACAAGTCTGGTTCATCCTTGGGAGCAATTTTCAAATGTCTGAAGGTACCACGTTCATCTGTACAACAATAGTACGCAAGTATAAACACCATGGGACCACGCAGCCGTCATACCGCTCAGGAAGAAGACAGTTCTGTCTCCTAGAGATAAACGTGCTTTGGTGTGAAAAGTGCAAATCAATCCCAGAACAACAGCAAAGGACCTTGCGAAGATGCTGGAGGAAACAGGTACAAAAGTATCTATAGCCACAGTAAAACGAGTCCTATATCGACATAACCTGAAAGGCCGCTCAGCAAGGAAGAAGCCACTGCTCCAAAACCGCCATTAAAAAAGGCAGACTACAGTTTGCAAATGCACATGGGGACAAAGATGGTACTTTTTAGAGAAATGTCCTCTGGTCTGATGAAACAAAAATAGAACTGTTTGGACATAATGACCATCGTTATGTTTGGAGGAAAAAAACGGGAGGCTTGCAAGCCGAAGAACACCATCCCAACAGTGAAGCACAGGGTTGGCAGCGTCATGTTGTGGGCGTGCTTTGCTGCAGGAGGGACTGGTGCACTTCACAAAATAGATGCCATCATGAGGAAAGGATAATGATGTGGCTATATGGAAGCTACATCTCAAAACATCAGTCAGGAAGTTAAAACTTGGTCGCAAATGGATCTTCCAAATGGACAATGACCCCAAGCATACTTTCAAAGATGTGGCTAAATGGCTTAACAAAGTCAAGGTATCACAAAGCCCTGACCTGAGCAGGGAGGCCTACAAACCTGACTCAGTTACACTAGCTCTGTCTGGAGGAATGGGACAAAATCCACCCAACTTATTGTGGGAAGCTTGTGGAAGGCTACCCAAAACATTTGACCCAAGTTAAACAATTTAAAGACAGTGCTACCAAATACTAATTGAGTGTATGTAAACTTCTGACCCACTGGGAATGTGATGAAAGAAATAAAAGCTGAAATAAATCATCTCTACTATTATTCAGACATTTCACATTCTTAAAATAAAGTGCTGATCCTAACTGACCTAAGACAGGGACTTTTTACTACGATTAAATGTCAGGAATTGTGAAAAACTGCATTTAAATGTATTTGGCTATGGTGTATGTAAACTTCCGACTTCAACTGTATATCTGTATTCCCAGTCACGTGAAATTCATAAATAAGGGCCTAATTGAATTTATTTCAATTGACTGATTTCTTTAAATGAACTGTAACTCAGTAAAATATTTTAAATTGTTGCATGTTGCATTTACAGTACCAGTCTAACTGTTTATTTTAAATTTTTTACTATTTACGTTGTAGAATAACAGTTGAAGACATCAAAACTATGAAATAACACATGGAATCATCTATTAACCAAAAAAGTGTTAAACAAATCAAAATATATTTTATTATTGAGATTCTTCAATGTAGCCACCCTTTGCCTTGATGACAGCTTAGCACAATCTTGACATTCTCTCAACCAGCTTCTTGAGGAATACTTTTCCAACAGTCTTGAAGGAGTTCCCACATATGCTGAGCACTTGTTGGCTGCTTTTCCTTCACTCTGGAGACCAAATCATCCCAAACGATCTCAATTGGCTTGAGGTCATCTGATGCAGCACTCCATCATTCTCCTTCCTGGACAAATAGCCCTAGCACAGCCTGGAGGTGTGTTGGGTCATTGTCCTGTTGAAAAACAAATGATAGTCCCACTAAGCGTAAACCAGATGGGATGGCGTATCGCTGCAGAATGCTGTGATAGCCATGCTGGTTAAGTGTGCCTTGAATACTAAATAAATCATTGACAGGGTCACCAGCAAAGCACCCATACACCATCCCACCTCCTCCTCCATGCTTCACGGTGGCAACCACACATGCAGAGATAATCTGTTCACCTACTCCTCGTCTCACAAAGACATGGTGGTTGGAACCAAAAATCTCAAATTTGGACTCATCAGACCAAGGGACAGATTTCCACCGGTTTAACCTGTTTGTGCTTGGGGGCAGCATTTTCACTTTTGGATGAAAAGCATCCCCAGAGTAAACTGCCTCCTACTCAGTCCCAGATGCTAACATATGCATATTATTATTAGTACTGGATAGAAAACACTCTGAAGCTTCTAAAACTGTTTGAACGATGTCTGTGATTACAACAGAACTCATATGTTTGGCAAAAACCTAAGAAAAAATCCAAACAGGAAGTGGGAAATCTGAGGTTTGTAGTTTTTAAACTCAGCCCCTATTGAATATACAGTGGGATACTGGTTATGTTGCACTTCCTAAGGCTTCCACTAGATGTCAACCGTCGTTAGAACATTGTTTGATGCTTCTAATATGAAGGGGAGCTGAATGAGAGGGGAATGAGTCAGGGGTCTGCCAGCAGCCTCGCTCAGTCACGCGCATTCACATGAGAGGTAGCTCTCGTTCCATTGCTTTTCTACAGACATTGGAATTCTCCGGTTGGAACATTATTGAACATTTATGATAAAAACATCCTAAAGATTGATTCTATACAGTTTGATATGTTTCTACGACCAGTAATATAACTTTTTGGAATTTTCGTCCGACCTTTCCGCTGGAAGTTGCACGCGCGTTTCAATTTGTTTACCAAATGCCCTAACAAAAGGAGGGATATGGACATAAATGATGAACTTTATCAAACAAATCAAACATTTATTGTGGAACTGGGATTCCTGGGAGTGCATTCTGATGAAGATCATCAAAGGTAAGTGTATATTTATAATACTATTTCTGACTAATGTTGACTGGCGGATATATCTTTTGGCTGGTTTGGGCTCTGAGCTCCGTACTCAGATTATTGCATGGTATGCTTTTTCCATAAGGTTTTTTGAAATCTGATACAGCGGTTGCATTAAGGAGAAGTTTACCTACAGTTCCATGCATAACACTTGAATTTTCATCAACATTTATAATGAGTATTTCTGTGAATTGATGTGTCTCTCTGCAAAATCACCGCATGTTTTGGAACTACTGAACATAACACGCCAATTTAAAATTAGATTTTTGGATATAAATATGCACTTCATCGAACCAAACATACATGTACTGTGTAACATGAAGTCCTATGAGTGTCATCTTATGAAGATCATCAAAGGTTAGTGATTACTTTTATCTCTATTTGTGCTTTTTGTGACTCCTCTCTTTGGCTGGAAAAATGGCTGGGTTTTCTGTGATTTGGTGGTGACCTAACATAATTGTTTGTGGAGCTTTCGGTGTAAAGCATTTTTTAAATCAGACACTGTGGCTGGATTAACAAGAATTGTATATTTCAAATGGTGCCTAAGACTTGTATGTTTGTGATATTTGATTTATGAGATTTCTGTTGATTTGTTTTTGGCGCCCTGCAATTTCATTGGCTGTTGGCGAGGGGTTCCGGTAGCGGAACGGCCTCGACAGGTTAATGTCCATTGCTCATGTTTCTTGTCCCAAGCAAGTCTCGTCTTCTTATTGGTGTTCTTTAGTAGTGATTTCTTTGCAACAATTTGACCATGAAGTCCTGATTCTCACAGTCTCCTCTGAACAGTTGATGTTGAGATGTGTCTGTTACTTGAACTCTGTGAAGCATTTATTTGGGCTGTAATCTGAACTAATGAACTTATCCTCTGCAGTAGAGGTAACTCTGGGTCTTCCTTTCCTGTGGCAGTCCTCGTGAGAGCCAGTTTCATCATAGCGCTTGATGGTTTTTGCAACTGCACTTAACCTGTTGAAACTCTAGGGGTGCAATTTCATTTTTGGATGAAAAACGTTCCCGTTTTAAACAAGATATTTTGTCACAAAAAGATGCTCGACTATGCATATAATTGATAGCTTTCGAAAGAAAACACTCTGACGTGTCCAGAACTGCAAAGATATTTTCTGTGCGTGCCCTAGAATGTGAGCTTCAGGCAAAACCAAGATGAGACGGCATCCAGGAAATGAGCAGGATTTTTGAGGCTCTGTTTTCCATTGTCTCCTTATATGGCTGTGAATGCGAGAGGAGTAAGTCTGCCCTTTCTGTCGTTTCCCCAAGGTGTCTGCAGCATTGTGACGTATTTGTAGGCATATCATTGGAAGATTGACCATAAGAGACCACATTTACCAGGTGTCCGCCCGGTGTCCTGCGCCGAAATTGGTGCGCAAAAGTCAGCTGCAAGTATTTTTCCATGGAATTTAGAGAAGAACGCAGGCTTCCACGAACGATATATCAATGAAGAGATATGTGAAAAAACACCTTGAGGATTGATTCCAAACAACGTTTGCCATGTTTCGGTCGATATTATGGAGTTAATTCGGAAAATGTTTGACGTTGTAGGTGACTGAATTTTCGGTTCGTTTCGCTAGCCAAATGTGATGTACAAAACGGAGCGATTTCTCCTACACACAGACGCTTTCAGGAAAAACTGCGCATTTGGTATGTAACTGAGAGTCTCCTCATTGAAAACATCCGAAGCTCTTCAAAGGTAAATGATTTTATTTATTTGGTTATCTGGTTTTTGTGAAAATGTTGCGTGCTAAATGCTACTCAAAATGCTAAGCTAGCTTAGCATACTCTTACACAAATTAGTCAATTGCTATGGTTCAAAAGCATATTTTGAAAATCTGAGATGACAGTGTTGTTAAGAAAAGGCTAAGCTTGAGAGCAGGCGCATTATTTTCATTTTATTTGCGATTTTCAGAAATCGTTAACGTTGCGTTATGCTAATGAGCCTGAGGCTTTAGTCACGATCCCGGATCCGGGATGGGGAGTTTCAACAGAACTTTCAAAGTTCTTGACATTTTCAGGATTGACTGACCTTCATGTCTTAAAGCAATGATGGACTGTCGTTTCTCTTTGCTTATTTGAGCTGTTCTTGCCATGATATGGACTTGGTCTTTTACCAAATAGGGCTATCTTCGGTATACCACCCTACCTTGTCACAACACAACTGATGGCCTCAAAAAACGCATTAACAAATTCACTTTTAACAATGCACACCTGTTAATTGAAATGCATTCCGAGGACTACCTCATGAAGCTGGTTGAGAGAATGCCAAGAGTATGCAAAGCTGTCATCAAGGTAAAGGGTGGCTACTTTGAAGAATCTGAAATATTAAATATATTTTGAGTTATTTAACACTTTTTTGCTTACTACATGATTCCATACATGTTAATTCATAGTTTTGATGTCTTCACTGTTATTTTACAATGTAGAAATAAAAAAAATAAAGAAAAACCTGGGAATGAGTAGGTGTGTCCAAACTGTTGACTGGTACTGTATATTTTTGTTCAGTGCATCTAGCAAGCTGGGCAATAGTCCTTGAAATGTCGCCAGTCATTCAGGTGTAACCAGAGCCATATGTGTTAGTGAGCATGTTCATTCTGCTGTGTCCAAGCCCACTCTCTGACAAAATTATTTCCAGACAATCACTGGGAAAAGTAAACACAATATCACAGCGCCTGACTACAAAACTACTGGCAGCAACAACAAAAAACATATTCAGAAGATGAAATTAGCATCTTCTTGTGTTTGGGTCACCTAAACATCAAAAGAGCTCCAAAGATAGTCTCAAAAACTGTTAGAAAACAAACTCAAGATGTTTCCCTGAATCTAGATGGACAGGGAGAGACAGGGATGCCCCCCACTCTCCCCCTTATGCGATAGAACAAATGTGGAGCTTTTGCGTCACCCCACATTTATGCAGTCCATCGACCCTCCCCCGCTTGTCTCTGTTGGTAATCCAGCCCCCCAGGTCTCAATCACTTGAAGCGGAGGTCCTGTGTGTTGTAATGGTACAACATGAGCGAGGCAGCATTGGAGAGCTATTTTGCGGAAAGGAAAAAAGAAAGGGCGATCTATGGACACCCTTTCCATCACATTCCAACACCTGTTTCAAATGGGCTTGCTCTTTTGATTTAAACAATAAACACTGGATTGTTTTGTATTTACCACTATCTATTGCCCTACTATTTATACCCAACAGCTGTTTTCCAGCATTGGATTGGCTTATGAAAGAACATTATTTATTTGTTTTATTTTTTACATGCATGTTTGTTTTTGCCAGACCAAAATCCTGGCTTAACAGACCTTCAGTAATGTTGCCATTATTAGATATAGATTTCACACACATTACAGTCCAATACAGTCTGCACTTCAGGAGAACATGCTTTATCAGAATCAGAACTTAGAAAATGCAACACTGAACTCTAAAGTAGAAGTAGAAGAATCCAAGACAACAAGCACTTCAGTCTCCGGGCCAAGAGACCAGTGAACAAGTGAGTAAATCATAGTGGGACACGAGACACCAGTCATGATAAATGCCTCTCTAGAGTCTTACTATCGCTGGCTACATCTTAACTCTGTAAAAGGATTTAAGAATGGTGCATTGGGTTCCCAAAATTCACTTCAGTCAAAGTACAGTGGGATATAGTAAGCATAGCGCCAGGCCCTCCATGCCGCTACTTCATGCTTGTCTGAAAAAGACTGGCTCTATTTCTGGCAGGGGGCCAATAATCTTCAGAATGAAGGCTTAATACCCCGCGGGTTGACAGCTGCATGGATTAGCTCCCCTTGCCCGCTGTCAATGACACCCCTGTATTGTGCCATTCCCTGTAAAAGCGGCACCAGATTTAGGAAGGAGGGTAAAGGAGAGGAGAGGGAGGGGGTTAACAGTCAGGTGCTTCTGCTTTTGAAGTCTTGGTGACATACACAGTGCTTTGTGCTGGCAGTATACAGTATGTATATGCTATTAATAGTATATAATCAGTCTGATACTGATACTGATACTGTCAGTGGGCGTACACTGATAATAAAAGAGAACTCTGCCCTTCCTCCCCAGAGAGCTACTTGTCTTTTTCATGGAGTGCCTCATTGGGTGTTTCTCAATATGCATACTGCCGTGCTCCACACTCTCATGCTCCAAGCGCATTCTCCGAGGATGTTCTCTTGAGTATGTTCTTGTGAGGACGAGAGTGTGGAGAACGCATAAAACATTTAATTTGAGAAGCACTCGCACTCCCCCTACTGTATTAACTCACGCTGCATCTCCCCATTCACTGAACCTTCCATCTTCTAGCCAGGACATTGGCAATAGAGACGAAACTAGATATGAAGTAAAATGTTTGCTTTGTGTATAACTATCAGCTAGCTATATGTGAAAACAGACAAAAATGACCCAAAACCAATTTTATCAAAGGTAGATGTCAATTATTCCTGTGTAGCTAGCTAACAATTATTTGTGGCTATCTGGATAGCTAACAGTAGTAGCTAGCCAGTTAGCTCTATTGACTTAGTATGGGATCACGACCTATGCACACTACAGTGCGTATTGTAGGCAGGTAACCATGCCACAAATAACACAGCATGTACTATTAACATATTAAGATAAAATATTGTAGTCAAGCAACATATGAGATGTGAATAGGCAAAATTTAATTCCTAAATCGGGAGTGTATTTTCTCTCGCTTCAGCACAAATAATGGCCGCCATTAATTTCAAGAAAATGTGCAAAATGTTTACGTGATTGTGTAATATTTCTTTGAAAACTTTCCGTTGACGCTTGCAATGATGCATGCTTCAAAAAATGTACAAGCGGAGTACGCATTCGAGAAGTGCCCTCCGTACTCCGTTGAGCATACTTTGATTTGGACTCATACTCTGACCCTCCCGTACTCTAATTTGCATGCTCGGAGCACGGTCGTATGCATTTTGAGAAACACCCAATGTCTTTGATGTGGTGAGGTCAAATTTGTGGGTACAAAAATAGTACTTTTAAATTTTAGTCATTTAGCAGATGCTCTTATCCAGAGAGACTTACAGTTAGTGCATTCGTCTTAAGATACCTAGGTGGGACAACCACATATCACAATCATAGTAAGTACATTTGTCTTCAATAAAGTACATAAAAAGTCAAGTGTGAGTGTTATTTAGCTATGGGATTATTTAAGATACTCTTTGAAGAGGTAGGGTTTCAGAAGAGGGTAAGGGACTCTGCTGTCGTAGCTTCAGGGGGGAGCTGGTTCTATCATTAGGGTGCAAGGACAGAGAAGAGCTTGGATAGGGCTGAGGGGGAGCTGGCAAAGTCGGCGTACAGCCTAGTATATCTTAGGTCTTGTGTTCTTAAAGATTTGTCAAAAAATTGTAATAATTGAAAGTGTTTTTAATAAGAAAAAAAGAAGGCACAAAACCGAGAAACACGTTTCAGAAATTATTTACCGATGGCACTGCTCATAAAAATAATATAGACTCATAATGGCACCAACAGTAGTGGGTCTATGTACAGTGCCTTGCGAAAGTATTCGGCCCCCTTGAACTTTGCGACCTGTATTTTTTGTTCAGCCCCATTTATTGGATATTTACTTTCAGTGCAGCAAACTCTCTCCAGAAGTTCAGTGAGGATCTCTGAATGATCCAATGTTGACCTAAATGACTAATGATGATAAATACAATCCACCTGTGTGTAATCAAGTCTCCGTATAAATGCACCTGCACTGTGATAGTCTCAGAGGTCCGTTAAAAGCGCAGAGAGCATCATGAGGAACAAGGAACACACCAGGCAGGTCCGAGATACTGTTGTGAAGAAGTTTAAAGCCGGATTTGGATACAAAAAGATTTCCCAAGCTTTAACATCCCAAGGAGCACTGTGCAAGCGATAACATTGAAATGGAAGGAGTATCAGACTACTGCAAATCTACCAAGACCTGGCCGTCCCTCTAAACTTTCAGCTTATACAAGGAGAAGACTGATCAGAGATGCAGCCAAGAGGCCCATGATCACTCTGGATGAACTGCAGAGATCTACAGCTGCGGTGGGAGACTCTGTCCATAGGACAACAATCAGTCGTATATTGCACAAATCTGGCCTTTATGGAAGAGTGGCAAGAAGAAAGCCATTTCTTAAAGATATCCATAAAAAGTGTCGTTTAAAGTTTGCCAAAAGCCATCTGGGAGACACACCAAACATGTGGAAGAAGGTGCTCAGGTCAGATGAAACCAAAATTGAACTTTTGGCAACAATGCAAAACGTTATGTTTGGCGTAAAAGCAACACAGCTCATCACCCTGAACACCCCATACCCACTGTCAAACATGGTGGTGGCAGCATCATGGTTTGGGCCTGCTTATCTTCAGCAGGGACAGGGAAGATGGTTAAAATTGATGGGAAGATGGATGGAGCCAAATACAGGACCATTCTGGAAGAAAACCTAATGGAGTCTGCAAAAGACCTGAGACTGGGACGGAGATTTGTCTTCCAACAAGACAATGATCCAAAACATAAAGCAAAATCTACAATGGAATAGTTCAAAAATAAACATATCCAGGTGTTAGAATGGCCAAGTCAAAGTCCAGACCTGAATCCTATCGAGAATCTGTGGAAAGAACTGAAAACTGCTGTTCACAAATGCTCTCCATCCAACCTCACTGAGCTCGAGCTGTTTTGCAAGGAGGAATGGGAAAAAATGTCAGTCTCTCGATGTGCAAAACTGATAGAGACATACCCCAAGCGACTTACAGCTGTAATCGCAGCAAAAGGTGGCGCTACAAAGTATTAACTTAAGGGGGCTGAATAATTTTGCACGCCCAATTTTTCAGTTTTTGATTTGTTAAAAAAGTTTGAAATATCCAATAAATGTCGTTCCACTTCATGATTGTGTCCCACTTGTTGTTGATTCTTCACAAAAACATACAGTTTTATATCTTTATGTTTGAAGCCTGAAATGTGGCAAAAGGTCGCAAAGTTCAAGGGGGCCGAATACTTTCGCAAGGCACTGTATTTTAAGTCTGCCACACTCACTGATATCACCAATTATCACTCTCCTCCCCACTTCCCCCTCCTCTTGACCTATAGGGCCCATGCTGGCCCTCATATTACCCCAGCAAAACTCACTGAGGATGTCATGACAACCGTCTCAAGAGGCCAGTTGTATTTGTGGTGAGTTGGAGCCTGACAACTGCTTGAATGCACCAAATCCTTGATGCCAAATTTAAGGAACGGAGAGTGTCAGAGAAAGTGATGATGAACAATAGCCAGGTCCCTATCTGAACATATATCTACATGACACCAGCTTTGTGGTGGGCTTCTGATGCACTGAAATTCCCCTCCAGTTGTTCTCCTACATCAAATGTCAAGACGGAGCAATTCATGAACATGCTTAGTTTCAAATCTGCTACTTAAAGATACATAATATATTATAAGCCTTATTAAAAGACATTATAAAGGCTCATATGTGGTTATAACAAGTAATGCAGTATTATACTATACCTCTGCTTTATGTAAAGTTTTACTTACCACAATAACAACGTCATTAGTAGATCACCTTCAAACATGCAATGCAAAGTGATTTACAAGAACAAGTACAATAGACAACTGAGACATATTACACATAGTTATTACTAGGGTTTCAGAGTAGGGATTCATATTTCCCAGTGAACCTACGAATATTCAATCCCTGCAATAAAGCATATATTTCCACCAATAAAGCTTGTAAATGCAGAGATTCCCCGAAAATGAAAATTACATTTAAAAGCATAATACCATCATTATCATGTGCCACTGTAAATTACACCATTTAAAATATATTTTGACCATTTACTGCAAGATGTCAGCCAGATTTCTCTTCTCTCCCCTTCTTCTTACATTCTCACCTGTCTTATCTAATTCACAGGGATTCTTGGAGATGTTATGGCAATCTCTTTTTAAGAGCTAAGATAAACACTAAGATAAAAGTTAAAGGTAAATCTCACATCCTTAAGAGACAAACAAACAGGACTTAGGAGCTGTCCAATTATACATAGTAGCAATGAAAACTGTCACTCAACCAACCTTGCCAGGTGACTGTGCCGGGACTCAGGGATAAGTCACAGTTGGATAGGTGGTGTTGCAAAATGACATGAATCCACACTGGAGTATGAGAGCCTACATAGCCTGTTTCTATTTCAAAGAGAAGGGGAGATAAAGTTTTAGGAAACAGAATGGCGGTCAACAGAAATGAGTCAAGCAAGGCTCAAGATGAGAGATGGAGTATAAAATACCCTTTAATACTCCTATAATCTTTTTTCTTCAAACTCACTGTGACCGAAGTTCCATCATTAATAGTACATTCCAGGGCCTCCCGGGTGGCGCAGTGGTCTTAGGCACTGCATCGCAGTGCTAGCTGTGCCACCAGAACCTCTGGGTTTGAGCCCAGGCTCTGTCGCAGCCGGCCGCGACCGGGAGGTCCAGGGGGCGACGCACAATTGGCCTTGCATCGTCCGGGTTAGGGAGGGTTTGGCCGGTAGGAATATCCTTGTCTCATCGCACACTAGCGACTCCTGTGGCTGGCCGGGCGCAGTGTACGCAGGTCGCTAGGTGTACGGTGTTTCCTCCGACACATTGGTGCGGCTGGCTTCCGGGTTGGATGCATGCTGTGTTAAGAAGCAGTGTGGCTTGGTTGGGTTGTGTTTCGGACGACACATGGTTCTCGACCTTCGTCTCTCCTGAGCCCGTATGGGAGTTGTAGCAATGAGACAAGACAGTAACTACTAACAATTGGATACCATGAAATTGGGGAGAAAAAGGGGGGGGTGGAAAGTAGGACATTCCAATAACCTACTGTATGATTTCTTTCAGGTTTTCTAAATTTTACCATACAGTCCAATTGTGCGTCGCCCCATGGACCTCCTGGTCGCGGGCGGCTGCGACAGAGCCTGGACTCAAACCCAGAGTCTCTGGTGGCACAACTAGCACTGCGATGCAGTGCCTAAGACCACTGCGCCATGGGCATCGGAGCAGTGGTGTTGGGGGATGAAACCGACAGACCCTGCTCTGGACGTCCGCGGGTAGCCAGCAGGTTATCCAACCGAATGGACAGGTCCACCAGCTGGTCGAAGGTGAGGGTAGTGTCCTTGCAGGCCAACTCCCGAAGACGTCCTCGCGCAAACTGCAGCGATAGTGGTCGATCAGGGCCCTGCCGTTCCATCCCTCGCTGTCGGCCAGGGTCTGAAAGACCATGGCGAACTCCTGGGCGCTCCTCGTTCCCAGCCTCAGATGGTAGAGACGTTCGAAGACTGCCCGGAAACGGCGGGTGAAATCCTCGAAATGGTCCAGTTCCGCATCTCCTTCTTCCCACACGGCGTTGGCCCACTCCAGGGCTTTCCCTGAGAGGCACAAGACAAGGGAGGACACCCTCTCACAGCACGAAAGAACCGGGTGGACGGTTGCCAAGTAAAGATCTAGCTGCAATAGGAAACCCTGGCAGCGTGCAGCCGTCCCGTCGTACTCCCGGGGAAGGGCGAGACGAATCCCACTGGGACCGGGTAAAGGGGAGGCGAGCAGTGGAGGCCCTGGTTGTGCTGGTGGAGGCGCTGGAGGAACTCCCTGTCTTTCCCAGCGCTCCATGGTTTGGACGACGCGGTCCATGGTGGCGCCGAGATGGTGGATCATCGCCACGTGCTCCTGGACGCGCTCCTCGACCCCTATACCAGGGCCACCTGCTCCAGCTGACTCCATATTAGCGGTGTAGGATTCTGTAAGGGGTGCGTAACCGGTGGCAGGGAAGTCAGACGCAGGAGAGCAGAACTAGGTAATAGCCGGAGCAGTTTAATTACAAAACCAACGGCATAAAGAATAACAAAACATGGGTACAAAACCCGTTGCGCACCAGTCAACATGTGCACAAGCACTTACAATAAACAATCCCACACAAAACATGGGGGGGGAACAGAGGGTTAAATACACAACAATTATTGAGGGAAATGAAAACCAAGTTTGTAGGAAAACAAGACAAAACAAATGAAAAGTGGATCGACGATGGCTAGAAGACTGGTGACGCCGACCGCTGAATGCCGCCCGAACAAGGAGAGGAACCGATTTCGGTGGAAGTCGTGACAAACTTACCATATTGACATATTTCTAAAGGCAAAGAAAATTATAGAATGATGCCGAATCCAACAAGGGATGTTGAGAAAAATAATGAAATAATCACAATAATGAATTTACACAATTATTCAACTTGGAATAATGTGATCAAAACTTAAAGTTAATTCCACAAGTAGGAGCAAAAACAAACAACTGCCAGCTTCATGATATGCGCATGTGTGATAGGCATGCAGAATACTATAGGAGCTGTCTGCTACATTACAGTGCAAAGCATTTGATGCTAATCTCTGACTACTCAACCGAGACATTACCATTTGGGAATGTAACTGTAACCAGCTTGGTGCATTGTCAGATGTTGAATATGAGAGGAATAAATCATTTGGGAAGCAACCATGGCAGTTTGAAAGTGCACGGTTTTCAGTATTTCTTCATACATGAATAGATTAAATTAGCCATTTTACTATTGTAAAAATACACTCAATTAACAGAGTTTATATGGTTACTGTGCAGTTAATGGTACTGTATGTTTGTAGTGGTGACTACACCGTAAATGTTGGTAAACATCCATTTAAGGACCATAATCTGCCTTTTTCACCACACAAATCTACCATAACTTTCTTTTCCCCCGTTTTCATCGATACACTTAAAATACAAAACCATTCCATGATTTCACTAAAGAGATGTCCTTGTGTCTAATCCTTTAATATTTCAACCATCGCTGTAAAGAGAGCTTTTCCATATTTTTCCCTCATGTATTTGTCGAGGCCTGCGCTCCTACCACAACGCTAGATCACTCTTTGACGCAATAAAAAAAGGAGGAGCAGTAAGTGTAGAATATATATTTCCATGTCAGAAATGACAGTGTGTCCACGCTTGTGTTTTTTCAGCTTCATGTCATTTGTTCATAAGGTCTTAGTGTAGACTTACCAGTGTCATGTGGGATAGTGTGCAGGTAGGGGAAACACTTGCAGCAGGGACATGACCACAAAACTTGTGAACAACTAGTAGGCCTACACTGAACACATCCTGCATTTATCTCTTAGATTAAATACTACACAAACAACACTATGAGAGTGGGCCCTATTCTAATAATAGTCTAGCTAAGAGGATAATAATATGTTCTGACATTATCTGAGCATGGGCAGATGGCATAGGGGTACATCGGATAGCATAGGGGTGAATCAGATAGCATAGGGATGAATCAATTTGAATTCAATCACTTTTTGATAGCACCCCTTTTGATTTGAATGAAACCTTCCATACATATTTGCACATTGTGCTCAGAAAGTGACTTTTTGGACCTGAATGCCAAAACGTTAAAGAGATAAAGGTGCTCAAATTTACCAGTATGCAAAATGGGCCAACTATGAGCACCTTTATCAGCTGAATGTTTTGGCATTTAGGTCCAAAAAGTAGAGCCCGATGATTAATCAATATTATACTTTTATAGATGTATTTGTATCTGTGTTTAATCCTCAAAAAATGGCCGATATAAGATACGGAGAAAATGCTCGGGAAAAAGGTTGTTCATAGGATTATACTTTTTTTTGCATTTCATTATTTGTCCTGTAGAGTGCGGTCTTTACATGGCTATAAACCTATCTTGCCTACAGCAAGACTAGACACTATCACCCAACGCAACTACACCAGTCAGAGAGGAGAATGAACTACTGTGAACTATCTGCTACTGCTTCTACAGTGAGTGCTGAGTAGAGAGAAGCTTGCCAGCTCAATAAAGTAAAAAAAATGTGCACTGGCCAAATACTGTTACGTGAAGTGTCATGGTATGGATGCTAAACCCAAATGTTAAGCAAGTGCCGCACTAAGAACGTTCAACTCTCAATGTTGTAATATACAGTGAGGGAAAAAAGTATTTGATCCCCTGCTGATTTTGTACGTTTTCCCACTGACAAAGAAATTATCAGTCTAAAATTTAATGGTAGGTTTATTTGAACCGTGAGAGACAGAATAACAACAAAAAAATCCAGAAAAACACATGTAAAAAATGTTAGAAATTGATTTGCAGAATCCCCATCCCGGATCCGGGAGCAAAATATGCTTTACAGCCATAAAAAGCAAGACAAGCATTTGTGTAAGTTTATCGATAGCCTAGCATAGCATTATGTCCAGCTAGCAGCAGGTAACTTGGTCACGGAAATCAGAAAAGCAATCAAATTAAATAATTTACCTTTGATGAGCTTCGGATGTTTTCACTCACGAGACTCCCAGTTAGATAGCCAATGTTCATCTTTTCCAAAAATAGTATTTTTGTAGGCGAAATAGCTCCGTTTGTTCTTCATGTTTGGCTGAGAAATCGACCGGGTCACGAAAACGCCGAAAAATATTCCAAATTAGCTCCATAATATCGACTGAAACATGGCAAACGTTGTTTATAATCAATCCTCAAGGTGTTTTTCAAATATCTATTCGATAATATATCCACCAGGACAATTGGTTTTTCAGTAGGACCGATTGGAAAAATGGCGACCTCTGTATTTTACGCGAGAATCACTCTGAGAGCCATCAGGTAACCACTTACACAATGTAGCCGCTTTCAGGTATTCTTCAATATAAATGCGTAAAACTACGTCACAAGGCTTTAGACACCTTGGGGAATAAGTTGAAAAAGTAATCTGGTTGATAGCCCATTCACTGCTCAATAGGGACGCATTGGAATGCAGAGCTTTCAAAACACGAGGCACTTCCGGATTGGATTTTTCTCAGGCTTTCGCCTGCAATATCAGTTCTGTTATACTCACAGACAATATTTTTACAGTTTTGGAAACTTGAGTGTTTTCTATCCTAAGCCGTCAATTACATGCATATTCTAGCATCTTGTCCTAACAAAAGATCCCGTTTACTTTGGGTACGTTATTTTTCCAAAAATGAAAATACTGCCCCCTAGTCACAACAGGATAATGAGGGAAATAACTATTTGACCCCTCTGCAAAACATGACTTAGTACTTCGTGGCAAAACCCTTGTTGGCAATCACAGAGGTCAGACGTTTCTTGTAGTTGGCCACCAGGTTTGCACACATCTCAGGAGGGATTTTGTCCCACTCCTCTTTGCAGATCTTCTCCGAGTCATTAAGGTTTCGAGGCTGACGTTTGGCAACTCAAACCTTCAGCTCCCTCCACAGATTTTCTATGGGATTAAAGTCTGGAGACTGGCTATGCCACTCCAGGACCTTAATGTGCTTATTCTTGAGTCATTCCTTTGTTGCCTTGGCCGTGTGTTTTGGGTCATTGACATGCTGGAATACCTATCCACGACCCATTTTCAATGCCCTGGCTGAGGGAAGGAGGTTCTCACCCAAGATTTGACAGTACATGGCCCCGTCCATCGTCCATTTGATGCGGTGAAGTTGTCCTGTCCCCTTAGCAGAAAAACACCCCCAAAGCATAATGTTTCCACCTCCATGTTTGACGGTGGGGATGGTGTTCTTGGGGTCATAGGCAGCATTCCTCCTCCTCCAAACATGGCGAGTTGAGTTGATGCCAAAGAGCTCCATTTTGGTCTCATCTGACCACAACCCTTTCACCCAGTTGTCCCCTGCATCATTCAGATGTTCATTGGCAAACTTCAGACGGGCACGTACAGTGCCTTGCGAAAGTATTCGGCCCCCTTGAACTTTGCGACCTTTTGCCACATTTCAGGCTTCAAACATAAAGATATAAAACTGTATTTTTTTTGGGAAGAATCAACAACAAGTGGGACACAATCATGAAGTGGAACAACATTTATTGGATATTTCAAACTTTTTTAACAAATCAAAAACTGAAAAATTGGGCGTGCAAAATTATTCAGCCCCTTTACTTTCAGTGCAGCAAACTCTCTCCAGAAGTTCAGTGAGGATCTCTGAATGATCCAATGTTGACCTAAATGACTAATGATGATAAATACAATCCACCTGTGTGTAATCAAGTCTCCGTATAAATGCACCTGCACTGTGATAGTCTCAGAGGTCCGTTAAAAGCGCAGAGAGCATCATGAAGAACAAGGAACACACCAGGCAGGTCCGAGATACTGTTGTGAAGAAGTTTAAAGCCGGATTTGGATACAAAAAGATTTCCCAAGCTTTAAACATCCCAAGGAGCACTGTGCAAGCAATAATATTGAAATGGAAGGAGTATCAGACCACTGCAAATCTACCAAGACCTGGCCGTCCCTCTAAACTTTCAGCTCATACAAGGAGAAGACTGATCAGAGATGCAGCCAAGAGGCCCATGATCACTCTGGATGAACTGCAGAGATCTACAGCTGAGGTGGGAGACTCTGTCCATAGGACAACGATCAGTCGTATACAAATCTGGCCTTTATGGAAGAGTGGCAAGAAGAAAGCCATTTCTTAAAGATATCCATAAAAAGTGTTGTTTAAAGTTTGCCACAAGCCACCTGGGAGACACACCAAAGATGTGGAAGAAGGTGCTCTGGTCAGATGAAACCAAAATTGAACTTTTTGGCAACAATGCAAAACGTTATGTTTGGCGTAAAAGCAACACAGCTCATCACCATGAACACACCATACCCACTGTCAAACATGGTGGTGGCAGCATCATGGTTTGGGCCTGCTTTTCTTCAGCAGGGACAGGAAGATGGTTAAAATTGATGGGAAGATGGATGGAGCCAAATACAGGACCATTCTGGAAGAAAACCTGATGGAGTCTGCAAAAGACCTGAGACAGGGACGGAGATTTGTCTTCCAACAAGACAATGATCCAAAACATAAAGCAAAATCTACAATGGAATGGTTCAAAAATAAACATATCCAGTTGTTAGAATGGCCAAGTCAAAGTCCAGACCTGAATCCAATCGAGAATCTGTGGAAAGAACTGAAAACGTGCTTTCTTGAGCAGGGGGAGCTTGCGGGCGCTGCAGGATTTTAGTCCTTCACGGCGTAGTGTGTTACCAATTGTTTTCTTGGTGACTATGGTCCCAGCTGCCTTGATATCATTGACAAGATCCTCCCTCTGGGCTGATTCCTCATCGTTCTCATGATCATTGCAACTCCACGAAGTGAGATCTTGCATGGAGCCCCAGGCCGAGGGAGATTGACAGTTCTTTTGTGTTTCTTCCATTTGCGAATAATCACACCAACTGTTGTCACCTTCTCACCAAGCTGCTTGGCGATGGTCTTGTAGCCCATTCCAGCCTTGTGTAGGTCTACAATCTTGTCCCTGACATCCTTGGAGAGCTCTTTGGTCTTGGCCATGGTTGAGAGTTTGGAATCTGGTTGATTGATTGATTCTGTGGACAGGTGTCTTTTATACAGGTAACAAACTGAGATTAGGAGCACTCCCTTTAAGAGTGTGCTCCTAATCTCAGCTTGTTATCTGTATAAATGACACCTGGGAGCCAGAAATCTTTCTGATTGAGAGGGGGTCAGATACTTATTTCCCTCATTAAAATTCAAATCAATTTATAACATTTTTGACATGCGTTTTTCTGGATTTTGTTGTTGTTATTCTGTCTCTCACTGTTCAAATAAACCTACCATTAAAATGTTAGACTGATAATTTCTTTGTCAGTGGGAAAACGTACAAAGTCAGCAGGGGATCAAATACTTTTTTCCCTCAGTGTATATGGTCTTTGAGAAGGGTATTGCTCAAGCTTTGTCATTCAAACGTTTCCGGAGACACTTAAAAACATAGACGGTTACAAAGTAGCGCTTCATAGCTTCGTTTTGATGTATTTGTTGTTACTTGTTAGGGACTGCTCCAAATGTATGTTTTGCCACCCCCATCTACCCAGCTAAATAGCTGTGTGAGAGTATTTGATGCCATTCACTGAGGGAGGCCATTCCTTCTCTCGCTAGAACAAAAGCGGTACCTGCTGCATGCCGAACCGGTACCGACGAACCTACCGATTCTACTTGTAGAATTGCAATGCTTGTCAGTGGCCAACAACTTGACTTAGACATATCAGAGAGCACAAACTCCCACCAGGGAAAGAAGAGGGCATTTTCTCCGTAGGTTACGTCCATGGATGAGCCAGTCACACTTCATATGCAATGTAGGCTATGGGAAGGCAGCTACCTAAGTGCAAAGATGCAATGCACACAACATTAAATACTTCCTCCAAGCTAGCTAACCACTGTAGCTACTGTAGTACGGACATAATTAAATCACAATGGATTAGCTAGTTTCCATGAAACAGCTGCCTGTGTTAGCTGCCGAGTTAGTGCAGTGTCCTTAGCTAGCAAGCTAGCTATGTTGTGCTAGCTGGGGAAAATGCTAGCGTTAGCTAGCGAGCTAAACATTTGGATATGGCATTATGGGATTATGGAGAGTGAATTAAATTGTTTCTTCATCATCTCACTAGGTAATTATCTAGCTGTGGCCATCTGGCTAGTATCAAAAAGGTATTTCTACAAAATAGCAGCCTTAGCGCAGAAAGCTTAGAATCTAGACCATAAGCAATATGCACGGATATGCATTGCCAAACAACGCTACTTCCACCTTCTGGTTTGGAGTATTCTAACAAGGCTGAGTGGCTGACGACTTCCAAGGTCTTTGCTGTGTGAACACAAAAGAGATTGACAGCCGACAAACATTTGACAATCCTACTGGTGTGTCTGAGCATTTACCGTAACCATTTTTAAATGTCAAGTTCAAATGGGAAATGGACATCCCAAGGATCCAGGGGGGAGCAAAGACCATTCACTTAGGCAAGGCAATGCTTGGGGTAAGAGGCATCACTGTGCCAGCTATAAATTTAGTGATTGCTGTTTTTCCTTTCAAGTGACAACTACCAGAATTCAGTGGCTACAGCCTTACAATCGATGAAAACATACCTAAATATCAATATATTGAAAAGGTGTCCCATGTCGTTGTTTTCCAGCTGGCTAGCATGAGGCATGAGGCTTCAGAGGCACATTATTGTCTGGAATCTGCAGGTTATTCTCCTTTCACTAGAGTAACACACTGTTTTTCCATTTAAAAAATGTGTCATTCTGGTGCTCCTAAATATATTGGCAAATAGATCAGTTATCGTTAATATTTCCACTCTAAAATTGGTATCAGATCCAAAAATCCCTCATCGGTGGGGCTCTACCAAAAAGTCACATTCTGACTACTTCTTCCATGAGCAAATGTTTAAATTAAAAGGGATGCTGTCAAATTTAATTCAAATGGATTTACCCCAAGGTCATAAAAAGTGTTGTGCTTTTAACTTAAAATACATTATGCATAAGCTCTTCGGCCAGGAAAGCAGAGTATGAATTATACATAGGCCCACTAAGCGGGAAACATATCATGTGCATTTTGAAACCTCATCTCTGGTCCTCAAAAAGTTGGCTCGGGAGTTTGTAACGAAAATAAGAAATAATCAACTCCATGCGGGGAGTGATTTCATACCAACATTATCAATCAGATCAGTAAACCTAAAATTAGATGATAGAGAGCCTAATAAAAGCCCCATCAGTAAAGTATGCCCATCAGAGCATGTGGAATCATTTGCCATAATTGTATCATTTTGAGGGAGGCTGATGGGGCAAAAACTATAACGTTGAACCACGTTTTTAATAAAGCCTTTATAACGTCGTTAGTGCTAATGTCATTATAGCGGTTTAAAAAATAAATAATTCATAAGCAAACGCATGCTAGGATGGTAAGAGTTTTGGAACATTTGGCAAGGCAGTACACGCATCCTACACCTTTTTTTTATAACGCAGATTCTGTAGTATGACTTGACTAAGACATTATTTCTGAATCCTGAGGATGTTATGAGTTATAACGTTACCTATAAAGCTCTAGAAATGGTTGGACTCCTTGTAGCCTATAGCGTAAGCCAAGCGCGCTCTAACTGCGACTGAAGATGCCACAGGCCAATATGCACTACACAATGGCATTGAAAGAAAAGTAGACTATTTTTCAAGACAACGATTGGCCTTTCTCTGTGACACAAACGTACTCTAAAAATAAATGAGTATTAAACTCACTTGAAATGCAGGTTGGCTCTGCTGGCGATGTCGATGGACAGTAACGTGGCGTTGAGTAACGTTAGACTTCCAAACTAAAAGTAGAAATGTGTATCTCTGTAGGCAACTTGTAATTCGGCTTCGCTGCTTTGTTCAGGATTCGCAAGTTGTCAAAAAAGTTTTTCCTCTAATTATAGTCAATAGGAATTACGTGATGCTTTAGAAATCTCTTACGTTTCCATTTACCAGTAAATCCTCCTCTGAAAACTCCGGAATGACAAATCCGGGCAATATTAGAATTTTGCATTAAATTAGTGCTGGCAGGTGTTATGAGCTTGTTCTTCTTCCTCCAACGCCCTCTGAGCTCTACTGTTGAAGGCGCGTGTCCCATTCTTGCTACCTCTGACCAAGCCAACCATGTCACAGTTAACTACCTCAATGCCAGGCAGAGCAGAGTGAATAGCTACTGCCACTTTTTTCCTCTAGCAAGACCAATGTGAGATCTTCTTTCTGTCCTGTTTTTATTTGCATTTCAGAACTGAACTATATTGAATGATATTTAAATCAAATATGAGTAAGAATCAGAAACGAAAACTTAATCCAGTTTCATTTTTAAATGTGAAATACTTTTTTATTGACCAAATTGACAATTACAATTGCAATTGCAATGTTAATTGGTCTACCAAACAATTTAAATAGGTAGCCTAGATCCCTATGGTAGCCTCCTGTTTAAGTAAGACATCGCTCTGTTGTCCCTGCTTAAGATTTTGTTAGGTGAGTGTTTTCTGGAAAACTTTAAAACAAGTGTAAATAGTTGAGCCAGTACTATACTATGTGGTGTATAAGTCACTTCTTCAAAAAGGAAAGCTTAGTTCCCCGTGGACATTACTTCCCAGTACAGTATAGTGAGTCATCATTAGCGTGTAGAGAGTATATGGAATTTCATGAAGTAGCCCCACAGTGCCCAGGTGGACCTAGAAAGGACACCCCTTGGTCACAATGATGATGAATCATCTTTCCTTTTTGTCATTGTAGATTAACACAGTTGACATCAACACATTGTCTTTCAGTTACTCACTAAGGAAGATTTTTCACTGAGATCTTGCTCCATAGTGTTTAAGGTTAGCTACCATTTTACCCAATGGCCAATGGAGACCCCTGATTGTCATCTCCATCTAAATTCCTTAATGCATTTTGTTCTGAGTCAGTGTATCCCTGAAAGTGTAGGGATGGAAATATAGACACGTCTTAGGGGAGATCATCCTGATGTTTCATAGAGCAATAGCTACAGTATGACTGATGATGGCGCTGTGACTTTGTGTGATCCCTAGGTCAACTGTAGTGTGACTTCCACCTGCCTTTATTCATATTTTGGGATGACAGAGAATGATGGAGAATTTGACTTCAATTGAACTGCAATGACAGCTAAACTCTCTTCCTTTATTAAGCTGATTATTGTGTTTTGTTAAGATTGAGTGTTTTGGTATGATAAATCATCATGAATTATAAACCATAGCCCTGGTTGCTCTTAGGGTGAAAAACCAACGCCGTGGAAAAGTTACACAATTAATAATTATGCATAAAATGGTCAGATCTGATGTTCGTGGAAATGTTTTATTCAACAACAAAAAAACTGCATAATGAACACATGGATATTAGAAAGAAGCAAATTCAAATTATTAAAAAAAAAGTTGTTCATTGACATTCCTAAGTCGTCACATAAGTCATTCACTGGCTGGGTGATTCCAGGTCCTTGGGTTGATCTAGACACCAGTGTAATTTACATTCAGGGTGTGTGTGACAGAGTTTCCTGAGCTGGAAATTAATAATATCCCTGGCGAAATGTAAAACAGGATACAGGTCCAGGAGTTGAGATCCCACCTCTGTGTGTGGGTGTTCGCTGCCTCAATACCGAAAAAATCACCACCTGGTGTTGAACCAACCTTCTATGTGCTTTGACCAAATACACTAAAATATCAAACTTTGCTGTGAATATGTATTGTGGCCATGACATACCCTGTTGTTGGCCTCCACAAGCCTTAGTTTTCTGAGTTTGAATAACCAGTGGGTGAAAGGAAATACCAGTGGTGGAATAAGTATCCAATTGTCATACCTCAGTAAAAGTAAGGATACCTTAATAGAAAATGACTCAGGTAAAAGTAGAAGTTACCCAGTAAAATAATACTTCAGTAAAAGTCTAAAAGTATTGGTTTTAAATATATTTAAGTATCAAAAGTAAATGTAATTGCTCAAATAAATTATTTAAAATTCCCAATATTAAACAAAGCAGACGGCAGCATTTTCTTGTTTTTAAAATGTATGTATAGCCAGGAGCACACTCCAACACTCCAACATTACAAAATATGCATTTGTGTTTAGTGAGTCGGCCAGGCCAGAGGCAGTAGGGATGACCACATGTTTTCTCTTGATAAGTGAGTGATTTTCCTGTCTTGCTAATCATTCAAAATGTACTTTTGGTTGTCAGGGAAAATGTATGGAATAAAAAGTGCAATATACTCTTTAAGAATGTAGTGAAGTAAAAGTAAAAGTTCACAAAAATATAAATAGTAAAGTACAGATACTCAAAAAAACGACTTAATTGTTACTTAAGTACTTTACACCACTGCATTTTAGCCATAACAGAGCTATAACTTGCTCAATAGGCAAGTTGTTGGACATATTTCCTCCAAAGCATACTAATGATAGTACTCAGGCTGCAGAGATGGGATTTGGGAGTCTGGGACATCTGTCCAATGAAAGTATAAATCTATCACTCCTTAGTGCACTGTAAGTGCAGGAAACTGCAGACAAATATGTTTCTGGTGATGCTTTAACTCATCAATGATGTATGCTCTTTTCATTTGGCACAGATCATTCATTGAAGATAGCTCTTCAAAAGTAATGAGATAGATTAGCTCAAATTTATCTGGATTACCGTATTGGTTTATAGCATATAGTTATAGTTTTATTGACATTCAGTAGGTTATCAGGGATGGGAATGTTTGGAAAACAGCTAAAACAAATCATCGTCAATAGGCTTTAAAAAAAACATATTGGGAAAAATCTTCTTGTGCAAGGATATACAATAATTCCAAAGTACATTTTTGAGGGGAGAAAACATCCATAACATTTAGACATGGATGAAGGCTGTTAACATCTAGTTGTTCAAGTTACCACAACGGACTTCATTTACCCAAATCTAAAGATGCCAGTGTGGTTTCTTTGAACGTTAACAACCTCTCACCCTAGCGGAATGGTGGTGTTGGTGGTGGTGTGTGCGTGCGTGCGTGGAGGGGGGATATTGGGGTGGATAGCATTTAGGCAATGGGGCATGGAGTGTTGGATCAAGCCATTCATCTGGTCTGTCAAATCCAAGGAGATGGGGCTACGCATCATTCTGCTCTCTACTAGAATGTGTGTGTGTGTGTGTGTGTGTGTGTGTGTGTGTGTGTGTGTGTGTGTGTGTGTGTGTGTGTGTGTGTGTGTGTGTGTGTGTGTGTGTGCGTGGGTGGGTGCATGTGTGTGTTAATATGCCGATGTGCTGGTAAGGAAGGGGGTTGTCTGTCTTTGTGGTTGTGTTTGCGTGTGTATTTGAGTCAATGAGTGTAGATGCATAGCTATGTGTAGCTCTGCTGTGTGAAATCATAGACAATAGTATTGTTGTTTACAAAAGCATGTTTAGTGCCAAAGTGGGACAATTCCATTGCAATAGCCAAGAACCGGTGGGCATGTAAATCCACTCAAGGGGTAAACCTTAAATGTAGCATAAACTGTCCCTCTGTGTCAACTGTTGTCAAGCACATCACAATTCATTTTTCATTTATTATTATATCTGAGGCTATGAGATATGTTTCAAAGTCACAAGGGTGTTGCGTCTCTCTTTTGACTGCTAAGGATGTTCAAGGGGTGTGTTTAATGTGTTTACACCTTGCTGAAAGACTTTAATCATGCTCTGAGCAATTATACTTTATGTAGCCCGCCAGCAGGAGACAGAGAAATGGGTGAACTCATGCAAGTTATTATCTGTCTCCCCCCAGGCTGCTCCATTCAAATGTCATGGCATCAAAGTGGTGGAAAGTTCTGGGCTGTCAGACGGCATCAGAAGCTTGTCATTGCCTCTGGTGGGACAACCCCATCCAGTTAAATGGAAACCAGCTTTCTGTTTATGTTCTCTGTTTAGATACAGCGTCTTCTCTCTCAAAGATTGAGTGGCACCATCACAGAGGAATCACTTATGGGAAGACACAGGCAATGCCATTTCTCTGAACTAAATCCTTTGAATTTATATTTTGCAATCATTATAGGAATTCATATCAGACATGAATCCTGTTATATATATATATATAGAGGTTATATATATATATATAAAAACAGGATACATTTTTTTATATATTGGGTTTAAGTGTGTAGGCTGGGCTTGGAGGGCTGTGATACTCGTCTGGGACCTTTGAAACCATAATTCCCAACAGCAAAACACTGAGAGCTGGAAAAGGACTACAACTCTGTCAAGACTTCAGCCACCAGGTCATGCTGTGACAGAATGATAACTGAACCAAATTGTTTTATCCAAAGGGTACACTTCTCCATTTATACACAAACATACCCGCCGATTAAGTGCTCGCTTGCAAAATCAGTATTTTATTATGGTCCTTTTGGATGTACAGGTCAGAATGTGAATCTGATGTATCTATGTATCTGTTATGGGTAAAAATGTGAATCGTGATATGAAATCAGTTTGTTCTTGATTTACAGGTGAACACTTTTATATGTTAGTGGTTGCCTTGAACAGGCAATTGCAAGTTATTATTTATGACTATGCCCTGAGATGTGTAATCAAGGTCTGAAAAGTGGAAATGTGTCATATTTACTGCACTCTCTCTGTCTTGTCCTGTCAAAAATACCTTGCCTGAGGTCCTTTTCTGAGAGCTATCAGGTTTGTGGATGTGAGATTGTGAGTGAGAGAGACGAGGCAGTGCAACAAAAACACCCCCCTCATATGGAATTACAGTTAAATGGTTTTAGTATACTTTTGAATTTGGAAAGCACATACTAATGCATTAACTTCCATGGATCTGGTCCAGACTGAGGTTTGCTCATATCAAACAGTCTCATGCTTACCCATGCACACCAGATAAAGGCATGTTGTCCTTTAGAAAAGTAACTTTGGATATAAATAACTGGATAACCCTTGCTAGGGAAAGCCTGGTTCACACAGAACGACAACTGCTGGGTCTGCGGCAAAATGGATAAATAGCAGTGGAACAAGAAAAACACAATAGAGATGTTTAGAAACCAAATGCTACTGTATAGACCATATTTAGCTTGATGTCAATGGAATGTTAGATCCATTGTTTTGATGAGATATCAGAGTCATATTGTTTCCTGTAAAGGACAGATTCATTAGACAGATCACATCCACAAGATATAATCAAAGATACATTTAATTGCAGAGTATTTTTTATTTTTTTAACACAATGTAAAATTGTACATGCTTGCTGTAACATCCCACTGGGCACACAATTTCATTTCAACGTGGGCATTTGGGTAATATGTGGTAGAAACGTTGATCAATGCGATTTCAACCTTTATTCACCCACTCAATAAATCAGCCAGAAGTTTGTTGGCTAACTTATTGAGTGATGATCTGACATTATTTCAAAGGTACAAATTAATTATATTTCATACAATTTTGTCTATGTTGAAAATGAATTAAAATGTTGAACTAATCCTATGGTTGAAATTCCACCCTCAAAACAACAGTTTACAATGATGAGCCCAGTGGGATAGAGTATACTGTATGTAGCCAACACAACAAAATAATTGTTTACCCTTTCACTAAGTTTGATTGACAAATAATTGCTAAGTATATATTTTTCTTTCAAATGCTGCAAAACGTATAGCCATTCCAGCCGTGCACACATCTTCATGATAAAAGAGTCTAGAGGCAAAAGAGTCCTGGGCTGTGCTATGTTGTAGCACCATCTGCTGCTGAACAAAGAAGGTGATGATAGGTTCTGTAGATACTGTAGACCAGGACAGGTCAACCCTCCTGGAGGGCTTTTTCTCCAGCCTTGTTAAAAAAATACCTGATTCAGTAATAGGTCCTAGTGACTTCCTTTTCCAGTAGTTTTTCATTCACTGAAGGAGTGGCTATGTTCAAGGTTCCTCTGGACGAAATAAGGAGTAGGGTGCCAGCCATTTCACATGATGATCCCTAAAAAGATGGTTCATATTATTACAATATCATTTTAAAAACATGTCTGTGTTAATGGGTTGGTTAAGCTGTGTTTTATTAACAGTGTTAACAATAGCACCCTCACTTGTTGAGTTGGAATGAAGCTGCAAAACTAAGAATGAATCAAGAGAGCACATCCAGACCATTGAGTCTGTCTACCTGTGGTATTTTTGGCCCTTTCTCCTTTGATATTCCATTTCATCCACTGTCCAGACGGCCCCCTTGCCTCCCTCCACTCGCACAAAACACTTGTGGAGGCTAAGATTGTGACGGACAGCGTTCTGTGGCGGCAAATGAATACAGCTTGTGTAAGGAGTTCAGGAGCTAATATTGCTCAAGACTCAAATATAGGACTCATATGAAAGCGAGCATAATGATCCAAGGAGAAGCCTAACCTTCCATGTGGCCGTGTTGTGTCGGAAGTAGAAGAACATGGTGGTGAACCAGTTGTAGATGTCATTCAGGGAGCGCTGCTTGTCTGGAGACTCCAGTATAGACTGCAGACAGACATGGTGGACATTCACAATATGCTTGTGCAATTGACACAACTCACATGAGGTCTAGACATAGATTGAGGTCTTGCTACACATGTAGTCCAAAACAACAGATGTTATATTAATGTCACACTTGTCGCTGTCTTGCAGTCCAACAAGGATGCATGAACTACCGAGCAAACTGTATGCTCCTCAGCCACTCAGCCAGACTCTCGACAGTCTACCTTTTCCTTTTCTCAAGTGCTCCTTTTACACAAGTGTTCAGAGAGACTCTTACTGTTTAAATCAGACAACTCACCCATCTTATCATGCAGGCGTAGGTGTACAGTGGCCTAATGTTGTTGTATTTGTAACACTCTACACTCGGGATAAGATCTGTAGGATGGCCAACAAAAGCAAACATACCAGGTCTTGAGTTTGGATCAGATTTCACAGCAACACGAAAGACAACATCACCAAAACAGACAAGCAAAACACTTGTAGGAATTCACTCAGAGTAGCATTCAGAATCAAAATGGAGTGGAACTCCCTCAGGCTTAAGAAGAGTGGGAGGGGTGGGCAGTGTTACCTGGCCGTAGGTGGTGGGGAGCAGCAGAGGGCCAATACTCGTGCTGCACCAACTCCTCTGGCTCTTTAGTGGTGCAGCGTGACACTCCACCTCGGTTCTGGGGCAGGCCTAGTGACAGGCTGTACCTGTAGGGCCAGTCTGAAGCTGCCTTCTGACAGGGAGAGAGACCATGACCCAACAACACAGACATTCAACAAGGACAAGTTGAGGTACATAGAAATTGTCTTAAAAGTGCAGGATAATGGACAATGGCCAGTTACTATAGTCACTTGAGGGAATTATTCAAAAGAGAAATTACCAAGACAGTTGATTTGTGTCCAGATAGGTGCAGATGTAGTTGCATTGCGAAGAGTTTCTGTTTTTCCACAGTCAGCTAAAAAAGAGAGAAGATTCATTAAGGGCCACATTTTCACTTCGCTGGACTTGGAGCTTTCACAAACTTTCCCGGGTTCTCCGTGTTCACTAGTTGGAGTTTTTCTGTAAAACTACATAATATGTAGAACGACAGGAACAAACCTGGGTCTCCATGTATTGCACCATGTCTTGTTGTACCTTCCACTGTGCAATGCTTCTGTCTCCATGGCCATGGTCAGAGTGGAGGTGTCTGGAAACACCATAAAGAGCATCACTGACATGACTAAAAACAACAGCACCACAACTGTATCACTATGACTAATGAAATATACTGGTGCTCATTACTTACTTCAAAAAACTGGGGAATTCTTCAAATACTGCATCGCAGCCAGGCCAACAGCAGAGTCCATTGAGAAACAGAGCACTGGACCCCTCTAGGGTTGGGTGACCTGCCCTGCAGAATGAGGGGAGGAATATTACAAACTTTGGACTGAACGCAATCAATCAAACCAACCTGGCATTGTTTATGCCGTTTCTGTTCATGTCACAAGCTCAGACGCACACACACACGCGGAACTCACTCATGTTGCCTGGTGATGATGGAGCTCTGCTTAGGACTGGCTGTCCTCGGGGGAGAGGGGTGATGAGTTGGCCCAGGAGAGTGCTCAGAGTGTGGGGGAGAGGACTGTCCACGGCTCCCTGTGTCCACCTCCACCTTGCACAGTGAGATGGGCTGAGCTGAACTGGCCTCTGTTAGAGTGCATGGTGCTGGAGAAGCAGAAGGTAGAGAAAAATGGATCTTTATGGAGAAAGACCTCAATACACTTTCCATGAGCCTCCTTTGAATAATGTACAGTATAATGGCTGTATAGAATTGTATGCAACATATGGAATGACTCCATGCTTTTAAAGCCGCTAGTGTTTCCATTCAAAAGTGTGACTGTACACACACATTATAGGGTGAGGGAAAAATGAAAATGTTTTGACAATGATTTAATGGTCCAGTTGTGAATGCTGTCCAAGCGGACAGAACTATGGGGTTAGTTATAGATTCTATACATCCATTATACACTTGAGAGTCATGGACAGTGTTTCTACTGTAGGTCTTTCTCCATAAAGAGCTGTTTTATAGAGAGCAATAATAATGGCGTCTTTTAGTAAGCACTGACACCGCCATGGTCCGTGGAACAAAGCCTACGGGGAAATGAATGGAGTTTTATATGTCTGTGGTAAACACAGGCTTAGGAGATCTTATACGTTTTGTTCTATGAGATAATCTTCATCAGCTAACGTCACTTTTTGTGCATTTTGAAGCATTGACTGTATGTAAATGAAAAAAAGCACATGAAGGCTTCATAATTCATAAAGGTCATGTTAAGTGACTGATATTATCCCATAGAATCAAATGTATAAGATCTCCTAAGCCTGTGTCAACCTCAGACCTTATTTTCTAAGTTTGTCCCAAACCCTATTCTTTCCCCATTAATTTTCCCCAAAGGAATAGCTGAACGAACCAGAGGTAACTCCTTTCTGTTTTTTTAGGACTACAAGCTGGCTATATATCTTCTCCTAAGACATACTACATTTGCACACACTACATAGATGTTTCTATTGCGCTATTGACTGTACGTTTGTTTATCCCATGTGTAACTCTGTGTTGTTGTTTGTGTCGCACTGCTTTGCTTTATCTCGGCCAGGTCGCAGTTGTAAATGAGAACTTGTTCTCAACTGGCCTACCTGGTTGAAATAAAGGTGAAATAAAAAAATAAAAAATAAAAAAACATGTGTACGCAAGGGGGATGCAGAGAGTCAGTCAGCGCAAAGCGTACCCTGCGGTCGCACGTGGGCAGCCTGGACACCCTGGCGTAGAACAGAGGGTCTGTGCTGGCTCAACTGGGGGCACAGAGACACCCGTTGCAGGAGCGGTCTCCCCTCCTCCTCACTGGAACACTGGGGAGGACACGCAACAAGGCACTTACAGTATCCCTTTGCACCAGCAGGGAGTTCTCCGAGCAAATACAAGCAACTTTCTTGTGCTAATGTCAGTGAAACTGAAATAATAATGTATGGGTTTACATGTATCTCAGGCCAGAATAGGGCATCGAAACGCTTTATAATAGGAGGTATAAGAAGGAATATCATACCTGCCGTAACAATATGCTTTGGAGCTGAGACGAGGCCATAAGTGAAACTCCAGGTCTAATCATCAATGGGAAGCCCATCTATGAATAATGGACATTTATTTACATCATTCCTCTCACTATAAGGACAACAGATATTCCATGTAATGAAAGTATAAATATTTCCTCCAAGCTAGAATCCTTAGTTGCAACATTAATGTTTGGACTTAACAATTACCCTTGAAGAAAACTTATTAAGGCCTGATAAGCTGAGTTCAACAAAGTAAATGTAAACAACCACTGTATAGCCTCAAAACATGGTTGAAACTGTCATTTTGATATCATGGATGGCCAGTCCTTGCATCCATAACGTAGTCTATGAATTTGAGAGTGGTTCCATGTCTTTAGGCCCGTCCCTCAGCTTTTTATCGAAACAGAGGCTGGGTGTGGCTTTGTTATTTTTTTTATGGATTCTAGCTTTAATAGTCTTAAATTAGTATTATTATACAAAAAAAATGTAGACCAAAAAATAAATAAATAAGCAAACGGTATGAAACCAATTGATGTACACTTTAGCTTGAGCTCTTAACTTTCAATTCATGTTTATTTTAGTATTCATTATGTATTATTCTTTTCTTTGTAAATCTGGCTCAAATTTTGCTTGAAACCACAGTAACAGTTCAACCTGTACCTGCGTAACAGAGGTACGAGCACAGAGCTGAGGTGAGGCAGAATCTTTGGGCTGGGTACGTGCGTCTGGCTCCTCTCCCTGTTCACTCCGCCGCTCTTGCTGCTGCTGATGTTGCCCACTGTTCAGTCGCCCACTCTTCAACCTCTCACTCTCAGTCTGTGGCATCCCTGGGCCTGGTGCAGAAGAGCAGAAATGGAGGGTTAGTGCTAAGTGCATGTTACCCCTAGGAATGCAGGGGTGGTGGTGGATAAAGGTTGACTCTCACACTGCAAATGTGTAGACAACATAAACAATCGTAAATAAACACACATCGCAATAGATCATCTCCACACAGGGCACCAATTATGTAGGTATGTTCCTATTTGTAAGGTTATGTTGTATTCAGTCCAGCATATTATTCAATGTGTGCCATTAAAACAACATATTGCTACAATATAATATAATAAGAGAGAGAGAGAGAGAGAAAGAGAGAGAGAGAGAGAGAGAGAGAGAGAGAGAGAGAGAGAGAGAGAGAGAGAGAGAGAGAGAGAGAGAGAGAGAGAGAGAGAGAGGGGGGATACAAATTTGCTCTTTGGTAAATGTTAGACAGCTACAGGTTTGGAGGCATATTATCTTTGTTCCTTTATCAGACATAATGAAAGGGAGAGGAGTTCAAACACTGTCTGGGCTGAGAGATTTTGTGGTTGTGCACAGGTGCAACCTTTGACTACACAGACAGTGGAGGGTGCAGAGATTAAGCTGATAGCAGCAGGTATCTCAAAAATATAGCACAGGAAAGAGGGAAGGGGAGAGGGTGCTCCAATTCTTTTCTCCCCTTGTACCCCTGATACTAGTACTGGTACTGTTTCAGTGGTCTTCACCTTGTATTTAGAAGGAAATAAGGTGGTATCAATGGCTACGTTATTGTGCTTAGTATACTTGAAAGAACTACTTGGTACCAAAATCTGTTAGAACTCCCCAAAATAACAAACATGTAATTATATCATGTCATTTTTAGGTAAATATGTAAATATCTGATCATTTCTGTACTGTAAAATAAAGTGCAACCCAAGAGCTTCTAAAGGCAACCTCATAGAACTCTATACCTCAAATGTTTAAAAGTCTATGGGTGACCACTGTGTACATTTGCAAATGCACGCTCTCACCCAGGAAGAGGAAACAGGAATTCAGTAGAAAGAGAAAGTACTGAAGCTCTTTGTGGCTTCTCACTTTTATCTCCACTTCACTAGCAAAACCAAACATTTCTTCTTTACAGAAAGCTCAGATCAAAGCAAAGTATTTGTTGTAATGCAAAATGACAATTGAATCATGTCACATAAAACAGGCATTAAATGAATAAGCACATCTTTTGGATTTGGAATTGAGAGCTACAGTACACGTTTATGTCGCACAGGTTTGTAGGGTGTGATTTGATGAATGGATGTGCTACAATGATATTACAAGTAGAAAATGGTGATATATTAACACTTCTTACAACACTTCTCTCAACTGAGGACAATTATGTTCAGCTTTTACTATAGTCTAGGACTGGGTTTGATTATCAAAATGCTATATTTACAATCAACTACATATGGAAAGTTATTCCTTCTGTATCATATTGAAACTTTTTTCTCAGTGAGTTTTCTTATTACTCACTATGCTTCCATATCTAAAATATCTGTCTGATCTTGGCACTTTGGAAGGAACCTGTGGGTGATATTTATTTGTAGATTCACTTTCTTTGACCTATAACACTACAGTAGGAGAGGAAGGAATTTATAAGCAGAGTAATCATTCTTTTTGCTCTTTGATCCACAAAGGACAGTATTAAACAGAATATGATTCCCCCCCCCCCAATATTATATTATGTTTAATTTATAATATGTTTTCTTCTAATTCAACTTTTCTTTTTGAATGAGAAGAAAAACTTGTATAAAAATAGATTAGAGTAAATACTATACTATAGTGGTGACTTAGAGACAGCTACATTAACATTTATGTCCAAAATTATTGAATTAATCTAAATGGCAAAATAAGCATGAATACTAACTTTCAATTTGATGGTCATATAATACCAGTCCTACAGACAATAAAATAAAATAAACATATTGCAGTTTATATTACAAAGTTAGGATGTTTCATTGAACATTTATGTCCAACTTCTGTATTTCCAAAGGGTGAACTCAGCTCCATCATTCGTTGAATCAGTTGGCTCATTCATCACAAAACCCACTGATATTGCCAACTACTTTAATCGTTTTTTTATTGGCAAGATTAGCCAATTTAGGCATAACATGCCAAAAACAAACCCTGAACCTACACAGCCATTAATAAATTACCAAATTATGAAATACAAGCACTGTAATTTTGAATTCCGTAAAGTGATTGTGGAAGAGGTGAAAAAATTATTGTTTAACTTCTCAAATGTAACTGTGATAAGAGTCACTGACTCAAAGCCACAAGAAGGTAGAACATATTTCAAACGTTGCTTGTAAGGGGGCGGTAGTTGCAGAAATGTTGGGTCTGACAACTTGGATGGAAAATTACTGAGGATGATAGCGGACTATATTGACACTCCTATTTGCCATTTGTTCAATCTAGGCCGACAGGAAAGTGTGTGCCCTCAGGCCTGGAGGGAAGCAAAAGTCATTCCGCTACCCGAGAATAGCAAAGCACCCTTTACTGGCTCAAACAGCTGACCAATAAGCCTGCTATCCAAAAATTGGGTTGACCAGATGCAATGCTATTACAGAGTAAACAAATCAACAATTGACTTTCAGCATACTTATAGGGAAGGGCACTCAACATATATGAACGGCACTTACACAAATCACTGATGATTGGCTGAAAGAAATTGATAATAAGAAGCTTGTGGTTGCTGTTTTGTGTTCTTTAATGGAAGCCTCTCCAACATAATTGTTGGGTTGTTGTTGGGTATTCCCCAGGCCAGTTGTCTAGGCTCCTTATGTTTTTCAATCTTTACCAATGACCTGCCACTGGCACTGAGTAAAGCCTGTGAGTCTATGTATGCTGATGGCTCAACATTATAAACGTCAGCTACCACAGCAAGTAAAATCACTTAACAAAAAGCTGCAGTCAGTTTTAGAATGGCCTGTGCTATCTGCGATCTTTGAGATGTCCCTACCCCATTATAAATGACATTGTAAATGGTTATGGTAAGGGTTAAGGTTAGAGTTAAATTTAGGGTTAGGATTAGGGTAAGGATAGTGGTTAAGGTTAGGGTTAGGAATGTCCCAAAGATCCCAGCACTGACAAGTAAAAAGCTACAACTAAATATTTAAAAAACTATAAGCATTGTATTTGGGCCAGCATTCACAAAACCCTGAACCTCAACTAAATATTCTAATGAATAATGTGAAAATGTAGCAAGTTAGGAGACTAAACTGCTTGGTGTAACCTTGGATTGTTAACTGTCATGGTTAAAACACATTGATGTAACAGTAGCTAAGATGGGGAGAGGTTGTCTCCCCGTAATAAAGTGCTGCTCTGCTTTCTTGACATTCCTATCAACAAAACAAGTCCTACAGGCCCTAGTTTAATCGCACCTGGACTACTGCCCAGTCATATAGTCAAGTGCCACAAAGAGGGACATCGGCAAATTACAGTTGACCCTTAAGTGTACATGGAGAACTAACATCAATGGCATGCATGTCAATCTCTGCTGTCTCAAAGTAGAGGAGAGACTGACTGCATCACTACTTGTCTTTGTGAGAGGTATTGACATGTTGAAAGCACAGAGATGTCTGTTCAAACTAGCACACAGCTCAGAAACCCACGCATACCCCACACAACATGTCACAAGGGGTCTTTTCACAGTTCCCAAGTCCAGAACAGACTTTGGGAAATGCACAGTACTACACAGAGCCATGATTACATGGAACTCTATTCCACATCAAGTAACTCATGCAAGCAGTAAAATCTGATTTTAAAAAAACGAATAAAACCACTTTATGGAACAAGGTGGACTGTAAAGAGACACACACGCATACGCACACAAGCTAGCGCACTCACTCTACACACACGTACATTGTAATATTGTTGTATGGTGGTATTATACATTTTGTATTGTAGATATGTAGTGGTGTAATACTTTTATATGATGTACTGTTTTATTTTTTGTTTTTAGTGTAATGTAAGTGCCATTATGTATTTGGACCCCAGGAAGAGTAGCTGCTGCCTTGGCAACAGCTAATCGGGATCCCTAATAGTAGAATAGATCCCTAATAGTACAAATACAATTAAATACAAATAAAAAAGCAATTGAGATAGAACTACTACTCATGAATACTAATGTCACATTAGTGTGCAGCATAAATTCAGCTATAACAACACCCTACAATCATGTAACACTGACTGTATCACTATTGGCTTTCGCCAGAATTTGACATACATGTATTATTCTATAAACTACAATACAAAAAAAAAATATGTTTGTATTAATCTGTTCATCCTAATCTGATCTTTAAATTAGGTTAACTGAATAAAAATCTAATCTACCTGGAATATTTTGGTGATTTGCAGATTAAATGCATGTTGTGATTGTAGTGTAAGCCTCATTTTTATATTGACAAAAAAATATTCATAAAGAGAAAATGCTTTCTGGTTTTCTCACAGATCAAAAGTAACACAATTGAAAGACCAAAGTATAACAGTGTAATTCCTGTAAAGTGATTCATCGTCTTTGACATTGTGGTATCGAAAATATTACCATATTCCATCATTTGCTTTTTTTGTGGTAACAAAGTACAGATATTGACTACCGTCAGAAAAATCTGAATGTATGATCATTTTGATGACACAGCAACATGTGATGATACCGGTACACATTCTTGACATAAGTATTTTTAAATTCCTGTATCCTTTAATGATAAAAGACTAATTCTGGACAAGCCCACAGATTCGTCACAAATGACCTTTTTGCATCATGAGACTTCAATCCACCAACAGTCCATCATGTTATGAATATCAGGTCTTGGGTCTAAACCCAAATCATTTTAAGACTTACATTCACAATGAGATTGTACATGTTTTTTAGTAACGCATAGATATTTCAGAGTTTCAATTATTACATTTTTTCCCACCAATTATTTCCTTGAATATCGTGAGTTCAAATGAATCTACCCTAACCGTGATAGATATCATACCAAAGTCGTTTCAATTTTGTTGATTAATGTGCCCAGTGTTAGAATTGTGTCGACTGGGTTGCCATTGAATAATCCATTCAATGAGAAGTTAAAAGTTATCTTGAACATAATGCTTAAAAAATGTGTAGAAGAAAGATTGGATTGTTTTCGCCTATATGATTAGTGATGCTTTCAATACTTACTTTTACACCTGTTAACACCTTTTAACAGGTTCCTCACTAAAGCAGTCATTGCAAACTAAGTTATTTTCTTAGTTGTGTTTACTTAATATTAAGACCTATCATTCCCCTTTCACCCTTTTGCTATATGCCTACAATCTAAGTTACCCAACTGATATACAGCATCGATACTTTGTACGCTTTTAGAAGTAAGGTACATGATCATTAGACTACACTATAAAATAGCTCATACACCACAGCTACAAACAATCCACCATTACAGATGACACCAAACCAGATTACACCATGGTCTTGAGTTTTGCGTACTGTACGTACCTCTTGGGGACACGCACCCCAATTTGGGAGACACTTGTCCACTGAATGATCTCCCTTCTGATACACAGAATGGTTGCCAACTCTAGCTGAAAGCAAAGAAGTACATTCCTAAAATGTAAAGGTCACACGTTAAGACAGACAGTTTTTCTCACCTTCCACCTTCCGTATCTCCTGCTCGCTTTCTGTCTTCCTGTTCTTAAGAGGATGAGATGCTAGAAAATGAAGAAGAAAAAAGCTAACAAATGTCAGAGAGAGGGGGTAGTATTCCACAAGTGATGTTTGAAGTTTATTATGTTTAAAAGAACACAGACTACCAGCAATATTCACTGTTACGGGGAAACAGGTTATGGTAAGAGCAAAGAACTGTTGAAAAGGAAATGTTTATTAAAATATGTTTATAAATATAAAAATGTTTATGAAAAGTACATTTCTTTGATGCTATAAAAGAATTATATTTGATTTCAGCATGAATTATTCATTCGTTAGGCAAGTAAGACCAAAACCTATCAGCATGTTTTGTCTAAGGTACAAATAAAATGTTAACATCTCCTCCAATAGTATCTTATTTTTGCTTTGCCAACCCATCGTATTCAGGTAACTTTCACAATAGCTACATAAAAAAAATCTTGATACAGACTAAACATAATCAGGCGGCCTTGTATAATTTCACTGTGTGTCAACACAATGGACAGCCATGATGAGTAGAATTGTTCAAATAACGTTGCGTAATCACAATAACATGCTCAAATAAAGAGAAATCACTCGGATTACAGAGCATGAATAACGCAGAATCACAATCCCCTTCATTCAACACTCACCTGAAAATGTCACAAGCAACGTGTGAGAGAGGGAACAGATGCGTGAAATGTGTGTTTGCCAGAATCCAGTCTGTATTTATACCTGGAAGTTACAGTAGGAAAAAGTTTACGCCTGCCATCGAAATGGAAATGTCCTACATCACTGTAACAGGTTTCACACAAATAAGCGTAAATGACATACCCTACCCTCAATAGTCTGAAACACAACCTATTTCCAATTTGTAAGTCGCTCTGGATAAGAGCGTCTGCTAAATGACTTAAATGTAAATGTAAATTTCAGAACAAATAAATGCTACAAGCCACAATGGCAGAGCACAGAAATGGTTTGTTTTGTGATTGTTGATGATGTGATCCACCGTATTGTACTGAATTAGTGTAAATCAAATGAATCTGTGTTGTCTGTGTTAGCCCGGTGGTCTGAAACCTAGGCATTAGCTTGGGGAGCTTTCGCAAGTCTTCAGGACCTCGTCTCCCTCTCCACAATGACCCCAGCAGCTAATAGGCATGAACTGAATGACTGGCACCGATGGGACAGTCTCGGTTGCTGCCCTGGTCGTCTCCGCACCACAAAATTGTGTTGGCTCACTGAGCTAAACCCTAAGCTTGGGAAGCTAGCGCAAGTCTTTAGGTTTCCGACAAAGTTACTCAACATGCAAGCATGGCTCATTGAACCACCTCTGTTACAAAGGCAATGCCCCACCATGACCCTGAGGGGCCTAAACAGTCCGCAGTGATATCGGCAGGCTCTAAACCCTACAATTACCCAACACATTCTCCAAACCACATTGTTAAATAACTTTCCATTGCTAAAATACTCTTCTAGCTCTCCTTTTACAACCTCTTTAAGTCTTGGACTGGCTATGCTGAGGAGTACGATTTCTCATATGTGCCAAGACACATTTACTTGAAACTTGTATTCTCGTGTGAACGCAACATACAATCTGAGGGAAAACAATGAAATTATGCACTTTCTCGCCGACCTCAGTCTGCGGAGGAACAGAGCAAGGACACAGACTGCTCCGTCTTTTACCACATATTCTGTCACTCCTGACCACACATACTGTAATGATAGTTGCTGACAAGACATTCAAAAAGTCATATGTTGTCCATTTGCATCCTTACATCTTTGGATGTAATTCATCATGAAATTTGAAAAATGTTTTCTGTGATTAAACTTTTCCTTGTGTGTGAGGATCTCTAGAAGAAGCAGAGGAGTGGTAATAGGGGGCTCGAGCGGGCGGTTGCTGACCTCAGGTGTGTCCTAATCATGACGAGCTGAAGTAAGATTACATTTTTTTCGTTATGACATGTATGCTCAAATGGTTAATAGCATGAGCAGTATATGAAACTATCAACATTACAATTGTGATAATGATATCAAAAGGTGTATTTCTTGTGAGAAATTCATTTGTTTTGCTGTTGTTGTGTCCGCTGTACTTATTTTATTTTGTAATAAAGATAATAATCATCATTATCATTACTACCAGCATCACCCCCAAAAATGGTTAACGAGGCATTTTACAGAGGAAACATTAACATAACCAATGAAAAAATAGTCCATTACGCAACGGGGAAGCCCGCGCGAGGTAAAGTATGACATTCTAAGCAGGTGTAAAACACTTTGTTCTGAAGAGTTATTTTTCAGGTTCTCAAAGGTCATCTATCTAAAATACACCACAGAACGTTGCAAGGAAGCGGTCTGCTTGAGCATCTCAATTTCCTTTTTCATCTTAACAAACATTCCCCTTATTAGATAACAACTGTACACCGTCTTTCACAAAAACCTTTGTGGGGGTTGTTTTTCATAACTTTTCTCAATTAATGTAATGATGTGTTTTTTAAATTCATAATTATTTGGCCAAATTCACTTACAGAGTATAAAACTGCTCAGTTTAGTATTTGGTCAGTTTAGTAGTTGGTCTGATATTCCTTGAACTCAAGGACTTGTGACTCCACAAACTTGTTGGATGCATTTGCAGTATGTTTCGGTTGTGTTTTGGATGATGTTTTGCCCAGTAGGAACTGAGTTTGTAGAGTCACTTTGCCATTTTGGAGTCACTTTTATTGTAAGAAAAGAGGATGTTTCTAAACACTTCTGCATTTATGTGGATGCTACCATGATTATGGATAATCATGAATGGGATCACGAACGATGATGCGTGAGAAGGTTACAGAGGCACAAAGATCATACCCCCCCCAAAAAATGCTTACCTCCTCTATTATTGGTATGGGTGAGAGATTTTGTAGTAGCCTCTATAACTTTCTCACTCATCATTACTCTAGATTCATTCATGATTTGTTTTTAAATCATGGCATTATCAGGATTCATTTAGAAGTGGTCAGAAACATCTTATCTACTCACTTAGAAAGAAAATGACTCCAGTCATCATTCACCATTCACTTACTATTGCATTTACATTAAAAAATGTTAAAACATTTTAGTAATATATCAGACGCACTTACTCAGAGCAACTCATTCATCTTAAGATAGATGTTGTTGTCTCACCTAGCTAAGATAAAGTAAGTACATGTTTTGTCAATAAAGTAGTTACATCGCCTTTAAAAAGTATTCACAGCCCTTGACATTTTCCATATTTTGATGTGTTACAGCCTGAATTTGAAATTGGTTAAATTGAGATTTTGCTGTCACCGGCCTACACACAATAATACCCCATAATGTCAAAGTGGAATTATATTATAAATTCATTAAAAATGAAAAGCTGAAATGTCTTGAGTCAATAATTATTCAACCACTTTGATATAACAAGACTAAATAAATTCAGGAGTAGAAATGTGCTTAAAATTCACATAATAAGTTGCATGGACTCACTCTGTGTGCAATAATAGTGTTTAACATTATTTGAATGACTACCTCATCTCTGTACCCCACACATACAAATATTCTGTAAGGTCCCTCAGTTGAGCAGTGAATTTCCAATGCAGATTCAATCACAAAGACCAGGGATTTTTCCCAATGCCTCACAAATAAAGGGCACCTATTGGTAGATGGGTAAAAATGTAAAACGCAGACATTGAATATCCTTTTGAGCATGGTGAAGTTATTAATTACTCTTTGGATGGTGCATCAATACAATCAGTCACTACAAAGATTCAGGTGTCCTTCCTAACTCAATTACCGGAGAGGAAGGACACCGCTCAGGGAATTCCCCATGAGGCCAATGTTGACTTTAAAAGAGTTACAGAGTTTAATGGCTGTGACAGGAGAATAATGAGGATGGATCAGCATTGTAAAACTAACCTAAATGACAGAGTGAAAAGAATGAAGCATGTACAGAATAATATTCCAAAGCATCATCCTGTTTGCAATAAAGCGCTAAAGTAAAACTGCAAGAAATGTGGCAATGAAATTAACTTTATGCCCTGAATACAAAGCATTATGTTTGGGGAGAATCCAAGACAACACATCACTGAGTATCACTCTTCATATTGTCAAGCATGATGGTGGCTGCATCATGTTATGGGTATGCTTGTCATCAGCAAGGACTGGGAAGTTTTTCAGGATAAAAATGAAATGGAATGGAGCTAAGCACAGGTAAAATCCTTAAGCAAAACCTGGTTTAGTCTGCTTTCCACCAGGCACTGGGAGATGAATTCCCCTTTCAAGAGGACAATAACCTAAAACACAAAGCCAAATCTACACTGGAGTTGCTTACCAAGAATGTGGTAAGTGGCCGAGTTACAGTTTTGACTTAAATCTATTTGAAAATCTATGGCAAGACCTGAAAATGTTTGTCTAGCAATGATCAACAACTAATTTGACAGCTTGAAGAATTTTGAAAAGAATAATTGCTAGACAAACATGTTCAGGTCTTGCCATAGATTTTCAAGTGTATTTTCCATTTGAATTCAGGCTGTAACACAACAAAATGTGGAATAAGTCATTGGGTATGAATACTTTCTGAAGGCACTGTATCAGCAAAGCCAGTGCTAGTAGAAAAAAGTAAAGTGCGAGTGTTAGTTCACAAAAGGCAAGTGTGTTAGGGCAAATGTTTGGGCAAAATATAACCCCAAAAAACAAAAACAAAAAACTGCAAATGCATCCAAAGAGTTTGATGAGTCACAAGCTTGATGTAATCATTGTGTGCAACAAATATGGGACCAAATACTAAACTTTTAACTCATTTAATACAGTATAAGTAAATTTTTGCAAATACTTATGACTTCTTCTTCACATGGGGAGACAAGACACATAAAGTGATGTCCTTTCTAAACGGTAAAACTGTTATTTATAAAAACTACCCTCAAATAAAACAGTCTGTACTGTTGCCCCATGAACCATTTTCTCAAACGGAGTATAAAGCCAAATTAAAACCCTTAGCTTCACAGTCCAAATACATATGGAGGAGAGTGTATGTTAATTCATCATCACAAATCTATTAGATGAAAAACAATAGTTTATCTGCAGTCCCTGGTTACATGTTGAAACTAAAGAAACAAAATACATCGAAAATGACTGATATATATCTGATGATATCACAAAATAAAAATAAAAATAATTTGTTGTAAAAATCTATTGATGCTTTATGAATGAAAATACCACCAATTAATTACATCTATTGGTAATGATTTTTTTTTTAATTCAAGGCTTTGACTGAGAATGCAGATTGACCAAATGTTGTTTCGTTTTGTCCTAAAACTTATTTCAGAACTCAGCCTAGTTGTATAACTCTCATCAAATGTCAGTTAGTTCATGTTAAAGTTAGATAATTATACTTTGCATGGTAATACTCATATGTGGTTCAGCCTGTACGGACCTGACATTGAGTAATGCAGATGGATTTGAGACTTTTTAGTTCCAGTATAATAATCTTGAGGTCATATAATACCATTATTGTAAAACAATCTTGATCAGTCAACTACCCAATGGTAAACATTACACAACATCTTTTTATATTTTCATTTTTATATTGTCATTGAATATAAACATGCCTGGCCCTCATTCTAGAGAATTTACCCATCAGTTTCACACACCTATCTTCATGTGGGCTTTATTCAGATAACACTGTAGTGGTTATACCAACAGATGGCACCACAAACCTGTGAGCACAAGGCTATTGAGAGAGTTGGACCATCTCTGTTAAAGAGAAAGCTCACCCAAATTACAGATTTACCAAATCTTATTAACAAAGTAGTGTAAAAACCTACAGAATCTGCCATCCATAGTTTTGGTATGATTATTACTATATAGCTTAATATTAGTACCGTAACATAGAAAACAATGGGGGTAATAACCACTGTTTATTGCAGACTCACAGGTCCATACACAGGGACTAATCCATATGATATTCAGCTCTTTTTTATGGTCCTTTGAGCCAGATAGAAACAGCTGTCTAGGAATCATGACCAGAAGGGACAGGCTGTAGTTCACTCTGCCTCCCAGCCAAGATCAAACCTATGACCAGGCTTCCCGGTTGGGGGTGCACATTATGCCTCACTTGCCATACACACAATGGCAAGAAGAGGACAATGACAGAAAAGTCCAGTTCCTAGAAGTCCATTGTTATTTAATATATTCACCATTTTCACCATATTCACCACTTTGATATTGACCTTGGATGAACAAGCTAATGCTCTACAGTTTTATATTATTTCTGATATTTCCCACAGAACAAAGCAAAACCTCCAATGGATTGTTGGATTTGTTGGAGTAATTTTTGGGAGAGTTACTCTGTGTCCCGCTCTCTTTCCTGAACATTTCCCTTTGTCAGGAGATGCCATCTGCTCCCTTGGCTTCCAGCGGTTTGGACAGCTGTTAAGGCAGGCATGAGGGCACTCGGCACAGTCTTGTGTCATGCCGAGACAAAACAACTTTTTACCAGGGATTTAGAGCAGGATTAAATGATTGGGCACCAAGAGCCTTACAAGGGAGGTGATTTACATCACTGCATTTTATGTCAATGCCAACATCACCTGGTGAAGCCATGTGGCCTGATGCATCCATGATGCAGTCTGACCTTCTCTAATGTTATGGAGGTATGTGTAGACATGATGACGATTATGATGATAAGGATGAGGGTGAGGATGACGATGGTGATAATGGGCAGATAATGACGTTGATGATTCATCAAGTAAAAAAAAACATGACCTCAAAACAGATAGTCATGTAAACTAAATCACGATGAGGTGTTCTCAAACAGAAATAGCAGTGGACCTGACTTTTCCTTTAGCTTTCTACAACGGCAGCTGTTGCTTCGGTCTGAAGTTAAGTGACAGATTGTGTATATCACAAACATTCATTTTTACTACAGAACGCTGCACAACGCGCCTATCCTCTGCCGAAAGATCCCGAATCTTGCCTCGCCGATTCCAAAGGGAGCCCGAGGGAGAACCGATGCTCAGCGCATAGACGAGAGCCGCTGTTTCCATTTCACCATCGCTTTAACAGCCCTATCATGTTGGTCATTTTCCTAGTTTACATTATTTAAACAATGACTGAGGCTGGATTCCGAACGACTTGACATGTCCGTGAAAGATATGGTATCTGGGGATTTATCACCGCAAACAAGGATTTTTTTCAATCTCATTAAAGACCAAACAAGGCGGGTACATGTTTAAATATATAGAGCGCCTACAGGCACAGTGTAGGCTACATATTTTCACATAAGATCTGTGAACGGAGAGTCCGCATATACATTCAGTTGGATATGCAAAAGGATGTATTATCACTGAAAAGATAAAGAGAGCTCTTTGCGCTGGAGACTAGAATGGTCGAAAAAAAGGCGTCTCTGGTTTTGATGGAGAATCCAACAAGCAGAGCAAGATCCGTAGACCCTCAATAAAAGTGTCTTGTGCTGGAGCCTAATAAGACCACCGTTATTTTCAGAATTTAGATGTATTTACCAGTGACAGGATCCAGTTGATGACATTCACCGAGATATAAGTATTTGAAAACAGCCAACATTGTCAGCAATTCGAATTTACTCATTTGTTCTATTCTGCCAGTGTGATGGGAATTTATTGCTGAACATTGGGAGAGCTTTATGGAAAACCTGAAGACATGACATGCACACGAAAAAAGAGGAAACGATCCTTTTTGTTCTTTAAAACCTGTGTTTATTTAAGAAGTCTGCAAAAAGAGACATTATTTTTGCATTAAGATCTGGCCGATTCTATGGAGGTGACAATACCCTGTATTAATTATTTAATCTATTCTTTATGTTTTCAGTAATTTATCATCGTGGATTATATTTGGAATTGACGCTCGTTTTGCTGAACCCTCTATGCCATTTACTGTTGCTATACTTGATTTTGAATCCTTATATGTGTATATAATGTGGACCGCAACAAGCTCCCCAAACGGCCTAGAATAAAACCGTAAGCCTTTGTCTCGAGGACAAGTATAATACATGAGGTAAGATTTCCTTTTACCTTCCTATGCCATTTTTTAGTTTCTGTGGTTTTGTAAGTACTCCTAGGCCTCACATTGCCATGTTTTTTTCCCTCAGGTACCTGGTTAATTCGTTGAAACCCTTGTGAAACCCCTTTTTGTGCCTACAACATAGCCTATACTGTTATGATTCAGGCAGCCCCATGACGCATGCCACAGACAAACTGTAGGCTACACGTAGGCCCTTCTAATCTTCTTGTTATTATACACACACACACCACTGCAGATTTGAGTGGCCTTTATGTGGTATAGGCCCAATGGTAAATTATAACAGTGAACCGCATTATGGACACAGGCAGGGAGGTAGAAGAGGCCGATATCCATCGGTGGCTGTATATTATTCACTGGGCGAATGTCCATTATGACAGCACCGATACATGTTATCTATCCTGTCTACCGTCACCAGCCCTCTTTGATTAATTATTATAAACATCAACAACTGTTCGTGAATTTTGACAGGATCGGAGCTGGTTGAACACTTCACGTGACACAGCCTACGATATGCTCTAGGCCTATACGCAATTGTTTATGCATTTCTTTGGATTCAAACATGACGCGTCAAGCACAACACTACCCATGTTCACGATTGTAAATAAAGTATTTTCCCCGAAGCCCCGGATGCGTTAATTCATATTCTAAAATCGTTGTTTATAATTGCATTCGGTCGGTGTTGAACAGTGTCAGAGTGATTCCGGAACCTTTGGTTGGTGAATTCCGCGTCGCCTCCTCCCACGGCGACCACGGCAGCGGTACTCGATTGCTGTTGCTATCCAGTTCTTGGCAATGGCTCAGCCCTCTATCACCAACCAACTCCCATTTCTCCAGGCCCCTCCCTTCATGAGCCATTGCTTCTCGTTATTCCCATGAAGCTCTTAGGATACGGCCTAAATATCCCTATCCTGTATATTCATTTAGCAATCAAAGTGATATACACGTGACGATGTAATCTTCCTTCGTCAATGTCTTTGTTTTACTGTAGGCCTATTTTCCATCGTTTGAACACTTTTTCCACTCACCTGTTTGTAGAAAGGGGTGTGGTATCATTTGACACTTCACATGATGTAATTATGGTCATAGACGTACAGTATGTATTCTATTTAAGCATTCACTATGGTTACATTTGTGAAATACTATAATTTACAACACGCACTGTGGCACCTGATATATCACGTTAGTAGATAGACCAACAATAGATAGATAGATACAGTAGCTGAAGTCTACACACCCTTTGCACTGCCTTCACATTTTGCTGCCTTACACCGAAATCTTAAAAGGCAGTACAACACAGTTTGCGCAATTTTTACAAAAACTATAGATATACAGTATGTTGCCCTAAGAGTTGTGCAAAGTTGGTATAATCTTATTCACAAAGATTCATAGCTGTAATGGCAGCCAAATGTGTTTCCACCAAGTATTAACTCTGGGGTGTGAAGACTCAGTAATCGAGGCCAAGTATTAACTCTGGGGTGTGAAGACATCAGCAATCAAGGCCAAGTATTAACTCTGGGGTGTGAAGACTCAGCAATCAAGGCCAAGTATTAACTCTGGAGTGTGAAGACGTCAGCAATCAAGGCCAAGTATTAACTCTAGAGTGTGAAGACGTCAGCAATCAAGGCCAAGTATTAACTCTGGGGTGTGAAGACTCAGCAATCGAGGCCAAGTATTAACTCTGGGGTGTGAAGACGTCAGCAATCAAGGCCAAGTATTAACTCTGGGGTGTGAAGACGTCAGCAATCAAGGCCAAGTATTAACTCTGGGGTGTGAAGACGTCAGCAATCAAGGCCAAGTATTAACTCTGGGGTGTGAAGACTCAGCAATCAAGGCATCTTCATTTTTATTTTATTAATTTGAAAAGTAGTCCATAATTTTTCTTCCACTTTGGAAATGTGGAGTAGGTTGTGTACATCAGTAGATGTAATTAAGGTAGCAAACAGACATTATCAAGTCTTGCCATTTACTTTTAAGCTGATTTGAGTCAAAACTGTAACTAGGCCACTAGGTAAGCAACGCCAGTGTATATTTGGCCTTGTGTTTTAGGTTATTGTCCTGCTGGAAGGTGAATATGTCTCCTGGTGTCTGTTGGAAAGCAGACTGAACCAACAAATTCACCTTTCAGCGGGACAATAACCTAAACCACAAGGCCAAATATACACTGGCGTTGCTTACCAAGACGACATTGAATGTTCCGGAGTGGCATAGTTAGTTTCGATCCAAATCAGCTTAAAAGTCTATGCCATTTACCAGCAGGTGCCCTTCTTTGCAGGCATTAGAAAACCTTGGTCATTGTGGTTAAATCTGTTTTTGAAATTCACTGCTTGACTGAAGGACCATACAGATAATTGTATGTGTGGGGTACAGAGATGGGGTGGTCATTCAAAAAATCATGTTAAACACTATTATTCCACACAGTGTGAGTCCATGCAATTTATTATGTGACTTGTTAAGTATATTTTTACTCCTGAACTTATTTAGGCTTGCCATAACAAAGGGCTTGAATACATATTGACTCAAGACATTTCAGCTTTTCATTTGTAATACATTTTTTTTTTTACAAAAAATCGAAATAAATAATTCCACTTTGACATTATGGGGTATTCTATGTAGGCCAGTGCCACAAAAATCGCAATTTAATACATTTTAAATTCAGGCTGTAACACAAAAAAATGAGGAAAAAGTCAATGGGCGTGAATAGTTTCTGAAGGCACTGTATGTCTTCAAAATAGCATTCACAAATTTGCATTTGTGGAATACTAAAGAGGCACTCTATATTGAGTTAGATCAACAATAGCTATATACAGTTGAAGTTGGAAGTTTACATACACCTTAGCTAAATACATTTAAACTCAGTTTTTCACAATTCCTGACATTTAATCATAGTAAAAATTCCCTGTCTTAGATCAGTTAGGATCACAACTTTATTTTAAGAATGTGAAATAATAGTAGAGAGAATTATTTATTTCAGCTTTTATTTCTTTCATCACATTCCCAGTGGGTCAGAAGTTTACATACACTCAATTAGTATTTGGTAGCATTTCCTTCATGTTTTTTTAACTTGGGTCAAACGTTTCAGGTAGCCTCCCACAATAACTTGGGTTAACTGCCTGTTCAGGGGCAGAACAACAGATTTTGTACCTTGTCAGCTCGGGGATTTGAACTTGCAACCTTTTGGTTACTAGTCCAATGCTCTAACCACTAGGCTACCCTGCCGCCCCGCACCAGTCCCTCCTGCAGCAAAGCACCCCCACAACATGATGCAGCCACCCCCGTGCTTCACAGTTGGGATGGTGTTAATTGGCTTGCAAGCCTCCCCCTTTTCCCTCCAAACATAACGATGGTCATTATGTCCAAACAGTTATATTTATGTTTCATCAGACCAGAGGACATTTCTCCAAAAAGTACGATCTTTGTCCCCATGTGCAATTGCAAACCGTAGTCTGGCTTTTTTATGGCGGTTTTGGAGCAGTGGCTTCTTCCTTGCTGAGCGGCCTTCAGGTTATGTCGATATAGGACTCATTTTACTGTGGTTATAGATACTTTTGTACCTGTTTCCTCCGGCATCTTCACAAGGTCCTTTGCTGTTGTTCTGGGATTGATTTGCACTTTTCGCAACGACATACGTTCATCTCTAGGAGACTGAACGCGTCTCCTTCCTGAGTGGTATGATGGCTGCGTGGTCCCATGCTGTTTATACTTGCATACTATTGTTTGTACAGATTAACGTGGTACCTTCAGGCATTTGGAAATCCTCCCAAGGATGAACTAGATTTGTGGAGGTCTACATTTTTGTTTCTGAGGTCTTGGCTGATTTCTTTTGATTTTCCCATGATGTCAAACAAAGAGGCACTGAGTTTGAAGGTAGGCCTTGAAATACATCCACAGGTACACCTCCAATTGACTCAAATGATGTCAATTAGCCTATCAGAAGCTTCTAAAGCCATGACACCATTTTTTGGAATTTTCCAAGCTGTTCCGACTTCAACTGTATGTGGTTGAGGGTCACTTGTCTGTGTCAATAGCAGAAACTCACATTTGTTATAGTCTAATAGTTGGTAAATTAATAGAGGAATATTTTTTATAGTAGCCTACACTATTGGTGCCTCCCATTCAAGCACCACCATCCTTGTAGGACTATGTCCTATGATGTTTGAATGAATTAGTCTGTTCCAGAGCATTATATTGAGATAAATAATCTATAATCCAAATATAAGGCTCTGGACTATTAGATGTGACATCATGTGACATGGACCCTGGTGGATAGAACATTAGAATAGGCTGTAAGAAGGCCTACTGTTGGTAAGGCGCAACAAAGCCTGGTGACACCATTTTAGAGACGCAAACAAGTAGTATATGGATGTTTGATTTGAAGAATGGGGTAGACCTAGGTTCAGGTATCCTTTCATTAACTAGCAACACCAAACTGGGACATTGCTTTGGTTTAGAAAAAAAATAAAACAATCACAAGTCCATGTAGTGTAATTCTCATGACTGATTTGGTGAGCCCATTTTAAAAGAATATCTGAAATATTATAACACAGCAAGACATTAAAACTAGATCCTTACATATGAGAGATTGTGCATGAAAGGCAATTAACAAGAATGTAGGCCCAGTTTTTGCCATATTGAAATTGGTTTAATGTACATTGAACTAGGTATTTCAGTTCTTATTCATTAATAGTTGTGGCCAAATATATTGGCACCCTTGCACCTTCGTTAAATAATTCCCTAGTTCTTCTACAGGGAGGTTGCTTTGCTGTCTCTGGTATTGGGGTCCTTGAATGTGCGCAAGGCATCATGATATCAGCAGATTATCAGGTGAGTCCAATGTTCAACACAGTGTCCAAAAACGGGGTCTCCATTGAAGGCTGTGTTCTTCCAGTAGGACAACGAGCCCAAACACACATCAAAAGAGCACCCAGGAATGACCAGCGAATAGTCCAGATCTGAATCACTTCCAAAACCTATGGCGAGATCTGAAAACAGCAGTTGGTGGAGGGCAGCCCTCGGATACTGAAGTAGAGCAGTTTGCTGCTGAAGAGTGGGCCAAATTGCCAGTAGAAAGGTGCAGAAAGCTCATTGATGCCTACAAGAAGAGTTTGTCTGCAGTTATCTTGGCCATAGGGTGTGCAACCAAGTACTAGGATCGGAGTGCCAGTCATTATGTCCTTGCCATTGTCTGTATTTTCAAAATTAAAATGGTAAACTTAGGTTTACAAAACCTGGTTTTGAAATGTTGAAAATCTAATAACAAGGTGTGGAGACAACACTTTTTTTTCTATTTAAACTTATTTTAGAAGAAATAGGAAACTATTTAAGAAACGTGCAAGGGTGCCAATATATTTGACCGCAACTGTATCGGTGTTGTTGTTCAATAACTTGGGTGTTATTTTGAATGAAGGAGGACTGGGGTCACCAAGGAACACTGGGACACGAGGAACTGCGGTAGCACTTCGTAATAACTAAGGTATGCTTAGAAATTATTCTAAATGTGTATAATGATTGTACTCTATGTATAAATTATTCATGTTTATTAAGAAGGTTATTCTAAAGTATTATGATATACTGTCAGAACTAGCTATGGGTGCCACATTTCAGGCCATAATATTCATTTGAAAATACTTACCAAGTATTTAACTGGTTATTCTGTCAAAGCAAATGTTGCCAAAACTATTGTGATGGTAACATACTAACAGCTTTTTACACATTTCATAAATGGACAAAAGACACTGAACGTGGCAAGCTACATTTGCCATTGTATTACAAGGCACAAGAAAATATAGACAAGAACTTAATTATCCATCCAAGGATGGACATTTGTCTTTGGTATCATCAGTGAACTATGAGCTTGACACACCATACTCTACATAAACACATACAGGGAGTATATAATAATAATAAATACATACAGCAGGCTTATACACATTCATACCTGACCTCTAACCTTATTGTACCTTTGGATACATGTGCAATGTGTACAGAGTAGCTTATACAACATGTTTCTGCTCCGATTCATATTCTCCACTAATAACTGAACACAACTCAGTTTATCGTGTGTTACTTTCATTGGCCTTCTCATATTTTATGCGTGCCTCAGAAAAAATGAAACCATCAGTATTCTCTACACAATCTTCTAGACATTTTGCGCCGGTTTCCCAGACAAAGTTTAAGCCTTGACTTAAAAAGCATGCTCACTCGAGAATCTCCCTTTAATTCACTTTTTACTCCTGGACTAGGCTTAAACTGTGTCTGGGAAACTGACACTAAGTTTAGTGGCAGTATGTCACTGCTGGAAGGACTGTGTTGGTGGGTGTCTTATTTGTTGCTGATCATATCTGAAACTTTCCAATGCCCCCACCATTCCTCACAACAGTTCTTACAGTCTTATACACACACAACATAAGGCAGAGTGGTCCTGTAGCTTAGCAACAAGCTGCTGTAATTACTGTGACAGAAATACATTAGTATGCCTGCGCTGAAACAATGGGCCTGAGCCCTTCTCTCTTTTTGGCTCATACTCCATAATCATCACCTGTGCATTCCCCGATCACTCTCGAACCGTTCATCAATACAAATGAGGGTGGTGGCATGGTCAATACAGATTGACCCCACTCACACTCATATACAAGCGCGCACACACACCTACGCATGCACACTACTGAGCTATAAGACATACTGTATATCTCATGTGTCACTGTGCAATGCGACCTCTTTTGGAAATGCCTCGTCAGTGGTCCCCAAAGTGACTACACCTATGAGGCTTCAGCAAGCAAATCCCGTTTGTTTTTCCTCCCCGATCTGCTTCACACACACCAACCCTCATAAACACAGAGAATCCCTCCCCACACTTTCTCTCTCTCTCACACACACACACACACACACACACACACAGAAAAAGGATATAAGGTGTTGTAGCCTAGCAACAAGCGAGGTAATTACCGTGACAGACTAGTTTCTGGCAGGCCATGTAGCGTGTGGAGAAAACAGCTGATCTGATTGGTGCTAAGGGGGAAGGAGAAGATGTTCCACAGCATGCTACAGCAGATGCCTATGAGAGCCCTGTTTCGCCCATTGGAAAAACAATTGATTGATTCTGTGGGACAAATTATTTGTGTAATACTGAGGATGATGTTTTCAGACTTGAACATCTTTCTCCACTATTATGACAATCGATTCTGTATTATGTTTGAAGATAGGGGCTTTAGTACAATGTATTCATGTTGTTAACAACAACATGCAGGAACTTTATTTTGGGATAAACCCAGATGGGATAGACTTAACAAATTGTTCATCTTTATGTGAAAAACATATGTTCTTATTACCGTGTACTTTGTCTGTAGTTACATGGTTGGGGAGGATGGCCACATTTCTTTCACATTTCATACTCTTACCTAAATGCATATTGGCCTAGAGCAGTTAGGTAATCACTGGATATAATAACCACCACTTCCTGGAAATGCTTTCTGATTTAAAAAAAACAACGGATGCTTTTTGCAGCCAATGCTGGAATCATAAAAGCAATGTATTGTAATATTAGAAAAGCCTCAAGTCACACACGTGAAGTCACAGCTCTCATATTTAACATTATACGGTATATTCCCTGCAAATGCTTACACTGTATTATCCCCCAGTGATGTCAGACCAGGATGCCCATCCAAACTTAATGCTTATTGTTCATACTTCCTGTTTACAGGAGCTGACGCTGTAAGAACAAGAGGCACCAAGGGGTAGCGCTACAGGAAACGAGGGGCTCAGTGCAAAATGGGGCAATGCAGAGTGAAGCACTCTGGTTCCATGTGAGCTCCAGAGAAGAGGCAACCACGAGGACGAACGAAAGGGCAGCTGGAGGAGGAGGAGGTGGCGGAGGAGAGGGAGAAGGAAGAGGGGTGGATTTCAGGAGAAAAGAGGGCTTGACACGGGAGCCAAAGGGATGGCCAATGGCAACGAGAGCAGCGAGGGGCTTGGCGGTCCCATGGCTGCAGTGGTGGCCACGACGGAAGGAATGGCAGTCGGGGGCCCATCGTCAGTTGTGTCCACATACATCAAACTGGTCCTACTGGGTCTGATCATCTGCATCAGCCTGGTGGGGAACCTGGTGGTGTCTCTGCTGGTCCTCAGGGACCGGGCCCTGCACAAGGCCCCCTACTACTTCCTGTTGGACCTGTGCCTGGCCGACACCATCCGCTCGGCTGTCTGCTTCCCCTTCGTGCTGGTGTCCATTAAGAACGGCTCGGCCTGGACCTACAGCGTGCTCAGCTGCAAGGTGGTGGCCTTCATGGCCGTGCTCTTCTGCTTCCATGCCGCCTTCATGCTCTTTTGCATCAGCGTGACACGTTACATGGCCATCGCCCACCACCGCTTCTACTCCAAGCGCATGACCTTCTGGACGTGCGTAGCAGTGGTGTGCATGGTGTGGACGCTGTCAGTGGCCATGGCCTTCCCACCCGTCTTTGATGTGGGCACCTACAAGTTCATCCGCGAGGAGGACCAGTGCATCTTCGAGCACCGCTACTTTAAGGCAAACGACACACTGGGCTTTATGCTGATGCTGGCCGTGCTGATCCTGGCCACTCACGTGGTCTACATGAAGCTGCTGCTCTTCGAGTACAAGCACCGCAAGATGAAGCCTGTCCAGATGGTGCCAGCCATCAGCCAAAACTGGACTTTTCACGGGCCCGGCGCTACCGGCCAGGCAGCAGCCAACTGGATCGCAGGCTTTGGCCGGGGCCCCATGCCACCCACCCTGCTGGGCATCCGGCAGAACTTGCACAACCAGAACCGGCGCCTGCTGGGCATGGACGAGTTCAAGGCGGAGAAGCAGCTTGGCAGGATGTTCTACGTGATCACCTTGTTGTTCCTGGTGCTGTGGTCGCCCTACATAGTGGCCTGCTACTGGCGGGTGTTTGTCAAGGCCTGCACCATACCGCACCGATACCTCTCCACCACCGTATGGATGAGCTTTGCCCAGGCAGGGGTCAACCCCATCGTCTGCTTCTTCCTCAACAAGGACCTGAAGAAGGGGCTCCTGGCCCACCTGCCAGCCTGCTGTAGGACTAAACCTCATCTGCCCCGAGAGCCTTACTTTGTCATGTGAGGGGGACGGTGGGCAGGGATGTCTGTGACTGGTTAGGATGGCATGAGGGACCATTTTAGTTGGTGTGGCCTTTGATTAAAAAAAATGTCTTTCTTTTTTATAAATGGCCTTGGTCAGGAAACAAAATTAAGAGAGGGATTCCTTCTACACACAGACAGAATACAAGACTAAACCAACAACTCAAACGATCTAAATCAGATGCATGTTTGTATTCTTCATTTTAATGTGGAACCTATGAAACTGGTACGCAGTCTTTAAACAGGCGAGGCCAAGAGAATGATCATTCTGGGCCTGCTATCGTGAAAGAGATTGAAGTGAGGGTGACAGTTTTTCTGTAGGTTGTGGGGACAACCTGGTCATATTTCTCAGTCACTCCCTCATCTATTCTCTCAGACCAAAAATATCAGATGGTCCTCTGACAATTTGCTAGTGAATGACTAATAGGAGAGTGTTCTAGCACTGCTTCCTTCCTTCATCCACTTGAATCAAAGGCATCATTAATACAGTCAAACAGAGAAATTATGAGTTTTGTACAAATAGCATATTCAGGCACTGTTGGCTTCATTTGGAGTTTATTTGGGGTTTCTATTACATTCTAATTTGGTCTAACACTTCAGATGAGTACACTATTGGATATGGGAAATGTTAAAAGAGCTGCCATCGAGAACAGTTTTATCTTGTGTTCATGAGCGTTTAACAGAAATGAGCAGATAATAATTGTGAAGTGCTAATAGGCAGACAGAATTATGAAATGCATGTTAAGCTGATATGTGTAATCACATGATTTCTGAGGATAAATTAAACAGACCAATGCCCCAATCAGTGACAAACTGAGAACTTGAGACCACACAAAAATCTATGATAAATTGACAGAAAATGCTCCATGCTCTTGCCAAATTCCTTTTGCTGTAGGTGGTATTGTTGCAGATGACTGATTTTTTTTCTTCAATCTGAAATTGTTTAAAAAGACAGTTGATAGAAAATATTCATAAAACCTAAACCAGAATGTTTAGATCTTCAGATAGGATAAAGTTCATCACTTCACATGAAGGTCTTTGTAGAGAGGTGGGGGAAAATTCAGCCCATTTATATTTTTGCACACAGGAATTGAGGAATTGATAAATCCTTTTTTTTTCTTAACATGATTTAGACTTGAACCAGAATGCTAACTAAGTGTAGGCCGGGACACAGAGATTGTAATATCTTAAGTGAATGTCAAGCAGAGGTCTGGAATATGATACTATCCCTTCGTGGGTACAAATGTACATTTATTTTAGTTTTCAAAATGCTCTAATGTTGTCTGCAAACAATAACAACAACAAAAACTAACAATAACAATGAAGCTACAGATAACTGAATTGTTATTTCTATTATCTGCATTATGGCCTTACTCTTCGCTCTCTCTCTCGCTCTCTCTCAAAAAAAGGTTTGTTTATAACCAATGCAAGAAAGAGTTGACAGCTATATGCCTCTATGTGTTAAAGTAATAAACATAAAGAGACTATTCCAACTAATGGGGAAACACAAAACTGTGTAATTAATTATTTTTGGAGGACACATCTCTCCCCCTCGCAACCTTAAAAAAAAAACACCAGTCAAAAACTTTAACAAGGATGGTAATAAAGAAAGAACACTTGCCGAATTGTAACACAGGAGTGTGCAATTGTGTGTAAAGGACAGAGGAAACTTTAATCCAACATCAACAATTAATGGAATTAACAAAAGCCCTTCCAAGATTATTGTGGATTTATTTGAGATTTTTTGTTGTTGTTTCTTTTCTTATCAGTCAGTGGGGGCGGAGGCTGGTGTTGTGTATTGATTTGTGAAAACAACGATTTAAAAAAATGTGTGTGGATTTTGGGGTCGGTTGTTGTTGGGGAGGTAAGGAGGGAGACCGGGCGTGATTTTTTGATAAGCAGAAATGCCTGACAGTGCTTTTTCGGTTGCTTCAGGCACACACACTTCAGGCACTTTTGTAAATTATCTATGACCTCCGTACTATTTAATGTGTATTATATGGACAATGGACTGACTTGGAATTGAGGGGGGGAGAAGGGGGTTCCTGGTCATCGCATTTTTACAACACGTGTGTGTGAGTGTTTCTGTACGCCAGTATGAATGTGCGTATGTTTAGAGGCTAGAGGGATGAAAACAAAGGACATGTGGGAAATTGGAATGACCAGAAATTTTGCATTTTGAAATGACACTCCTGCAAATGCTTATTCAGTCTTTTTCATCCTCAGCCTGTTCCTGACACAGAGAATTTAATGTGCTAAAACCAATGAGGTTCATTCAAAAATCTGAGGCGAGTGTCTTCTTAAACCATTCAACTGCAGAGCCTCAAGAGGTAGCCCATAACATTTTATACACATGCAGTTCCTCTAAATTGGACTACAGAGCCTTCTATCTCAATGGAGATTCTGTTCTTGCATACATGTATGGGAATATGAAGGGTGAAGTCCGTTTGAGCTTGTGTCTTGGGGCGAGTGGTTCTATCCACATAGCTTCTATGATTATTGCACTCTTATTAAGTTCCAATGTGTCTCAGTGAAAGGAATAACTTTTATACATGATCCTGGCTTGGGGTTTAAATTTGAAATACACTGAGTTATGTTGGTCTAAGAACAAACATTCTAATACTTTCCGTACTTCTCATTTCTGCCTCTTCTGTAGTGTTTTGACTTTGCAAAAGCCCAAAGCCAGCCAAAACCCAATTTGACATCTGAATGTCTTGTTTAATAACTCACTGATTTTACAGTGTGGCTGTAGTTATGACGCTGTGTGGAGAGACGACATTATGGATGATAAGAAATGTAAAGACAGAAAAAGCTGTCTCAGACACATGTGCAGTGTTATTATACATTAAATCTATGAAAATACAGACTCGTAAGGATAGTCCTGTATGTCTCTGAATAGTGGAACAAATCCTGAATCTCAGAACTGAAATACTTTGGACTTTGCCCTTTAAGCTGAACCACAAAATGTCAAAGCTCACGAAAAAAAATCTGCAGTTGAATATCAAATCTAAAATAACAGAGGTTTGAAGGATACCTATGTAAATGTCTTTGGGCCCCTACATATCTTGGAAGTCAGAGGGTGTGGTTTCAATATATTTTCTGTATTATATAAAAAATAAAAACTGCCTGAGCTGTTTAAGCACGTCTCTGGCCATTTATGATTTTTTGTCATTTGTTTTTGTAATGAAAATTTTATTTCCTTGGAAACTATTGACAGATTGCAATGACTAAACGTAACACATTCCTTAATACATTTAAAGGCAGTAAATATACGGTCTTCTTTTCCCATGCGTTATCCATCTTCATAAGGTCACCAAGTTGCAAAGAGTTTACAAAGCCCCAGATTAGCCCACTTGTGGAAAGGTTGGAAAGAGGTTCATGATCAGCTTGCAGAACCGTCACATTAAGTTTCAACTTTTGATGCCATCTTTCCTTTATACTAACTTTCAGCATCAAACTTGCAAAGCTTCCCCACAAATGTATACCGAACAAGAATATTAAAAGAAACATGTAAAGTGTTGGTCCTTGGTTTCATGAGCTGAAATAAAAAGATCCCAGAAATGTTCCATACGCACAAAATGCTTATTTCTCTCAATTTTTTTTGCACAAATTTGTTTTCATCCCTGTTAGAGAGCATTTCTCCTCTGCCAAGATAATCCATCCACCTGACAGGTATGGCATATCAAGAAGCTGATCAAACAGCATGATCATTACACAGGTGCCCCTTGTGCTGGGGACAATAAAAGGCCATTCTAAGATGTGCAATTTTGTCACACAACACCATGTCACAAATGTCTCAAGTTGAGGGAGCGTGCAATTGGCATGGTGACTGCAGGAATGTCCACCTGAGCTCTTGCCAGATAATTTTATGTTAATTTGACAACCATAAGCCAACCTCCGTCATTTTAGAGAATTTGGCAGTACATCCAACCGGCCTCAGAACCGCAGACCATGTGTAACCCTGCCAACCCAGGACCTCAACCTCCGACTTCTTCAACTGCGGGATCGTCTGAGAACCGCCACCCAGACAGCTGATGAAACTGTGGGTTTGCACAACTAAATCTTTTTGCACAAACCGTCTCAGGGAAGCTCATCTGCGTGCTCTTCGTCCTCACCAGGGTCTTGACCTGATTGCAGTTCGGCCTCATAACAGACTTCAGTGGGAAAATGTTCACCTTTAATGGCCACTGGCATGCTGGAGAAGTGTGCTCTTCACGGATGAATACTGGTTTCAGCTGACTGGGCAGATGGCAGACAGCGTGTATGGCATCATGTGGGCGAGCGCTTTGCTGATGTCAAAGTTGTGAACAGAGTGCCCCATGGTGGCGGTGAGGTTATGGTATGGGCAGGAATAAGCTACGGACAATGAACACAATTGCATTTTAGCGATGGCAATTTAAATACAGATACCGTGACGAGATCCGGAGGCCCGTTGTCGTGCCATTCATCCACCGCCATAACCTCATGTTTCAGCATGATAATGTATGGCCCCATGTCGCAAGGATCTGTACACAATTCCTGGAAGCTGAAAATGTCCCAGTTCTTCCATGTTCTGCATATTCACCAGACATGTCACCCATTGAGCATGTTTCGGATGCTCTGGATAGACATGTACAACAGCGTGTTCCAATTCCCACCAAACTCCAGCTATTTCGCATAGCCATTGAAGAGGAGTGGGACAACATTCCACGGGCCACAATCAACACCCTGATCAACTCTATGTGAAGGAGATGTACATGAGGCAAATGGTGGTCACACCAGATACGGACTGGTTTTCTGATCCACGGACCTACCATTTTTTTAAGGCATCTGTGACCAACAGATGCATATCTGTATTCCGAATCATATGAAATCTATAGATTAGTGCCTAATGAATTTATTTCAATTGACTGATTTCCTTATATGAACTGTAACACAGTAAAATTTGTTCAGTGTATTTTAATTTGATGCTATCCCACATGCTGGAGATGAAATTGTCATACCTGTACATATTTTCTTGAATATGACCAAAGTATAAAAAACTTGAATATCTTTCTAATGGTTCTTCAGAGAATTAATGTGTTATACTGTATATCCTCATTCATCATCATTGTTGATGAGCAACCTGAAAACAACGCTCTAGTCAGCCTATTCATATAATCAAATCCCTGTTCTCACACATGGCCGTTCCACACTAGGGCCATCTGGGTGCTTTGGCTTATGCTCCATTTCCTTAGCCTCGTGTTTCTTTGCCTGTGCTTAGCGCCGCTGATCCTCCATAAATTCAGTGAATTTAATAAGGGTCTCAGCATACATCTAACCTACCCTAGCGCTGCCACCCTCACGAGCACACTATCTGACCTCCAAAGGAAAGCAAATGTGTCAGAGCACTGAGATCATTAGCGATCAGGGAATATCTTACTAACAGGGAGCAGCATACTGACTTTTAACATGTAAAAAAAAAAGGTGTGTTTTGGTGGTGGTGGGGGGGGGGCATGTGCTGTGCCCACTAATGCCAGTTACTGCATATGCAGCCATGACTAAAGAGCTCCAGTACATATCCTTGAGCCAAGAGCAGAGGCAGCTGTGGCCTGGTGATTTCATCTGAGAGAGTGGGAGGTGAGAACAGGCAGAGTGGAGGGGACAAGGACAGTGTGTGTCATGTGTGTGGGTAACACAGTGAGTAACAAGCACTACTCTTAACTGAAAGACAATACAGGTATTGCTGTCTAAATGTCTACCCAGAGACGTGTCTTATTTTTGCCGTTTGAGCTGACGCAAATAGTTACGCTGCATTTCCACAGGTAGCCCAATTCTAAAATTTGGCCCAATTACTGGTAAAATAGCTGATCTGAATGGTCAAAAGTCCAATTTGTGAGAAAAAAATATCAGCATTGGACTTTATTTTATAAACGCAGCCATAATGTCAGGACAAGTATAAAAGGAAAGTGTACATTTTCAGTTGTTGATCTGAAGTCATAGGAATGTCATAGGAATGCAGTTACACCATCTAGTGGTGCTGTGGTTGTACTAAAATTAATTTACATTTTGCGTCAGGTAAATTTTCATCACATTTTCCAGAACAATACATCTGATTAAAACATTTACTTACATTGTTTTTTGCTGGCTGCAAACCTTCACATTTTATCAAATGTAATAATGTTACGTGAAAAAACAGAACTGTGTTTACTTTGGCGATCAGAGCTACATGAAAAGTAAAATGACTAACAACACAAAGGATATTTTCCAACTGCTTCACACAAAAATAAAAGCATGGAGAGCGGATTCATGGTACTGCTTGCTTGCCGTGAATTGCAGGTCAACAAAATGGGAGCGTCGGAATGGAATCATTCACATTTAAGAAAAAGCAGGCTGATTGGTTTTCAATAAGCACCGGGACAGTTTGGGGGTAAACTAATTCATACCTTATTTTAAGACAAGAATATACAGCACTACTTGCAAGAAGTGTGGAAGAACTGCACTTACCGGTAATTGTAAGTGCAACTGAAAGCATATTAGTATAAAAGTACACCTATTAATTACATTACATTACTTTCCAGCAACAGGGCTTGAAGCTCAATGGCTGCTTTTACACAGGCAGTCTAATTCTGATCTTTTGCCCAATTGTCGTCAAAAGAGCTGACCCGACTGGCCAAAAAACCAATAAGTGGGAAAATATCAGAATTTATCTGTCTGTGTACACAGCCTACAAACTTTTGAAATCTCAAACATTGAGAAAATTGACAAACTGAAAACAGTGCACTACAGATATACACTGAGTGAACAAAACATTAAGAACATTCCTAATATTGAGTTGCACCCCTCAATTCGTCGGGGCAGGTACTCTACAAGATGTCAAACACGTTCCACAGGGATGATGGCCCATGTTTACTCCATTGCTTCTCACTGTTGTGTCAAGTTTGCTGGGTGTCCTTTGGGTGGTGGACCATTCTTGATATAGAGCGAAAACTGTTGCGCATAAAACACTGGCAGCTACTACCATACCCCGTTCAAAGGCACTTAAATCTTTTGTCCTGCCCATTCATCCTCTGAATGGCACACAAACACATCTCAATTGTTTCAAGGCTTAAAAAAGTATTTCTTTAACCCGTCTCCTCCCCTTCATCTACACTGATTGCAGTGGATTTAACAATTGACACGAATAAGGGATCATAGCTTTCACCAGGTCAGTCTGTCATGGAAAGAGCAGGTGTTGTTAATGTTTTGTACACGCAGTGTATAATCTCTGAAGAAACTTTTTAAAATGCAGATTTGTGAATGTAGATCATATTGTTCATTGTCTCACTAAAATTGTTTACCAACATACTAGATATGGTGATTTATTTTTTTATGTCCCCAAACATATCAGTTTTGATATCACCCATGCGCCAATGTGGCTTAAAAGTTAATGAAAGTAAAATAAAAGTAGACAATTATGAATTCATGTAAACGCTGTACAACTTTCAGAATTCCCCAAAATATATGATGTGTCTGTTCTAGCTTTGACGTTCCGCTTCCAATCTATATCAGAAGAGATACTTTCGACATGTGTCAGATCCACACCTGCACTCCACCCGAATCCGCTTTTTGGGAGAGCTTGGGAGTCCCGCTAAACTGAAATTTGAGTCCATCCTTGTGCTCTCTGCATCAACTGGATCAACTGCAACGACAATGTCAAGAGCCAAATTCAGCCAAGATAGCCAACACAACTGAGAAACGTGTCATGGTTCTCACCTGCACCACATAATTGCCAAACTGTTTAACAAGCCAAATATGAAAAGCAGTATCGCCCAAGCATCAAACACTAAAAAGCAAAAACAAAGTTTAATGTTGGAATTTCCAGTGCTCACTGATTCCATTGCATTATACAATTTCAAGGTGTGTTACTAAAAAGACAAAAGAGGGTTTACCCAATTGCACTTGCCTACCTAGCCCTGAAAAGGTCTGAGTAGGTAATTTGACACATTTGTTGTCCACTGCCCAAACCCACCTATGTAGTTAGTCAATGTAGCTAGTAAGTTAACGGCAATGTCTACAAGCAGCAATGGGTGATGGCAAAATGACGGAGCCCATTCATTTTCAATGGAAGAAAAATGACACGCCTAAATGAGCCAGGTGAAATGTGCAAATCAAAGAAAGCGATGCACATATGTTTTGGAAAGCTGGACTCCAACAATTGATGCAAGATTGACAATTGATGCTCACAATAGCGTCCTGCCGGTGCTGTATCGGAGGTTGATAAATTCACTACCTATCATGCTGTGGGCCTGCTGCTCGAAAGAAACACCTACATGGTGATCAACTGTTGAAAATCAAGTGGCTTTCAGTTGATGCCAACTGTTAGTCACTTTTAGTAACAGCAGCTGTATTATCTACCTTTAAAGGGATACTGCAGGATTCTGTTTTTTTCCACTTACCCTGTCAAATTAACTTGTGGATACCGTTTATAGGTCTTTGAGTGTAGTATGAAGAAAGTTAGAGCTGGTTTCTTAAGCCAATGCAAACTAGCGTTAGCGCAATGTCTTCAAAGTACACAGGTACGGTAGCATACGCTATCAGAGACAAAAAATACGGTATCCAGGAGTTAATCCGACTCTGGGTAAAAAAGAAAAACAGCTTCATTTCCAATACCTCTCAGTATCACTTTAAAAGTTTAAAATGTCATATTGGGGTCATATTAGGCAGTGGAACATTACACTTACTTTGCATCTTGTAGTCAAATGTGAGCTCTTCTCCTGCCCTGATGGAGCGTGTTGAAAATAATGCTATCCTCGGGAGCCTCTCATCCAGGTTGTCTATAAACACATTGTATACTTGCAGGTTGGGGTTGCACTGCAAAACAGAGAGAAGACAACTTAAAGGTAAACAATTTAAGCAAAGGTCCAATGTAGCAGTTCTCAATATCAAATCTTTTCTGGGTAATAATTAAGTATCTCACTGTGATTGTTTTCAAAAAAACAGGAAAAAAGAAACCAAAATAGTTTCTTAGCAAAGGGCAATTTCTCAAGCAATAATTTAGCGAAGACTTTCTGGGAGTGGCCTGAGTTGGGAGGGGAAAACTGATAATTAGCCGTTATTGGTAGAGCAGTTTAGAACACTTTCTTATTGGTTTATTAAACTAATTTACCACACGGTGTTGTCAGCATGGAGGGCCAAAACTCCAAACAGCTTTTACACTAAAAGGGCATTAATAATAATTTTCACTGTATTATTCCAACCTCAGTGTGGAAATCTGTTTAAAAACACAAAAATTCCCATTTTTACTGCACTGGGCCTTTAAGGTCAAAGCATATCTACAGCAATCAATGCTATATTTCAGAATAGCCGAAAGCTTATAATACATTTCAGAAAAACACAATTATACTATGATTTTCATCGAGGGAAAAAAAATAATCTTTCACTATAAATCTTATTCAGTTAGAAAAATGTGGTGCACTTCTTGTTCCGTATGCGAAAGCATATTACACTGCAATACTAGAACACGTCCATGGGAACTCAAGTGGCATTTTGAACAGCTTCTATTCTGCTGTGTCTACGATGCATCTGCTTTCACTTGCACATAGAATACCAAAATATACTACTACCGAAAGATACGACATTGGGCTTTGGCTATTCTGCAGGTATGTTTATTGAAAGGTTAACTCGTATGATAATGTGCCACTCACACTGTGGTTGACAAAGTGGGAGATGTTGCCATGGTTAGCGGCATCCACCGTATAAACGTCCTCCACGTAGTCCAAGTCAAACAGGTAGGTGGCGCCTTGCCGGTCATACAGGTGTCCTCTCTTCTCCGCCTCATCCGATGTGATGATCTGACGGAGGCAGACGAACACACCACTTTAGCAACTGCTCACAAACACCCTGAATGGAAAGTTAAAGCTTCTGTTAAAAAAGCAGACTCCGACAAACATTTGTCTAATGTCCTTTGTCCATTATTCTAATCCAGGCGCCTGAGACTGTGGGTCACCCTTCAGAGAAGGGTGCCCCCCCCCCCATCATTGCAACTATTTATTTTTCAGTTGTAAATAGTTGTAATGAATCTGTTAGGGAACCACTATTTTTGGCCACTCCATCCACTCTATTTTTACGGCACCACAAGTGTAATTTTAGGAGTTTAGAAATAAATATTGTAGCACTGGAAAACTTATTTTAAATGAGAAATGTAAAAATAACCTAATAAACCCTTAAAAATATATTAAATGCTAGTGCTTCCCTAGGGAGGCACGCCTCACACTTTCTCCAATTTCGTTTTGTGACAGAATAGCTAATTCCGGTAAATGCAGCGGGCATAATCGGCCAATACTTTTTACCCCAAATATTGGCCAATACTTTATACTACTTACCTCTCCAACATACTCCATGACAAAGGTGTTCTTTTTGATGTGCTGTAGTGCACGCACGCCCCAGCCTCGGCCATTCCCAGTCTTGAAGATGCACAGGTCGAACTGAATGCCCTTCTGGACCAAGCGGTTGGAGCAGTCAGGCCCGCAGCTACAGCGGGCGTTACACTCGTAGATGGGCTCCCCGGCCCGCACTCGCACCTGGCCCTTGTCAGTGTAGGCCAGGCGGTGGAGGGATGCCCCGGGGCAGCAGCCGCCGACCGGATCACTAAAGCAGTCCTTACACTCACAGCCCACGGCCATCTCGTTGAGCACGATGCCCTCGCCCACCTTATAGTTAGTGATGTAGGTGAAGTCCCTGGGCGGACCGTCCAGGTCCACCTCGTTCAGGACAAAGATGCGCCCCGGGTGGTTACGAGTCTTGTTCAGGTCGGCTTCCCAGCACTGGAGCCTCTTGCGGAGCTTGGCTTTCTGCACCAGGGTCCACGCCACGTCCTTGTCCAGCCGCTTGGGGCAGGTTGTCCGTCTCTTCTTCTGCCTCAGCTCGTGCTCCATGTCCTCGTGGAACTGCGTCATTAGCTTCCTGCACTTGAGGTTTTTGCGGGGCTCCCAGGTGTTGCTCGACTCGGGGTAGCCCTTCCATTTAACCAGGTAGAACTCCTGCTCCTGATTCACAAAAGGAGACATGACTTGGGTTGCATATTATGGCACAAAATATTAATTCTTATACATTATGCACGCATATAGTCCATTCGAAAAGTATTCAGACCCCTTGACTTCTTCCACATTATTCTAAAATGTATGAAATTGGTCTTATTTCTCAATCTACACACAAGATCTCATAATGACAAAGCAAAACCAGATTTTTTGAATTGTTTGCAAAATCATAAAATAAAAAAACTGAAATTACATGTACATAAGTATTCAGACCCTTTACTCAGTACTTTGTTGGAACACCTTTGGCAGCGATTACAGCCTCGAGTCTTCTTGGTTACGACGCTAAAAGCCTGGCACACCTGTATTCGGGGAGTTTCTCACAATCTTCTCTGCAGATCCTCTAAAGCTTTGTCAGGTTTGATGGGGAGTGCTGCTGCAGAGCTAAACTCAGCAAAAAAAGAAATGTCCGCTCAATGTCAACTGTGTTTATTTTGAGCAAACTTAACATGTGTAAAGTCAGCCCCCACCCTCCGATACAACAGTTCCAAGACGTGCTTAATGGGATTGAGATTCAGGCTCGTCGCTGGCCATGGCAGAACACCGACATTCCTGTCTAGCAGGAAATCACACACAGAGCTAGCAGTACGGCTGATGGCATTATCATGCTGGAGGGTCACGTCAGGATGAGCCTGCAGGAAGGGTACCACATGACGGAGGATGTCTTCCCTGTAACGCACAGCATTGAGATTGCCTGCAATAACAACAAGCTCAGTCCGATGATGCTGTGACACACTGCCCCAGACCATGATGGACCCTCCACCTCCAAATTGATCCCGCTCCAGAGTACAGGCCTCGGTGCAACGCTCATTCCGTCGACAATAAACGCAAATCTGACCATCGCCCCCGGTGAGACAAAACCGCAAATAATCAGTGAAGAGCACTTTTTGCTAGTCCTGTCTGGTCCAGCGACAGTGGGTTTGTGCCCATAGGAGACATTGTTGCCGGTGATGTTTGGTGAGGACCTGCCTTACAACAGGCCTACAAGCCCTCAGTCCAGCCTCTCTCAGCTTATTGTGGACAGTCTGAGCACTGATGGAGGGATTGTGCGTTCCTGGTGTAACTCGGGCAGTTGTTGTTGCCATCCTGTACCTGTCCTGCAGGTGTGTGATGTTCCAATCCTGTGCAGGTGTTGTTACAAGTGGTCTGCCACTGCGAAGACGATCAGCTGTCCGTTCTGTCTCCCTGTAGCGCTGTCTTAGGCGTCTCACAGTATGGACATTGCAATTTATTGCCCTGGCCACATCTGCCGTCCTAATGCATCCTTGCAGCATGCCTAAGGCACGTTCACACAGATGAGCAGGGACCCTGGGCATCTTTCTTTTGGTGTTTCAGTCAGTTGAAAGGTCTCTTTAGTGTCCTATGTTTTCATAACTGTGACCTTAATTGCCTACCGTCTGTAAGCTAGAACGATTGTTCCACGGGTGCATGTTCATTAATTGTTTATGGCTCATTGAAAGCATGGGAAACAGTGTTTAAACCCTTTACAATGAAGATCTGTGAAGTAATTTGGATTTTTACAAATTCTATGAAACAGGGTCCTGAAAAAGGGCGTTTCATTTTTTTGCCAAGTTTAATTTCAGGTGTTTGATCAGTTTCAAGTCCAGGCACTTTGCTCCGTTCCTCTTTCCCTCGGTCCGGACTAGTCTCCTAATCCCTGCTGCTGAAAAACATCCCCATGGGATGATGCTCCCACCAATATGCTTCACCGCAGGGATGGAACCAGATTTCCTCCAGACATGACGCTTGGCATTCAGGCCAAAGAGTTCAATCTTGGTTTCATCAGACCAGAAAATCTTCTCTCATGTTCTGAGAGTCCTTTTCAGTTGCCTTTTGGCAAACTCCAAGCAGGCTGTCATATGCCTTTCACTGATGAGTGGCTTCAGTCTGGCCACTCTACCATAAAAGGCCTGATTGGTGGAGTGGTGCAGAGCTGGCGGTCCTTCTGGAAGGCTCTCCCATCTCAACAGATGAACTCTTGAGCTCTGTCAGAGTGACCATTGGGTTCTTGGTTACCTCCCTGAACAAGGTAACTTTCCCCCGATTTCCCTGAGTTGGCCGCCCAGCCAAAATGAGCAGAGTATTCGTGGTTCCAAAATTCTTCAATTTAAGAATGAGGAGACCACTGTGTTCTTAGGGACCTTCAATGCTGCAGAAATGTTTTGGTACCCTTCCTCAGATCTGTGCTACTCTACAGACAATTCCTTCAACCTCATGGCTTGGTTTTTGCTCTGACATGCACTGTCAACTGTGAGACCTTAAATAGAAAGTTGTGAGCCTTTCCAAACCATGTCCAATTAATTGAATTTACCACAAGTGGACTCCCAATCAAGTTGTAGAAAGATCTCAAGGATGATCCATGGAAACAGAAGGCACCTGAGCTTACCCGATTTCGAGTCTCATAGCAAAGGGTCAGAATACTTACAAAAATAAAGTTTTGTTTGTAATACATTTGCAAAAAAATCTAGAAACGTGTTCTCTTTGTCATTATGGGGTATTGTGTGTAGATTGACTTTTTATTTTATCCAGTTTAGAATAAGGCTGAAACCTAACAAAATGTGGAAAAAGTCAAGAGCAGGGAGGCAAACTGGTGAGGGCCCAAAAAAAGTGACACTTTTTTTGCACAGAAACATGCAAAACATGACAGCTTTGCACACTCTTGGCATTCTCTCAACCAGCTTCTTGAGGTAGTCACCTGGAATGCATTTCAATTAACAGGTGTGCCTTAATTTGTGGAATTTCTTTGCTTCTGAATGCGTTTCAGCCAATCAGTTGTGTTGTGACAAGGTTGGTGTGGTATATAGAAGATAGCCCTATTTGGTAAAAGATCATGTCCATATTATGGCAAGAACAGATCAAATAAGCAATGAGAAATGACAGACCAGCATTACTTTAAGACATGAATGTCAGTCAATCAGGAACATTTCAAGAACTTTGAAAGTTTCTTCAAGTGCAGTCGCAAAAACCATCAAGTGCTATGATGAAACTGGCTTTCATGAGGACCGCCACAGGAAAGGAAGACCCAGAGTTACCTCTGCTGCAGAGGATAAGTTCACTATAGTCAACTGCACCTCCGATTGAAGCATTTATTTGGGCTGCAGAGTTCAAGAAACAGACACATCTCAACATCAACTGTTCAGAAAAGACTGCATGAATCAGGCCTTCGTGGTTGAATAGCTGCAAAGAAACCACTACTAAAGGACACCAATAAGAAGAGACTTGCTTGGGCCAAGAAATACGAGCAATGGACATTAGACCGGTGGAAATCTGTCCTTTGGTCTGATGAGTCCAAATTTGAGATTTTTGGTTCCAACCTCTATGACTTTGTGAGATGCAGAGTAGGTAAACAGATGATCTCTGCATGTGTGGTTCCCACCGTGAAGCATAGAGGAGGAGGTGTGATGGTGCTTGGCTGGTGACACTGTCAGTGATTTATTTAGAATTCAAGGCACCGTTAAACAGAATGGCTACCACAGCATTCGGCAGCAATACGCTATCTCATCTGGTTTGCACTTAGTGGGACTATCATTTGTTTTTCAACAGGAGAACGACCAAACACACCTTCGGGCTGTGTAAGGTCTATTTGACCAAGAAGAAGAGTGATGGAGTGCTGCATCAGAACACCCGACCTCAACCCAATTGAGATGGTTTGGGATGAGTTGGACCGCAAAGTGAAGGATAAGCAGCCAACAAGCGCTCAGCATGTGGGAACTCCTTCAAGACTGTTGGAAAAGCATTCCATGTGAAGGTGGTTGAGAGAATGCCAAGAGTGTGCAAAGCAGTCCTCAAGTCAAAGGGTGGCTACTTTGAAGAATATAAAATATATTTTGATTTGCTTAACATGATTCCATATGTGTTACTTGTTTTGATGTCCACTATTATTCTACAATGCAGAAAATAGTAAAAATAAAGAAAACCCTTTAAATGACTATGTCTGTCCACATTTTTGACTGGTACTGTATATACATTCATATTTTATAAAAGAGCAGACCTGCCAACCCTGTCCAACTTTTTAGAGTACCAGACCCGAGCAGCAAATTGGAGATTCAAGTCGTTGTTCGCTAGAAGAGGGATGTTTCAGCATATGTAAATATGCCAATTGTATTTCTTTGCAGCGCACACAATTTCAGATTTTCGAAATTGATAAAATCAAAGGCATTTTAGAAGCATTGCCTCTATAGCTAATACCAGACACTCACTCATTCTTCATCGCAGTCTTCTAAACTCACGACTCCATTTAATGCCAAGATGTTTGTATTTATTTTTGATTATGCTTTTGTGATGTATTTTGTGACGTGGATCATAATTATAGTTAGTCTATCAGGTCATCGTAACGTTACATGTAAAATACAATTAATGGGACACAGAATTAAATGTAAATTACACACGCAAAAATGCGACCATTTATTTTTCGTATTTGCATTTAATTTCTTTCAATAGCAAATGCGAGTGAACTGCTGGCATTTTATGTTCACTAACATTAGCATTAAACAATCAGTGTTTACCTTTCCACAACACACGACGTCAAAAAAAGGATTAGGCCATATGTTTATGTACAGCTGACAGTCGGCAAACTCAGCATCACAACAAACAGGAGGGGCAGACACGGAGATGAATACATCATTATTCGACGGAGCTACCCCATGTCTGTTGACACACACTCCATACATGTCTGTGTGTTGCAGCTCGAGAACCGGGATGTTAAATTTACTCAGTGAAAATTTTTTTTTTTTTTATGTTGAAAAATTTATTTCAGGATCTATTTATTTCTGCGCACTTTTAACTCAGCTCTTGTTACCTGCGTACATGGACTAATTTCGTAGTTGGTACGCAAAATGTCTTGACAGGTCTGAAAGTGCTTTTTGCATATACAGTTACCCAAGTTGCTAACAGTTGGTTAGCCAAAGATGTACTGTTAAGGAGTGTAGGCTAACCGACTCCTTTAATGTCCAAGGACCTTTATATGTTATGTTCAAAGGTAAACGGGGTCTGGCAGCCAAAACAGCTAAGTACTCCATCTAAATGTGAAACAATTCTCAATTGTGATACTGTTCTAGAACCATAAAGGTCTCTACTTTCATGACACATCAAAATAGTTTATAAAATATATACGTATTGTACACGGTTTTAACACAGTTGCAGCCAACAGGACATCACTTTTCTGGCATCCTTCTTCCATTACACCCAGGTGTTCAGAGACCCTAGATAGCTAATTAGAACAGGTTGGAAATATGACCATGTGGTGGGCCATGTTAAAAGGTGAATAGTAATTAGTAGACAGAGCGTTGGGACAGCATGTGGGAATATCCCCCGGACTGCAGATATGTTAATAGACGGTATATGTTTAGTATTAGGCTACCGTCTATGAATGGGCTAACAGTTGGCCACACACACACAGATTAGGGCTGGGAATTGCCATGAAACTCTCAATACAATATTATCAAGATACTTAGGTGCCGATACGATATGTATTGCGATTCGATATTGTTATTTTATTGCGATACAATGTTCCAAACATATTACTCACCATATGTCTGCTGCAGAGGGACAAGAGAGAGACATGATAAAAACGAGTTTGGATCAGTCATGGCAATAAGTGTTGAAAACAAATTGGCTCCCTATTTTAAAAGATTGAGAACAAGGAAAAATACTGGTGTTTTGGTGCAGGTACAGCCAACTAGCACAGAAATAATATTGCAATGTTGTCAAAATGATATCAATAATAATATCCTGATTTGTAACTATCGATTTTTCCCCTCATCACTAATAGAGATCATATTAAATTACATCATTATATGGTCACATGCCTGTAGCTGTAAATTCCATGGACTGCTTTATGGACTGTGGCTTTAAAAAAACAAAAGTTTAAATTTATCACCAACTGAAGGTTGCAATTCTTGAGATAACTCCAGGACTTGCCTCAGCCTTCATAGTCCCGTATAGAGAATGAATTCACTCACCTTGGACTTCTTGTAGTCACAGAGGTACTCAACCTCATAGTCATCGATGTTATGCTTGTTCACCCGTAGCTGTTTACAATGGAGTCTTTCCCTGCGGCAGACAGCCTGCAGATCGTCCAAAGACAGCTTGCAGGATACGCTACAACCTGCAATTGTAGCCACCATGTTTAGCTAGCTACGTTACAAATAAACGAGAAAAAAAAGACATTCAGCTTGAGTATTCTTATTTGTAATTGCAGACACTGCCAGACAGTTCCACAATAAAGACAGTTTGAAGACAGGCAGAAACGGCACATCCAATAGAAATCCCTGATATCGCTTGTAGACGATGTCATGGCGAGGTAGCTAGTTAAGCTCATGCGCAGAAACACGTCACCGGGTATAACGGTTGTTTCGTGCCGAACTGCGCGGAAAATGAAAGCGTGTCAGTGTCACGAGATTGGATTAATAAAATGTTCAACCACTTAAGACATTCCTTCGAATCTAGGTTGTGTCTTTAGATCGAGACAATTAACTACTAAGGAAGAATTATTCTCAAACCCCAGCCTGGTCTACTTGGTCTGTTTCGCTCGCGTTCCTGGAAGTCTCGCGATGTTGCGCCTCTGGTTTCAGAAACTGTGGTTCCACAGAACAAGGTCTGTGTTTTGGCGCGCTAAATGATGTTTGCAAGCAAGTAGGGCTGTCAGAAAAACGCGAATTTTCATAAAATTGACGCGTCCTAATGACACACAGCTTGCGAACTAGCTCGTTCTTGGGCTACTTTCGTTAGCTAGTAATTACTCCATATCCGCTTGGCTTTTTAGAAGTTAACGGTATCAACTTCAAGCTGTTAGTACTAAAAAAAAGACCACACAATCCACATGTGCAGATAGTTCTGCCTACTCAAACATCGTTCTTGCTTTAACCTGGCTAGGTAATCTACGACAAGCGTGTGATAAAGGTCGCGGAATTAAGTGTAATATTTTAATTTCAAACAGCAATACCATAAGTATTAACTTCCCACTCTCCTTACCTTCCAGCTCTTCCGCCATGTTTACTGCGCCGCCAAAATTGAACAATCCTTCGATTGGGGGAAATTCTTTCGAGGAAGCAGCTGTTCCATGCTGTTGATTGGATGCAGAATATTCTAGCGGTATTTCTATTGGAGCAGAAAAAGCTCTGCGACTGCAAAACTTTGCAAATATGTAATCGTTTTGCAAGATCAGCAAGGTATGGAAAAAATAATAGTCATTCACACATGTTCAGCGAATATTGGGGGAAAAAATAAAACATATCCTTATTTATGAATTAAATCATTTGAAATGTGTAACACTAGAGGGTGCAGTAGACACACCATTTCAAAATTGGCTCTACTACATGCATGGGAGTTGAAAATCAAATCAAAGTGTATTGGTCATGTACACATTGTTAGATGTAATTGCGAGAGTAGCGAATCACTTGTGCTTCTAGTTCCGATAGTGCAGCAATATATAACAAGTAATCTAACAATTTCACAACAATTATCTAATATACGCAAATCTAAGTAAAGGAATGGAATGGAATAGGAATATATAAATATATGGATGAGCAATGACTGAGCGGCTTAGGCAAGATGCAATAGAAGGAATAAAATATACATATGAGATGAATAATGCATTATAAGTAAACATTATTAAAGTGACTAGTGATACATTTATTAAAGTGGCCAATGATTTCAAGTCTGTACGTAGGCAGCAGCCTCTCTGTTAGTGATGGCTGTTTAACAGGCAGTTGCTCGGGTGGTTGTTGTCCTTGAAGATCTTTTTGGCCTTCCTGTGACATCGGGTGCTCTAGGTGTTCTGGAGGGCAGGTAGTTTGCCCCGGTGATGCGTTGTGCAGACCGCACAACCCTTTGGAGAGCCCTGCGGTTGTGGGCGGTGATGTTACCGTACCAGGCGGTGATACAGCCCGACAGGATGCTCTCAATTGTGCATCTGTAGAAGTCTGAGGGTTTTAGGTGACAAGCCAAAGTTCTTCAGCCTCCTGAGGTTGAAGAGGCGCTGTTGCACCTTCTTTACCACACTTTCTGTGTGGGTGGACCATTTCAGTTTGGAGCCAGAGCAGTGCTTGATTTAGGATGAAAGTAGTGCAAGAGCTGTCTTTTTCCAAGTCTGTCTAGACTATGTTCCCCGAAATTCGCAAATTACATTATGCCATAGAGACCTCTGATTATTCAATGTTAAAGGGTTCATACACATTTTATGACTTTTAACCAAATGTTCATGACTATTATAGCCTACAGCGTCTGATCCCATGTAGGCCTACCATCTCCTGCTGTTGTGCCCTTGATCAAGGCAAGGTACTTAACCCCCCCACAAAGTAGAACTGCACTGCACAAGTTCCACAGACATGTGACTAACATAAATGGAATAATGTGTCCCTGAACAACGGGGAGATCAAAATCAAAAGTAAGTCAGTATCTGGTGTGGCCACCAACTGCATTAAGTACTGTAGTGTATCTCCTCCTCATGGACTGCACCAGATTTGCCAATTCCTGCTGTGAGATGTTACCACACTTCTACCAAGGCACCTGCAAGTTCCCGGACATTTCTGGGGGGAATGGCCCTAGCCCTCACCCTCCGATCCAACAGGTCCCAGACGTGCTCAATGGGATTGAGATCCGGGCTCTTTGCTGGCCATGGCAGAACACTGACATTCCTGTCTTTCAGGAAATCATGCACAGAACGAGCAGTATGGCTGGTGGCATTGTCATGCTGGAGGGTCACGTCAGGATGAGCCTGCAGGAAGGGTACCACATGAGGGAGGAGGATGTCTTCCCTGTAATGCACAGCGTTGAGATTGCCTGCAATGACGAAAAGCTCAGTCTGACGATGCTGTGACACACCACCCCAGTGGGGCGGCAGGGTAGCCTAGTGGTTAGAGTGTTGGACTAGTAACCAGAAGGTTGCGAGTTCAAACCCCCGAGCTGACAAGTTACAAATCTGTCGTTCTGCCCCTGAACAGGCAGTTAACCCACTGTTCCCAGGCCGTCATTGAAAATAAGAATTTGTTCTTAACTGACTTGCCTGGTTAAATAAAGGTAAAATAAATAAAAAACCATGACGGACCCCCCACCTCAATCACTCTCCAGAGTACAGGCCTCGGTGTAGCGCTCATTCCCTCGATGATAAACGCAAATCCGACTATCACCCCTGGTGAGACAGAACCGTGACACGTCAGCAAAGAGCACGTTTTGCCAGTCCTGTCTGGTCCAGCGACAGTGGGTTTGTGCCCATAGGCGACGTTGTTGCCGGTGATGTCTGGTGAGGACCTGCCTTACAACAGGCCTACAAGCCCTCAGTCCAGCTTCTATCAGCCTATTGCGGACAGTCTGAGTACTGATGGAGAGATTGTGCATTCCTGGTGTAACTTGGGCAGTTGTTGTTTCCATCCTGTACCTGTCCCACAGGTGTGATGTTCGGATGTACCGATCCTGTGCAGGTGTTGATACGTGTGGTCTGCCACTGCGAGGATGATCAGCTGTCCGTCCTGTCTCCCTGTAGTGCTGTCTTAGTCGTCTCACAGTACGGACATTGCAATTTATTGCCCTGGCCACATCTGCAGTCCTCATTCCTCCTTGCAGCATGCCTAAGGCACGTTCACGCAGATGAGCATGGACCCTGGGCAACTTTCTTTTGGTGTTTTTCAGAGTCAGTAGAAAGACCTCTTTAGTGTCCTAAGTTTTCATAATTGTGACCTTAATTGCCTACTATCTGTAAACTGTTAGTGTCTTAATTAACAACTGTTCCACAGGTGCATGTTCATTAATTGTTTATGGTTCATTGAACAAGCATGGGAAACAGTGTTTAAACCCTTTACAATAAAGATCTGTGAAGTTATTTGGATTTTTACGAATTATCTTTGAAAGACAGGGTCCTGAAAAAGGGACATTTATTTTTTTGCTGAGTTTAGTTTGGGGGATAGGGGTTCTGCAAATGTTATCAAAGTGAGGGGGGGAGGGGCACCCTCAGCACCCCTACTTCCCGTGGATATGGGTATTATGACTCATACTGTAGTACTCTATTTTTATTCAATGCAGATCCGGTATGCAATTCCCCCAAAATTAAGTAGTGCCGGTACAGTGCTCCGGCCCAAGTCGAGCACCGAGCCAGAGTTAACTACTTAAAATATGTTTTACGTTTTAATTGATAATGAGACTTATCTTTGGTATCAATGTACTTCAGAGGGAAGGCTAGGCCAGAGGCATACTGTGTGTGTGGTTTGAGAAGCTCATGGAGCAAATACCATCTACTCCAAGGAACAGATTCTATTAGTGTTTACTTTGTATTCAATATTACATGAAATGTACCGATTAAGGTAATCAAATTAATTTCAAACTCCAAAGGTTTATTGTAAGTTTTGAGAGAAGGCATGAGAGACTGATGAATACCTCTGAAAGTATTGTGTAATAGGCTTTAAAAAAATTATTGGCTTTTTGAGATAATAATTGCAAAACAAAATGTACTGAGCATGCTCGATATAAAATGTAGGCAATAAATTATGGGTAGAACAAAAATATCCTACCACACCATTAGCTACCATCTTCATTCAGCTGAGGATTGAATAAATGCATGATCTCAGTCAATATACATAAAAATAAAAACTGGGCAAGGTACTACCTCAAGCGGTGTGGTGTCTCTCTTCCATTTCCTGGAGGTGACCCATGTTGCACTCCTGTTAGGAGATTCCAGGACAGTCCATTCCATAGTGTCATACAACAGTAACATCCCTAGACTCCGAAAAGTTGATGTCAGCAGTAACAGTCAGTTTGGACAGCTCCAAAGTGGCACTTTCATCAGTTACCTTCTCTGGCATCATCATCTTTTGACGTCTGGGTTGAAGAGGGAAAGGGAAGCGATCCAGGGAGGCGTGTTCGATCTTACAGAGGCTGTCCTCACTGCTGTCACTGTTATAGTCGGGATTGGAGACACCAGCGCCGCACCAGCCAGGCCAGAGGTTCTCCCTGAGTGGCACCACGTCCTCAGTCTGAACTGCCTTCTCCAGTAGCATGCCTCTGTGGGGCCTCTCCTCCAACCCAAAGGCCTCCTCCGGACTGGGCTCCACCTTACGGAACGTGTGGCGGGCAAAGAGGCATATGCAGAACATCTCCACAATCACAGAGTAGTGGTAAATTACTGAGAGAGGAAGAGAATAAAATAGATGTCACATTGATAATTTCTTAATATGCATTTCTCTCCACTGTAACAATATTATCATGGAGATGATATCGGGAGGGAGATGTGTGGGGGATAAATTCCATCACGGTGCACTTACGCTGGGAACGCATGAGAACAGAGAAGGGAGGGGAGCAGGGCACCACCTCCAGGGCCCCCATGGTCTCCAGGATTCCATTCTGAAGGCCACACAGCACCAACACTACAATGATACAGACAAACTTGGCCCTCAGCCCATAGCCAGGCAGAGCCTTTTTGGTGGCCTTGTAAAACAGCAAGTGGCCATAGAAAGACAGGAAGGTAGACACGCTTATGATGGCATTCACGTACACATTGGGATTGACAGAATCCACCTGTGAAAAATGACATGGGTATGGTTTAACAAATAGCAGCATCTACTTGTATAATTAACTCATTGACTTATTAACCACGGACTCACCTGGTTAAATTAAGGACACACAGAGAATGGTTATAATGCAAATATGTCTTGCAGTATATGCTTGCCACTCACATGTCCATAGTCATACTGCTCATCTGTCCAGAGGACCAGAGTGACAAAGAACAGGATGGTTCTGACCACAGACAGTTGAAGCACAGCAGCCATCATCCACCCCAGGCTGGTCCTATGGAGGGGTAGTGGGGTGGGGCGATTACAGCGATATATTGTGTATTTATCATTAATACGATAATGGCAACTATATTGTGCATTTACCAATATTGCGATATGGGGCAGTTACAGCAATATATCGTGTATCTATCATTATCATGGTACGGCAATATCTTATGAATCTATCATTATCATTATATAGATGTGCACACTGGGGAGGAGGACATCCATTGGTAAAGTACCTGTTGATCACTATCATAGGGAGGAAACAGCAGCAGCAACATGGGAATGGATCTGGGGAACCCTGCTCTCCAGCTAAGATCTCCAGCATGCGGGCCTTTCCCCCAAAGAAGTCTGTGATGAGCCCCATAAACTTTAGCAGAGTGATTGAGTGGTACCTTGAGAGAAACAGACAGACGGAGAGCTAGTTTGTTTTACTGGAGGTTTTTAGCACAGAATGACATGAATAATGTTTCCGTCACCTTAAAGTTTGTACGCAAACATTGTGATGGTGAAAAAAATGGTTGTACTCGATACTTACAGAGAAGCTATGAAATTACAAAGTGAGGAGGAGCGAGGAACATACAGTGCAATGATGGAGGTTAATCCAAAGACCTGACCGAAAGAGAATGAGTGAAGTTGGACAAAATGTACAAATACTTATCCGATTAAAACAAAAAATGTGTGGCAAAAAGGAGGTGTCCCTTTACCGGGTACATGCCCAGTATCCACAGGTAGAGGCACCGGCGTCTGGAGGAGGGCACGTGACGCAGGAAGAAGCCCACCTCTTCAAGGAACAGGGCCAGAATGATCACAGCAAAACCGGCAGGAATGATAAACAACCAGAGCTCATCCTTGACCACTGAGGACAAACACACAATACATGGACTAGTGGTGGGACAGATCATATACAACACAGACTAGAAGGGCTGGTGTAGCTGAGGATGACTAAGTTATCACTCAGAGGCCTCCCGGGTGGCGCAGTGGTTAAGGGCGCTGTACTGCAGCGACAGCTGTGCCATCAGAGACTCTGGGTGCGCGACCAGGCTCTGTCGTAACCGGCCGCGACCGGGAGGTCCGTGGGGCGACGCACAATTGGCCTAGCGTCGTCCGGGTTAGGGAGGGCTTGGTCGGTAGGGATGTCCTTGTCTCATCGCGCACCAGCAACTCCCGCGCTAACCAAGGTTGCCAGGTACACAGTTTCCTCCGGCACATTGGTGCAGAAGCAGTGCGGCTGGTTGGGTTGTGTATCGGAGGACGCATGACTTTCAACCTTCGTCTCTCCCGAGCCCGTACGGGAGTTGTAGCGATTAGACAAGATAGTAGCTACTACAACAATTGGATACCACGAAATTGGGGAGAAAAGGGGTAAAAAAAATAGTCACTCAGAATCTAAGATGGCAAACACTAATATTGCACATAGACAAAGCATTGGGCATTTTTTTCACTTTCTGGTGCCTTCAAGCAAAGACCTATCACACAGAACCTAATGTGTGTCAGATCCAAAGAACAAAAAAAAAGTAATCTCTGGCCAGTCAATAACATAACCAATATAGTTTGTGTGAATGCATACATGCTGGTCTTACCCCTGAACAACTCCCATGACAGTGGGATCTCTGCTCCTAACCAGCTGCAGTTGTCTCCTCTCATCTTCTCAGGGAGTACAGTTCCTACTACCAACAAACATCACAAACGCCAGACTTATGAATAGAACATAATCTAGAGTAGGCTTTCTATAAAACCAGATATCCGTCACATTTCAGAAGGGACAATTCAATTTGAACTGACTGACCTCCTATAGAAAGACTGATTGTTTTTCTGTCCTACGAAGACGGACACTTGGTGAGTGTCTTGTCAGTTCCGTGTTGAGGTGGCATCATTGTCTGAACAATTCCTTTCCGATAGCAGTGAGTAATGATTGCCTAAACACAGGAAAACGAACCGACAAGTAGGGAGCCAAGTCCACTCTTGAATGTGTCAACTTGTGTTGTTTCTGAACCGACCATGAGGGGGATCCAAACAAGCTACGTGGTGAAAATATTGTCTGAGACAAGAAATTATAGTAAATAGTTTTGTGCAGGACATTTAATTGTTGTAATAAGCATAGTACTCTTTTAAATACTTAAGATTAAAGCTGCAATACGTAACTTTTTGGGCAACCCGACCAAATTCACACAGAAATGTGAGTTATAGATCTGTCCTCCTTGAAAGAAAGTCTAAGAAGATCTGTTTTATTTCTATGCTTCTCTGTCTTTCGTTTTTGAAACTTTTACTTTCGGTTTTGTACACCAGCTTCAAACAGTTGAAAATAAAATATTTTTGGTTATGGAAAAGATATTTCACAGCGGGTTTAGATGGTACAATGATTCTCTACGCTATACGTGCTTGTTTTGTCACAACCTGAAATTAAGTAAACTATTCAAATTTTAGCAACCAGGAAATGGCGGAGCTATTTCTGCAGTGCAGCTTCATCTTCTTGATGTACAAACCATAATATTCATGTGGCATTTTAAATTATTCAATTAGCAGCAAAAGACTGTACAATACTTTGCAATCTGCCTGAGCCTTGATGAATAAATACTGCAACTAGGACGTGTGTTTTACCACCCATCATCAAATAAACTCTTCATTTATACATGTGTAAGTAGGGCAACAGAACTAGAAAAAAATGGCCTTTTATTAGAAAAACAGATACAGTCGAAAAAAGTACCTCCATTGAGAACATAATATATTATATAAACATCACTGGCCAAATATACTGTACAATGAAAAAATATATATTTCATAGTGCTACTGATATACACAGATACATCAATATTCCTATAGCATTGTGTGTGATCAAACTACAAAGCCCTGAAAGAACAGTAGCCTTTACAGAAACCACTGATGAATCTTCAGCCTACTGCTGGTTCTCAATCTCAACAGTGTGATGCATCATGGCATTGAACTAGTGAGTGCCTAGTTCTTTAGTGTTTACCAAACAAACGAATACAGCAAGACCCCAGGAACAAAGCAGCATTCTTCCAATCATGATGGAGTGGGACAATCATCCTGTCCCACACTAAGCTACTCTGTGTCCATTAAGTCTTCACCCACACCAGTCCATACCAGGTAAGATGGCCCACCCGTGAGCTAAGGGTTCTTTTTGAACTAGGCTATTGTCTTCTGTTCAGTCCAGACCTTCCGTCAAATGAGATCACTGAATGAGGCGGTAGAATACCCTGCAGGCAAAGACCAGCCAGTGGCTGGCCCAGCTCAACTCTGACCACTTCTGAATGCTGTGGTTGGCCACATAACCCTGAGGAGGAAGAGGACGACACTGGTGACTAAATTTGTAGAAGTAATACATTCATGCAGTTCATGTAGACCACTGTTAATTATTACGTTCTCCATTAACTTGGCCCCTGGCAGCAGTAGCAGTTCTTTGGTGTGTCTTACCTCCTCTGCAGCCAAGTTTTCTATGTCAGCGTCAAACAGGGAGCCCAGGTATGTCAGATGGAAGATGGCCATGGCACTGAAGGTCATGTTGATCCCATACACCCATAGCTCCTACAAGAGAAGCAGACCATTCACTACACCAGGGCGGTGTTCTGAATCCCCAACTTTCTCCATGCTATGTGCACTAGCAAGCTCACTCCCCCCACTTGGACCAATTTAATATAAGTTATACGATGGCGCCGAAGAACATGGCTGACGTTTTACATTCTCCAAATCAATTGTGCAATTTTGTTATTTTTTTGTGTTTTCTGTAACTTATTTTTTCAACTTGTGTACATAATGTTGCTGCTAACGTCTCTTATGACCGAAAATAACTTCTGGACATCAGAAAAGCGATTACTCATCACAGACTGGAAGAAACGTTTTTCTTTAACGAGTGACGAGAAGGATATCCTGCTTTCAATGGAGCAGGCCCAGATCCACGCCTTCGGCGTGAAGAAAAGACGCCGGAAAAGGGGACGCAGATCGGGGATCCTTCTGAGAATCCGGACGCAAGCGAGTAAACTCCCAATGCCTTCCATTCTCCTTGCTAACGTGCAATCATTAGAAAATAAAATTGATGACCAATTAAGATTATCCTGCCAACGGGACATTAAACTGTAACATCTTATGTTTCACCGAGACATGGCTGAACAAAGAAACTGACAATATAGAGCTGGCAGAATTTTCAATGCACCCCCGGCAGAACAGAGACACTACCTTTGGTAAGACGAGGGGTAGGGGTGTCTGTCTTTATGTCAATAACAGCTGGTGCGCGATGTCTAATATGAAAGAAGTCAAGTTATTGCTCGCCTGAGGTAGAGTACCTTATGCTGTCTAAATCGCCGTGACCTCCAACCAACCTCTCCACTCTCCGGACCCTTTTGATCACTCGACTAAGCATGCCTCTCCTTAATGTCAATATGCCTTGTCCATTGCTGTTCTGGTTAGTGTTTATTGGCTTATTTCACTGTAGAGCCTCTAGTCCTGCTCACCATACCTTATCCAACCTATTAGTTCCACCACCCACACATGCAATGACATCTCCTGGTTTCAAAGATGTTTCTAGAGACAATATCTCTCTCTTCATCACTCAATAGGTTTACCTCCACTGTATTCACATCCTACCATACCTTTGTCTGTACATTATACCTTGATGCTATTTTATCGCCCCCAGAAACCTCCTTTTACTCTCTGTTCCAGACGTTCTAGACGACCAATTCTTATTGCTTTTAGCCGCACCCTTATTCTACTCTTCCTCTGTTCCTCTGGCGATGTAGAGGTGAATCCAGGCCCTACAGTGCCTAGCTCCACTCCTATTCCCCAGGCGCTCTCTTTTGACGACTTCTGTAACCGTAATAGCCTTGGTTTCATGCATGTTAACATTAGAAGCCTCCTCCCTAAGTTTGTTCTATTCACTGCTTTAACACACTCTGCCAACCCAGATGTTCTAGCTGTGTCTGAATCCTGGCTTAGGAAAACTACCAAAAATTCTGAAATTTTAATTCCAAACTACAACCTTCTCAGACAAGATAGAACTGCCAAAGGGGGCGGTGTTGCAATCTACTGCAAAGATAGCCTGCAGAGTTCTGTCCTACTATCCAGGTCTGTACCCAAACAATTTGAACTTCTACTTTTAAAAATCCACCTCTCTAAAAACAAGTCTCTTACCGTTGCAGTCTGCTATAGACCTTCAGCCACGCTCAAGGTCCTAAACGATATCTTAACCGCCATCGATAAGAAACATTACTGTGCAGCCGTGTTCATTGATCTGGCCAAGGCTTTCGACTCTGTCAATCACCACATACTCATCGGTAGACTCGACAGCCTTGGTTTCTCAAATGATTGCCTCGCCTGGTTCACCAACTACTTCTCTGATAGAGTTCAGTGTGTCAAATCGGAGGGTCTGCTGTCCGGACCTCTGGCAGTCTCTATGGGGGTGCCACAGGGTTCAATTCTTGGACCGACTCTCTTCTCTGTATACATCAATGAGGTCGCTCTTGCTGCTGGTGAGTCTCTGATCCACCTATACGCAGACGACACCATTCTGTATACTTCTGGCCCTTCTTTGGACACTGTGTTAACAACCCTCCAGGCAAGCTTCAATGCCATACAACTCTCCTTCCGTGGCCTCCAATTGCTCTTAAATAAAAGGAAAACTAAATGCATGCTCTTTAACCGATCGCTACCCGCACCTGCCCGCCTGTCCAACATCACTACTCTGGACGGCTCTGACTTAGAATACGTGGACAACTACAAATACTTAGGTGTCTGGTTAGACTGTAAACTCTCCTTCCAGACCCATATCAAATATCTCCAATCCAAAGTTAAATCTAGAATTGGCTTCCTATTTCGCAACAAAGCATCTTTCACT